>NC_064303.1:738333-1107500 GCF_023373825.1 Bactrocera dorsalis
GGTATTCAATCTTTCCTGCCATTGCCGCAGGCACTTTTCATCACCTTTTGCCAGTTCTTGGTTATATTGGCTAAGTGTTTTGTTGGCCCTCATGTCTCGAACAGATGAGCAATGCTCTGCTGCATTGTATATGGGGAGTCTTCCAGATATAACACTGATTGCATCATCCGATACTGTTCTGAATGCGCAGCAAATTCTCAATGACGCCAGCCTGTGTACAAAAGCAATTCGTCTCATGTACGAGCTATGTCTAGAGGCAGATAATCAAATTGGCGGCGCGTATGAAATTATCGAATTACTATCACATGTCAGCAGCTTTCTCACTAGGATATGCTAAAAAACTACATGTATTATTTTGGGATGAAGCTATCACTCCTAATAGGTATGAGATTACACGCCTTTCTTACGTTAAAGGGACCAGCTAATGAAACTTATAATAAATAAAATGACCGATAATATCATGATGACGGAAAAGTCAATAAGAAAATTTCATCACTGAAATATGTCAACTTCTTAGGAGTCTTTTAGTTAGTCAGCGATGTTTCAAGCCAATGAATTAAACTACATATGTACGTATTACTATCTGGATTAATACAATTTTTTAAATTCATAAATAGATAAAACAGTGAGGTTACCATTAGAAGAGAGTCGATACACTACCTATATAAATTTTATTTTTCCAAAGATAACATTACCAGCCGCCTTTATATACGAAAGTTTACGGAAGTTCAAATGCTCACAGATTTGTTGATTTAAGTAGACTTAAAAGTCAGAACTTCAAATAAGTTTATTGTAATGCAAAAGTAACAAAAAGATTAAGCTGGTATATAACTGACATAAAGTCCTCCAATAGAGTTCATCATTCATTTACAGACATCTTAAAAATTGGAGGAAAAATTCAGTCTACTTATACTTCTTCTTCAATTGCCTTGTTTACAAATGGTATTATATCTAACCTTACTTTTGAAATACTAATCAGAAATTTCTTAACGTTTTATTCTCACCAAGAAGCTATTCATTTGTCGGAATCACTGATATCAGATCAAGAAATAATACAGCCTCCATAAAAACTAGTTGGTTAAAACTAAGTCCTTTTACCGAAAAGTTTTTATCTGACATTACAACATTTAGTATAGATAGACTATTGCCTAAAAAAACGGTACAACCTCCGAAAAAAATGTTTAGAAAGGGCCATAGCTTCCATACAAACATATTGAACAAAATAATCACTTCAGCTAGCTTCAGCGCAACTTTTGTACGAAATTTGCAACACCCAGTAGGAAACGTCGGAGACCCCATAAAATGTATTTATTGATCAGCATGACGAGCTGAGTCGACCTATCTGTCTGCAAATTGTATATGCCAGCCAGTCTCTCAGTATTTTACATATCCATCTGAAATTTTTCTCACATTCTATTTTCCTCAAGCAGCTGCTCAATTATCAGACTCGCGGATATTCACTTTGTGAAGGCCGCTTAGCTGCATTGAAGTCGAAATAAATATTTTTTTGTATTTAATTTAATTTTTTTTTTAATAATCTGCATGCTCAGAAACTTAAAGCTGCCCACGCTAACTAAGAAAACGCTAATTATTTGACTAGATACCAGTTTAAGTGATTCAGACTGCATTTATACATTACGAAAGCTTAATTCCAAAGATATTGCATTATAAGACACCCTAACCACCCACCAACAATAAGACAACACTGCTAGCAGCTCAAATAGTTGTATTTGTTTCGTTTGTCTTTCATTTGCATTAAATCTATGCGCGGCATAAAGAAGCAATCGCTTGGTTATCAAATGAATATATTTCTGAAAAGTTGCCTTAGCAGCAGAACTGCGAGTTTTAACGAACTTCATGAATGTACTAAGTAGACTTTTCTGGGAATTAAGATCAAAATGGACAGCATCTTTTTAAGTTGATAAAAATGCACAGAGACCCAAGTGCAAAATGCTGTTTGCTGTTGTTTCTGGCGCAGTTACTCTGCTGCCGATTAAACTCTTAGCGGAACAACTTCCACGAAGCGCCTTAAATGGACGGACATACATACGCATGACACACACACAAACTCATATAAGTATGCATACAAATACGCAGCAATGAAATTTATAAACACATTCATAGTTCACGGCGAAGCCGCCATTGCTAGAGCAAAGTAGCCAGCTATCGGCACTTAGGCGCTTCGCCTCCCTTTCCGTTCCTTTGCCGTGCACAATGTGCGGCATTTATCCGTGTAACTACTTCAATTATCCTTCCGACTTACGTTCTATCTCGTGTAGTTATTCATCGTGTTGCTATAACTGTTGTTGTTGCACCTGCTGCTGCTGCTGCTGGCGCCAAAGTTGCCCCAACTCGTAGCGTAGCACAGGAAATATGAGTTGAGCACCGTTACATGGCGTCCTCTAGTTGCATTGCAATTCAACTCCTCGAAAACTTTAATCCTTCAATAATATTATTTTTAGCGCAAAGCTTCTCGGCGCAACTAACTACGGGCTTAGAATTCGAAGAGTCGAACTGTTGGCCGGGACGGCAAGTGAAAGCAAAGCACATAAGTATTGCGGGATTGGACGACGATAACGTGGGCAAAAGCGCACTTGCGCCAGGCTACCCCAGGGCACTGTCAGGCACTTCATTTACTTTTCTCATTTAAACTGTGTTATCGCTCTTGCCTTTTATCTACTTTATTTCACTGCTCACTTCATTCTTTACCTGCGAAACTCAATTTTAATTCCAAAGCTAAATTTATAATTACAAAATGAGGTTTAGGAAAAAAAAGGTATATGTGTGATATTTTATAGTGAAAGTCATTCAGAAGTTAGTGATTACAAACATTCTAGGGATGGAGAACGAATGCAATCTTTGTGCGAACTTATTAGGTAGACCACTCCATTCAATTAATACTCCAAAGCCAGGACTTAGAAATGATACAGAAATAGAAAAAATCTGCTTGCATACTTATATTATAAATCGTTATTGAGTAGGGTGAAATCTCTATAACTTTTCATCTAGTCTCCACCCGGATTGAACTATCACACCTAAAGCAATAGTGGGATCTGAACTACTTCTCTGAATGAAGATAATCTATTTCCAGATTTGATAAGTTTGAAACCAGGTTATTAGTAGCGCAAACGGCCGTACTTAGACCAACATTAAGCCCTCTGTAACTCTCATCCGACTGAAGGGCATCAAGCGACTCATCAACCTCCTCGCATGCTCATTAATCCACTTTTCCAATTTTGCAGTTGGGATCTTTTGTTAAAGACCTGAGATATTCTTTGAAGCAGCTGAATGTTGTGTGCGGATCAACTCGTCTGCCTTTTCGTTTTTTCTATTCATATAAACACGGGTAACCAGATGATATAAACCGAGCTTTCTATGGAGAGTCTAGTTTCCGAGTTTCTTATGGAGAGTCTAGTTATTGTCTGCTTGCATAATTTAACGCAGTGAGACTTAGTATTGTCGCTAAGGATAGCTTTAATTGCCGATTAACAGTCCACTAGAAGTTTAAGTGCTTTCTGGTTAGAGAGCAAAAGCAAAAAATGTCGGCCTGAAAGAATGAATTGTAAGCATTTAATTTGCAGCTACCTTTTGCATATCAGCAGATAATAAATCACCAATAACTTAGTTTATATTGGTTTGCCTCACTTGTCACTTATACTCGGTATGACTGTTTCCTTGATCTAATTTAGTCGCCGAAAGTTTATCCAATGTTTTGATTGGTTAAACTATAAAGTTGCGAAACATTTCTTTTATACTTTTTTCTAGAAATGGTTATGATAGAATTGAATATCGGTGTCTTCGTACCAAAAAGTTATGATAATCGATGTATGTATGTATGTATATATTTCGTTACATCTTCAGCTGTCGAAAATACTGATTTCAATGTGACCAGTTGGCTGTGCCATGTATATCGTAGTGAAACTAAGAAAACATCTATGAAATCAATGGGATCGGTACTAAAAATATATATGCATACTAGTGGATCCGGCCACGCGTTGCTGTGATCTATATTTTACACTAATATTCATATTACTATTCAATACAGTGAAAATTTCATTTACAAATAAAGGTGAAACTGTTTATGAAGGTATAAGAATCCTTGAGGTTTACTTTTGAATATGCTCATACAAATAAATTTCATTGGAAAAAATAATGAATTAAAGGCTGCTTTCTCAATATCAAATGGTAGCCTTTTTGTCCAGTTAATGGAGATCTACGCTTAATAGAGCGTCCATTTATTAAGCCGTCACTGTATTTTTTTATTTATGAATAGTTTTTACTATCCTATCTTCTAAGTTGGTTCAAACTGAAAACAGTGTGCTAAATTTTACTAAAATCGGTTCAGTAATTTAAGTGTCCATCGGGAGCAAACAACGTGACACGTACTTTTTATATATACATACAGAAGAAGATAATCTCTTCAAAATGATTTCAGTAGTTCATGACTCAGTCATGTCTACTCACACGTAATTTCTTCCTATCATAAGTGTGAAAATATCAACGCTTAAATTAAGAGTTAAAAAACTTAACTCACAATTACTCTAATGACGTCACGCGTCACTTTAAATTGCCTAACAATTGACAATCTGATTACAAGATGATTTGAATTTCTGGCATGTTAAAAAATAAATCGGCAACATTTGAAAATAAATTGGAAAGTATCTGAAAACTGCGTGTTAAGATTGAAACCAATTCGTTCAAATATTTTTGGTATTTTTCGCATTGACGGCAATGATTGGAAGTTGAAACGATTTCAAAATGAGCATTACGTATAAATGAAATGTTGTTGGATTTCAATCAATCGTACACTCTTTGGGAATACCATAAATCCATGATACTTTTAATACTTCTCAGTCATTGAAACTAATGCTGCACTATGAGATCTTGAGTACTTTTCGAAACACTTTTGAGCATATACATACATATGCTATGATTCCTCACACCTGACGATATATTTCTGGTGCAGCTTTACAATTCAAATTTCAATTATTATTATGAGTTAGTTCCATATGCATTCTCAGTTCTTTAAACCTTAATTTAATATTTGTGAAAATACCCATAGAACATGAGCGCCTTTACCCAATAGTCGGTCAATTGATCGTCTGTTTCTGGGCGTAAACATAGATCCAAGACTCATCGCCAGTTAGTTTCATGACATTCCAGTAGTCGGAAAACATTGTTCCACAGACGTTAAAGCGACGCTGTTTTTCGAAAAAAATTAATGATTTTGGCAGCAATCATGCTTTTACCTTTCTTATGTTCAAGTGATTTTTCCAAATGGTTTTCCTTGATCCTTCCGATATTCCAACAATGCCAGTAAGATCTCCCATTTAGTCATTAGAATTCCGATTCAATATGCACCATTTTGTTCGATGGTGGGTTAGATTTTCGGAAATAATGTTATAATGGCACTCTCAAAAAACAAAAAAAAATTGAGACGGTAAATTTCCATAAGTTTCTCTTGAAGACAATTTTTCATCAACAAAATCATTCGCCAGAGACAGGAGCAGTTGGTAGTCATTTGGTGCCAGGCCGAAACTATAAAATGAATGAGTAAGAACCATGCGTCAACTCGTGTGAACCCATACATCGGGCTTCATTTGAAACTGATTTTACCTAAATGATTCCAAAATGTTTAGATCTTTAACAATCGAAATTGTGTTTACAGAAATTTGGCATATTTTCGCTTTGTTGGCACTCATCTTCAACGCGTGCTCAAACAATACCAAGCCAGGCAATCAGAACACTGTCTAAGAGGATTTTGGGACAATATCTCTTCTTTCCAAATGATGTATAGGGACTCCCAATAGTATTTATACAATGTGAAATACAGATGTCTAAATGTACTGGAAAAGTACGGGACATCTTTTTACTACACCTTATATGAGAAAACACCAAAAGGTTCTTAAATTTTCGAATTATAATATCGAAAGAGTACTATAAGAGTCTGCGGTACTACTGAGGAGATTTCATGAGTTTTCTTGCCATTAAAATGAGATCCGCAGCACTAAAAATTGAAACGTTTAAGCACGGCAGTTACCAAATATTGGAAAGGAATTAATTGCAAGCATTTAAGTGACTTTTTTTTATTTACTCTATACAACAAAATTCTCCCTGCTCTATAGAACATGTGGGTATATCCCTCCACTAAACACATGCTAAAAATCTGAATATTTTTTTCAAAGCTCCGAAACTGTAAGGTTTTGCATACTGAAAAAAGTTTAAACTTTTTTCACTTTTTTTCACACCGACTACCATGAACTGAAAAACAACTGCAACTGCAAATGCCAAACTGAAACTATGCGCTGAACGCATACAATTTTATGATAATCACCGAACAAGCGCTGCTGTCAACATTTGCGATTGTTCTAGAAGTGCTGAGCGCCAACAAACATTCTGCAGCAACTATGTAGTTCGAGGCAACAGACACACACGCACACACATGCAAATGCACGCTATCTGTATGTAAACTGCAATATAACGGTCCTAGTTAAACCAATGCCATGCAATATTAATTCCATTAGTATATTACATGGCCAAAATCACTGCCATCAATGCAATCAAAATCATAATCAACCACTAATCTAACCATTACCGCTGGTTTTGCTATTGTCAACATTCCGTATTTACACTTCATTGTTATTGTTAGCCGATTCGCTTTCGCTTTCATTTTCAGTTTCATGTTCATTTACTGGCGATTGCAGTTAGAAAATAGAAAAGTTTTAGGAAAAACGTCAAGTCAATACAATTAAACAAAAATTGCGCGCAACTTCGATGTTGACTTTTCTGAAAAGAGTTGAGTGTTAATGTGTGCTTTCTGGTAGCCATTGGCGATGTACCTGGCGTATAATATTTGAGAAAAGATCTTCATTAATTGCATATATTTTTCGTAAATTTTTAAATTTTGAATAAAATACAAGATTAGGCTAGGTTAAGATAAAAGTTTGATTTAGAAATGGAATTCACTTCGAGAGTTCAGGACGATGGTTCATTCTGATGTCTAACAAACTCCTAAGAATTAACAAAAAAAAAAGGACAAAGCGCCTTGAACCCCTTACAAATGGTTGAAGCGGCTGATATTTATTTAAACTATATCCGCGGAATACATCAATTCCTAGATATTTCAACCTTAGCTTGGGTTAGGTCCCTCAGTAAACCAGGGATCGATTTACATTGTTATGTATAGTCTTTTGTGAAGCCATTCGACAAACTTTTGTCGTTGGATATCAGCTATTGCTGAGAGTCGGGAGTTCCCTATACCTCTTACGATTGACCCTTGACTAGAAGAGCCCTGCGACTGAGCAGCTGGTGGTTGTTGACTTGCTAAATTGGTCTAAAACCCAACAGTCTAGTAGTGACCCGTCCGCAGTTATTGAGACTGAAGTAACTGTTCTAGCAAGTTAAACAGCTTTTTTAAATTTCTGCAATACCGCTGTGACCAGGCTGTTGATCTAATGCTGCCTTTATACCAGCCTCCTCCATAAAGGCATAGAGACAGCAAGCCTGCGATCAGCGATCTGTTAGTCCAAGTGTTTTGGAATAAAATCGAAGTGTGCGATGATTCCAGAGTGCCCAGGCTTAGTACCCAGATTTTCTAAGTTTGAGGCTCAGTGCCATAGTTCGAGTGGTACGTAGTGCACCAAAAATACTTGAACACTAGCCAATTTTTTTCGAGAATGTCGCGAAGCGAATTCCAGCAAAAAAAAGAACATCCGTTGAATATTTTGTTTTAACTACGATTTCAAAGCCAAATCACTATCTTTGATGAGGGACCTCTCCTTTTTCCAATGGCTCTGTTGCAGGAATACAGGGCAACCAATGTCTTCCTGGTTCTTTTTTGGATTTTGACTTTTCTTCAGAACTTCCCGTCTAGGATAAGCCAGAGGTACTTAGCTTTGTCAGAAGGCCGAAAACGCGTTCATTCAATTGATGGTATATACGTCTTCTTGTTTTGTACTAAAGAATAACGTCAGTTCGATTTCAGCAGCCCAGTTCGCTACGATGCTAAGTTACCTCTGGTTTGCTCGTACACAGTATTCAGAAATTGTTATTCACCAAGGGAGCTAGGCAAAGAAGAAACTTACTGAAAGCAACTAAATAAATGCATCTCCTGCCTTCTGCACTAAGCCAGAAAGATCTCGCAGTCGAGCAGGAGCTAGTAGTTGATCAGCGGATGCTAAGCTCACGCCAAGCTCCGAGTTCTACTGCTAGATGGCAAGAAGACACCAGAATCTCAACTCACTTTAAATCCAAAGTAATCGGAACATAAGTTAAAAACTTCCAATCCTTAAAAAGTTCAACTTCGAATTAATCAACGTGCCTTCAGTAATTGAGTCTGTAATTGGGTAAAAGTAAAAAATTATTATTCAAGATGCAGCTGCAGTATTCTAAGTGAGTTGTTCGTTCGTTTCACCACTTTTTGCATAAATTTCCAATTGCATTTTTCCACCAGCACGCTGTTTTTATTTACAATTCTTTTTCCGCCATTAATTCTCCGCACCCGTTTGCCTCCCAGCGAATTGTAGGCAAACTGAAATGAAACTTTTAATTGCTTTTGCAACCATTTCTGCATTTACCGCTAAATCCAAGTCAACGCATTTTGTTGCATGTCATTTTTTCTCGGCGACAGTTACAATTACAAACACACAAATTCGTTGAAAAGTGTGCATTGTTGCTCATCCACACACACACAAGCCAGTGCATGTGTGCGCCAGCATTGTTTATTCGTTAAAGTTGTGTGCACATTAATCTAGTTGGAATTGTTCCCAGAATAGTAGACACAATATAGCCAATTAAGAAATAAATCTTGTTTATGGTTGCACGGTTGGCATTATTAGTTCCTGCGAAGCGTATATATAATATACATAGTTAGTATGTGCCCCTATGTAGCACACAACTAATTTAAATAAAATTTTAGAAAAAAGGTAGTCGCTGGGTTGTCGAAAAAGTTTTTTGGTATTTCTTTTTCCCCGAATTTAAGTTTTTTTGGCAAAATGGAGCTTAAAATCTCATCTTTCCAACACTATATGGCATGAATAATGACATTGGTAGCACTGGAGATATACGACTGCAACGATATCTATTGACAAAAACGAAAAGACTTTTTAGACTACCCAATATGCCCCTTTGTTGCATACGACTAATATAAATAAAATTTTGAACTTAAGGGGTAATCTGGTCTTTGGTAATCTGGTCTTTGGAAAAATTATTTTTTTCATATTCTGATAGTTTCAATGTACAAAAATATTTCTCCAAAATTCAAACTATTTTCAAAGTTATAGCCGTTTTAATAGCAGCTTTTAATCAGTCGATTGACTTGAAATTTGGTATGAACATTCTTTAAATATCTCGCTATCGCATAAACTAATAAAAACTGAAAATATTCAGTTTATAATATTTTTCAATATTCGAGAAAAACGCCATGTTTCCAAAAAACTCGATTTAAGGACCTCTGTCAATAAGTTATACTGCATTATTTCTCCAATTTTCAAATGCTTATTTCTCAGCGATTTTTCCTTCCATAGAGACCTTTTAATTTTCCACAATTTCACTTCTTCCTTGTTCCGCTAGTTATTAAGCCATATATGCGAGAACAATTTGCATTTCGCCCCGACTTTGCACAACTCGTGTTTTCCAACCTGACTTGGCTGCCAGTAAGCTGTAAATATTTATTAACGGATTATGTCAAGCATGTGTGCATTTACAATAAAAACCTCTCATGTACCGCTAGTGTCATATACATTCATTTACCGTACATTTGTTGCTGTCTTGCTTCTAGTTGTTGTCTGGTGAGTAGCTGGTGAGGGTGTGAAAATTGCGAACGGATCTAGGGATTAACAATGCGGTTGTGGTGGTGGTGTGGCCATCAAAAGTTTATATGCAAATATTTCCTCAGATTAGCAAATTGTGCCATAAAGCCGGATAAGTGGCGAAGAATACGAAAAGAATGAATTGTCAGGGACGTGAACTTGTTCACATCTTGAGCATGTATGGGAATACCATTTACGCTAATTTATGTGCATATTTGTATACAAGAATAAGGGAGGGCTGTGAAATCGACATTCGTTATTCAACAATCGTTATTCAACGAAATTATGAAGCGATTTCACTTATCTGCTTATTCTGCAGGGCATATATCCACTTAGTTACAGGCAATTAGTATCAAGTCAGCCTGATAAACAGAAATCAGTTAATTTTTAGCAATGGATATTTGGAAAAAATTTGTTTACACGGTTAACCGCGGTTTAAGATCTCACTCAAGGGTATAACCAAGTGGGCAGAGAGAAATCGATTAGGCTTACATCCAAATAAGACTGAGTTAGTTTTATTTACTACCAACAATGTACTCAATGGCATACTACACGTTGCACTTGTACTCTCACTCAACTACTTTAAATCCATTCCCTACAATCTAGATCTTTAGCTGGTTTCTCAGCTCACACAACTGCGAAGAATTTGTGAGCGAGGCGAAACCGTTGGAGAATAATAGGAGAGGAGAGTGAGCTTCTTTACGGATGATTCGAAGATAAGTTACGGAAAGCAGGAGGCGGAGTTTTCTGTCAAGAGCTCTCCATCAACTCTATTTTCAGAAATTGAAATGTCTCGGTAGACGCACCTTTGTGGCAATGTTAGAATGCTTTGTTGGCCTAGAATGTGATGTATTTGAAGGAGTTTTTGGGTAACAAAAAGAACAAATGCTTGTCCAAGTGATATCCATCGACTTTGGAACAACTCTATCACCTAACCTTGTTGAGATACGTCTCGCAATTTCCACTGCATACAATAAGTTTGGAATTAAATAGGTGAAAATCAGTATACTCGTATTGGATATATAAGTATATGTATATTGGGAGATTTGATTTTTGGTAATAAACTACATTATATTAAGTAAGTCATTAAATTATTATTATTGATGATATAGAGACGGAATATAGATTTAAGTTTTTAAAAATAATGACACTAGGCTCATGAAAAGGTAACCACAATGGCAATCGGAAGCATTTTGAACATTAATTCCAAGTCTGAAGATTCAACCTCAAGATTGTGAAAAGTTTTGTCCGATATCCTTCATTGACGTTTGACTTATCTATGGCAAAGTAAAAAAGTTTGTGAAAATTTCAAAAATATTATATGGAAAGTAGGCAAATTTATAATGCAAGTTGAGGCATTTACATTCACATTCAAAAATTTAATTGCGTATAAGTTTTAAAAGAGTGTCTTTTTAAAAAATCAATGAGACCTTCTTTGTGGAGCGGACAACTTTACATATATGCTCTTTTGAAAGTAGTAATTATATTTTTTATAGAAAAAAACTTAAAACTTCAGGAACAGTTTGCAAAAATAAAAAATCAACGAAAATATTATTTATTTATTTTATAAATAAAAGCATCTTTACCTAGGAGCTCACAAATCATCAATTCTAATAATAGATAACGTTTTATATTGCAGAAATATTCAAACCATCCACAACAACAAGCAGCAAGCAGTACCACCAAAGTCCAGCAGCTCTAAAAATATGCCAACAAATTCAATAATTCCACCGGCGTTATAGCAATCCATAAGAGCTGCCACAGTATTTGAAACATAAAGACTATTTGAGATAACAAAGCCGTGTTTTAGAAAATGCAGCTTAATCACTTACTAAATTGGGCAATAAGCTGCGCTTTTGTTTGTCTGCTGACAGTGGGTAAGAAATGACAAAAATTAAAAAAATATAGTGAAAGTAAAAATATATTATCATGAAAAAATTTAATAGAAAAAAAATTAATCAACAAAAGAATTCAAAATTTCTTTCAAATTGCGAATTATAATACATATAAGGATTTAATTACATGCAAATATTTATATAACAACTGTAGATTACACATTCTCACGGAGATTTGTACACAGGTTGTTATACAGTTTATTTATTTTCTCTTATTGGCTGAGTGTTATACATATGAACATGGATTTACTTCCGATAAAGCTGCTCACATATTATTTTAATTGGCTCTAGGGCCTGTTTTGAGTGACTTCGCACAATGAAAGAAAGAAAAGTAACGACATTAAAGAGCTAAAAACACTGCGTGAAAAGTACAATAAGCAGCATTTACATAAAAATATGATCAGAATATATAATAACGTAATTCATCCTAAACACGATTTTTTTTTATTAGTAAATACATAGTTAACGAATCCACATGTACAAGCAAACATACACCAAAACTCAATTGAGATAAAGTTCGAATCCCCGAGCTGTTGCAATGATATTGATGAATCAATAATGCCAACCCATAACAACAACAAACCCACAGCTACCCCGTAGTGAATCATTCAACTAGTCTGATAAAGTACTGGTTGGTAACTAGAGCTTTCTGCTTAAAAACACAAAATCTTAAAAAAGCATTCGATCCACGCAGGATTGTGAATTTTTTAGTTAAAAAAATGCAAATTGAAATTTTAAAATCTCTTGTTTTTTTAATAAAATTTTCGGGATATAAAAATTAAAAAAAAAAATTGTTCATGATAAAACCAGAATTAACAAGTAAGGTAGAGCTAAGTTCGGGTGTAAATGAACACTACATACTCTCGCCACTTGTAAGGATCAGAGCAAAGGAAATACCATCAGTTGTTGGCAAAACTTTCTTTTAAAAATTGTTGTGAAAGAATTCAATATTCATTACGCGGCGAAATCGTGAAAGGAATACAATCATATTGTGTATATTAATACTTGTAAATAAGTTACAGACTCACATAGTTTTGTTACTATATTTTGCACAAAATTAATAAAGAACACATTTTATACTCTTGCAACTTCCAGAAATCAAAGACAGAGAAATACCTTAAGGTGTAAAACGTCCAAATACTAAATACAAGCATAACTCATATACTGAATATAACTCCTATACTGACATTTTATGTAGTATATGTATATAGTATATGGAAGTTAGGGTAGAATCGACACGGTTTTATGTATTTTTCTCAATAACTACGATTAACATGCCAAAGACCAAAAAACCAATCAAATAGAATAAAGTCAGCCGGATGTTCGATAATCTGATATTAATGATATAGGCGCTAGGCCAAGTTTTCGCCCAAATTTATCCATTTTAGGCATAAAGATACACTGTTATGAGTAAAACACCCTCTCTTATTTTCATTGAGATATCTCATTGATTGGCCGATATAGGCGGTACAAAGTCACTCAGAAGTTCGAAATTCTTTATATTATGTATATGGGGGCTAAGGGAACTATTAGTCCGATTCAACTCAGTTTTAACATTACCATCTTTACAGAAGGATTATCCCTAAATTCCAGTTAAAAATGTCACACATTGACCGACATTTTCTATAAAAAGCCAACTATAGATACTGGGGTCTAAATACTTGGGGCTTGAAGGGCTTTTTTGGGATTTAGACAAATTTTTGTCATAAGGTGGCATACACTCGCCTAAAGTTTATCCCAATATTTTTAATATCAAATATAGGCTGGAGGTTTTGTCAAGTAGCAAACATGAATGTAACATTTACTTACATGGAAGCAGACTGTTGACTAATTAGTTTGATTTGCAGATTTTGACTAGTTATTAAATGCTAATTCTAGTTGACATTACTGCGGGGTGCTTGTGCATATTTAAACACATCACTACACATTAGTTGCAGCAGCATAAGTTAATTTGAACACACGCTTGCAATTATGCCGCGAATATCAAACAATAATTTGCTTTTAACTAATCAACACTTAGTTATAATTTAATCACTGCTAATGAGTCCATAGAGGTGTGAACAATTGCCAAAGCGTAAAGGTTGCAAATCACAAAAAAAAATATATAAAAAAAATTGGAATAATATTTTTTGTCCATATAAAAAGATTAGAATATAATTTTTTTAAGCCCTTTCTATTATGTGTTAATTTATGTACTAGTAATTGCTACGCAGCAAAATAAAAATGCAAAATAAAACCAATTTACGTATTGCCTTTAATACATTATGGCTATACCAGAAATTGGCCCACAAATGTTCCATAAACTTGATATTCTTTGATTTGCTTTCATCATACTACCGCTAATAAGAGTCATGTCACAAACTTCAAGTCTAACTCTTAACTTTCATTCAATGTCAATTAATTAATTGTTATCTTTCTTCAACAGAAACACTTAAAAATAAAAAAAATACTTATTTAATCAATCCAATAAACTTTTAATTTTATTAGCTAGTTTTCGCTTGCACAAAAAATAGCCTTTGTTTGATAATCAGCAACGAAAGCAATTTAAACAAAAATTTCAACAATTTCAATACGTTTTACATTTATATACATATGTATATAGCACGTTGTGTCCTTGGGGCATTGCCACCAGAAACCCTAATTGGTGGGCGCACTTGAACTCTGAATTTGGGGCTGATAAATGAACTCAATTCAAAAGTGTGCGCCAATAAATTTGTGTTTCTGTTATTGATTCCGTTACGAGTGTGTCCAGTACTTACACACATACATTAGGGTGGGTAAAAAAAAAGAAACATTTTTTTCCGCTTCGTACTCTGAAAAATAGCTTCATAAACAACTCAACGAAAAACGAACGAGAAGGTGGTCTTCCGCCTTATGAAGGATGATCTACTTTTTAAAGCAAAAATTCATAAACATTCTTTGGTATTTATTTTTGGGAGATTATCTTTTGAAAGTGTTGGCCACGGCTACATCTCAGATAGTACATCCGTTGAATTCAATTTTCGATGACTCCTTCGAGCATTTTGACTGGTAACTTGTGAATGACATGCGCGATGTTTTGCTCCAATGCCTGAATCGAAGCGGAATTGTCCGCATAGACTTTAGACATTAGCGGCTTCAGTTGTTGTACAAGCTGTATCTTTTTATGGGTCAAAAAGAGGCTAATGAAAAAAGTACATCTATCTGGATTACGCGTTAGTTTCTTATTATCGATAGAAAAACTCAAACCTCGCTTCCAACTTGTTGGGAAAATATTTCGTTTCATACATTTTGTAAGAAAGTGAATAATCTGCAAAATGGAGCCGAGAACGATTTATTCGTAAACTTAACGTTTAAAGCATATTTACGGTTGAAGTTATATTCCTTAAAGGCAGTTTATTCGTAAAAAATTTTCATTTCAAAAAATTTGGTTTTTTTACCCTCCCTTATATATCTATACATACGAGTATATAGTGAGTTGAGTGCGCATCCTTTGTTATGCTAATTGCACCTCAGAGGAGGGCGAGGGCGATTGCAGCCAATGATTACTGGAAATTCCTGCATAGCAAAGGAGCAGCTTGATTTAATGATCAGATGATTGATTTGCTTTTTCATGCTTCATGCAGTTGTTGTGGTTTGTAGTTATGTAATTGTAGGGACAAGGGAATATATGCAATTGTATTGCTAATTGAAAAATAGTACTTTGGTTAGACAAGCTTAAGGGTACATAAGTAGTTTAATAAAATTTGCTCTAAACAGAAGCTTATGCAATCAAGCGGGCTTAAAATTAACACGTTTCAGTACTGTAGCATACAAAAATGGCTGGTTTGAGTTCATACAATTACAGTATACTATTTATAGTTCGCTTTGAGGTCACTCTCAAGAACTAAGAATTTAGTTTCAAGAGCAATTAGCAAGCCACTTCGAGCCAAATATAGAAAATAATATGGGTAAACTATAAATAAGCCATGAACAAAGTCTATTTTTTCATACAGGAAGAATTGGTGCGACGAGAAAACCAAAATGGTTTACAATTATACCAACCAAAGGCAGTTCATACACAAAACTGGCATAGGAAACATATTTGCTACAGTTTTCTAATTCTCCGCGTACCACTAAATTCCCAAAATGCCTGTATCTGCAACCGTACACAGTTCCATTTTAAGACTCATTGCCGCTTTTCTACCGAACTGCAAGTGAGTTGCTCAGATTTGTTTTTCCTCTTTCACTTCTGCTGTTTTGGTATTAAATTGGGAAATTGTTTCAGCTTCGTTGCTGTCGGAAACGGCACACTACTATCCCCCGGGCGTACAGAGTTTAGCTAGCCACTTTGTGAAAGTGAGTGAAGTGCGAGTGCGGATTAGAATAAACAAGTGATGAAATGAGTGGATGGATGAATAAATAAATGATGAATCCTTCACTTATACATTCAAGCCGAATTTCGGACGATCCTTAGGGAGCGGGTGGGAGTATGCCACAAGCTTACCGCAAACAGGCAACAACAGCAAACATTGCAAACAATTCAATTATGCTCTTTCAACGTGGATTTGTCTCAAACGCTGCCCTGCTGCTCGTCCCACTCGTGTGCTCGGGGTTTTCCTCACTTGATGTGCTTATCATTTTTCTACAACGCTGCTCAGCTATTACCCCAGAGCCGTGCACAGCAACCGCTTTAATTCTAAACTGGCGTAGAATGACGTCGTTTTACATTTTACTCAAAGGTATTTTGTTAAGTGAAAGTTTATTTTTCATTTCGTTCACCTTGCATGTGTTCTTTGCGGCAGGAAAGCGAGCTGAAGTGAGCGGCGGTATGTGGAGGAGCTAAATACACAAACACAAATGCATGTTTCTGAGTTTTTAGCTGGAATTGAAATGGACACAACGGTTGTTTTGCGCGCGGTCATCAGTTTCACTTCTGGGTATTGAGGAGGAATGACTATTTGTTTTGTGTATTTCAGCACCGTTTGAGCGACAAATATTGTTGAAGGAGCATAGAGGAAGATAAATACAGCAGCGAGCTTTAATTTGGCATACACCAATTTTAAAATTCATTTACTGTCTCAAAAATCCACACAAAACCCCCTGTGTGTCTCACAATGTATCATATTTCCCTCAGCGGGATTTGGTGCTTTATCCGCTTTTTAGGATGATGTACGCCATTTTATTTTGCATATTACTGTTCCTAACCAAACACATATACATTGAAGTCTTTGGAGTTAGGTGGAGCGCACATTGCCTCTCAAACTGCTTTCTTTTGCTACCGGATCCAAACTCTTTAGCTCGGCTATTCAACACATTGTAGACTTAGTAAAAAAATTTGGATGAGCTTGGTTTCCCCATCTTTTTCTCACTTCTATCACTAGGAATATTAATACAAGTCAATCAGCTGTGATGAAATGCTGAACGACCGCAGATACGTTTGTGTATAAGTGCGATAGTGTTGCAAAATTTAAAATATATGAAAGCCTCGGTTCGTGTTATAGATTGTATATAAAGTTTGTCATAAATTTCACAATAACTTAGTGGAAGCTTTGGATGCCCTAAAAAGTATACAAATTATTAGCGTCGATTTTGATTTATCTCTCAGTATCTATACTATATACGCGATATAGTCTCTCCATTTTTGAGATATCGATCTGAAATTTTAAACACGTCTTTTTCTCGCCAAAGAGCTGCTCATTTGTCAGAACCACCGATATCGAACTACTATTGCATATATGTAGCTGGAAAGGAAATCTTTTTCACTTGACAAGATCTCTTTCCTTAATGTGACGTGACTAATTTTATAAAGCATTGGTGTAAGCTCCAAAGAAATTGTTTAGATCGGACTACTGTAGCATAAAGCTGTCATACAAACTGAACGATCCGAATCCAGAGCTTATATGGAAAACTTTTTACTTGACCACATATTTTAACGAAATTTGTCATAAATTAATGTTATGTTAATGCTATAACTTTGGAATAAATTTGTTCAGATCGGACCACTGTAGCATATAGCTGTCATCTAAACAGACAGATCCGAATCAAGTTCTTGTAAGGAAAAGATATAAGATAATATATGTATTTGTAAGAAAACCTTTAATATTAAACTTGGCTTGAAAGTTATTTATATCAAAAATCGAGGCTAGAAAAAACAAGAACTAACAAACCTATTGCGCTACATTCAAACTGTTAGCCAGTCAAGTATAATTAACAAAAGCAATTGTATTTGTGAAAGGCTGATGAAATTAACATTTGTAAAATTTTTTATTTGTAAAAGAGAAAATAGTGAAGGTATTTCGGTGAAACATGAATATCAGTACAATACTACAATCAACAAAATATTGTACAAACGCACATATATATAAGCCGCATACCAAGGTGCACCACTGGGTATACGCAACTTTCATTAAACAAATATCTTTTAATACTGCCCTTTTGTTTTTTCTGTTTTGTTTTTGGTTTTATGACTAAGGAAGCATAGTTTTTGATTAACTCTTCACCTCCTATTGCCAACTAGACTCCTCGACCAATTTACATAAAACCTACACAACGGCTGACTGAGCCGACTGCCCAAAATGGTTCCAAAAAATATTAGCGTACGCGTCATTGGCAATGTTCGGTTTCGACAATACGCCATGCGCCATCCTGGCTGATGACATGACCACACTGGCATATCCTAACAAACAACCGCAAATTTCCGCCGCGAACGTGCTCTGTTGTTCACGGGTATAGCATGTATTTTTAGTTGTTGTTTTCTATAAACATACGTGCATTTCGAGTTGTGGGCGCATCCCATTGCAAACACAAAAACAGAAGCTAAAAAGTCCTGTTTGCTGTCCATTCGCCTGTAATTTCGTCACAGAGTTTTTGAAACCAAACTTTTAGGTATCCAGTTTCATCAAACTTTCAAAGAACTATGCAACCACTTCAGTCCTTTGGTACGTTTGGCATGCACAGCTGGCACTTTTTATATGTGTATATACTGTCACACAAAATGCAAAATAACGTAACAACATTTTTTATAAGTTTAAAGAATGCACCATATAAAATAGAAACAACTGCCATTGCAATAAAAATTTAGTTTCGGTTATAACACATCGGTAGAAAGAGAAATTTACAATCTACCAAATTCCGAACGAGCGATGGCGCTATGTTTTCCGTGGAGTCTTTCAAGGTATTAAAAATCTTTCTTCTGGCAGTTCATTATTAGAGCTCTAACTATTTTCGATCGAAATACTGTGTCACAATCCGATTTTAATTTTTGGGGTCATTGTTCTGCTGATATATAAAGTTAATTTGTAAGTCCTTTTTGCACTGCAGAATCTAAACGAGTACTCAGCATGTATGTGGTATTCCCACAACAGTCGGTTCCACGCATCTTAATTGACCTGGATTTTATCCGGCCTAGAACTGTTATTTCGGAGATTTTCACACACCTTTCAACAAGGTTGCTCCGTAACCTCCTGACTCGTGTTGGCATTGAGTGCAACCCAGGCTTTGAGAATTCTTCTGCTGCGTTTGCGCCAGAACGGTCCATACCAACTCCACCTCGGTCAGGTGTAATACATGCAATTGATGGAGCCATCTTAAGACCTGCTCAGGCCTTAAGACCTACAGGGAGTAGACCACGAGTTACGTGGCCCCATGCTGTCAACGCTCTACTGCGACCTTAGCCTCTATGGCTGTGCAATATGCACCTAGTTCGCATACTGCGTCGACGCTCCTCCTGGGTGGCCAACAGAGGATTTCCATGGCCCTTCATTAGGCTCCAATAAAAAAGTCTCTCTTGTAATTTTGCCTTCCACCATTAACAGATTTGATATCCCACTGTGGCTAAGGTAACCCCAAACTAAAACATTTCCGCCTTTGAACTCTGGGGTGCTATCGATATACTAATTTTGACTTCTTCATCAAACTTTTTGTTTAAATTTCTTGTTTTTATATTTAAATGGACTCATTTTCATAAAACTAGGTGTAGAGGGTTTATCTTTAGGGAACTTTGCTAGGTACGAGCTGTGCTGACTTCTGTGTTCACTGGTTTTCGACGGCTGGCACATCCGAAAGCACTATTAATCGTCTCCTGGCTGGTGGCGAGGATGGTATCTTCGTCTCTGTCGTCTTCGAGGACTCCGTTAGTGGTTTTGGAGTTTGGTATTCTGTTGTCAAAGTCGTGGTACCTGAAAAGCGTTGGTTGTCAAAGTATTTGCTGTTGTTTTTGGTTTATTTTTATTAGTTGTATTCATTGCTGTTCCCGCGAGTCAGTCGGAATGGATTATTCACTCGTCCGCAGAACAGGTATGCGCTAAGAATGCATTTAATACCTCCGTTCCACCCGGACATCGGAGTGAACCATTCGCTATCAGCTATCCAATTATCATCCACAGGCTATTTATTATCAGAACTGGTATCGCGTCACCTTCGCTTAGGATTGTGTTGGTGCGGGTGTCCTCACATTTCCGCAACAAGAGATGGGCGTAAAACAGAAGTTTTAATCACCAATACTCGTATCGCTATGGCGGGAATTATTTTGTATCCCTCTTAGTTCATAAAACGAATATGGGTTTCTATTTGGATCACCGCCATCACAATTTGCGACCGAGCGAGGAACTTTAGTTAGGTATTAGTTCTAAAATTAAAGTTTAACGAGCAGCTATTTGGGTCGACCTCCTTTATTCGCTATCGATACCACAAGAATGCGAAGCACTCAACTATAAAAAATGGATGTGAGTTGCTGAATATTTCCGAAAAAACCAACCAAAGTGGGTTTTCTCAAATATTCAAATAATCGTCTTTCAAGAATTCAGCTGAATTCATGCACCCTTTATATTCAATATTAAACAACTGTTATTGCATACTTTTCCGCGAATCTCGCAAAAAATATTGTTATAAGAGAAAAATGTGTGAAAAGTATTTGTATTGCCGATTTTACATGTAAAACGCAAATATTTAGCGTTTATGTGTATTTTCAAGCTACTCGCCGCTATAAAATATGCAGTCAAGCGGCAAGCGCCGGCAACACGATGCAATAATCCATCATGCTGACTTGCGCTCGCTCAGACATTCCTCAGCTACCTTACTTTTGCCGTTGCGCGCTTATCTTTATTTTTATTCTCCCTTCTTTTGCTGAATTTCTGCACGCAAAGCAAGCGAGTAGCGACTATGGACGCGCGTGCGGCGCTGTGACGACGACCACAAATCGCGACACAAAGCCGAACCACTCGAGCAAGCGACGGATACAATTACGAGCGCACACACACACCACACCACCTTGCCATATGTACGAATTTTATGCATGTAATGCAATAATAAAAATTGTGTGCATGATTATGGCTGCATTGTGTGGGCATAGCTTTGTTTGTGAGCACGAGCGCAGTGATGGAAATTATTGAATTTCAGCTAGAAAACGCGCAGCTAACGGTACATACACATAAGTGCATAGACGAAAGGGTGCACGTACAATCTGCATATACACATACTTATGTACATATATCTACTATATATATAGGGGTATGTGTTTAGATCCGTTGCTGATGACGTAGCAAATTCAAAAGACATCGGCGTTGCTGATAAAACGCCGAAAAAGAACGATAATAATGGGGATGACAGCATACAGATTATGATGATAGCAGAATGATGACAAGAGAGTCTCGCACACTGTCAGCATGCAAATAAATGCGAACTGCTGGTAGGGCTTCGGTCGCAATGTATACACTAATATGCATAACAAACAATTACAACAACAAATTTCAGTGGAAACTTCAACTTGGAGCAGCGCCGATACTTGAAGTAGAAGTTGGGGGGAGTCGGGGGACTCTGAGCTGAAATACAGGGTTTTTCTGGTATATAATAAGACTGAATCGGTTTAAAAAAATTTATTGAAGCAATTGTTACAATTCTTTAAAAACTTTCAAAATAGGCTCCTTCTGCGTCGATGCAGCGCTGCCAGCGCGATTTCCAAGCATTGAATACGTCACGGAAGGCATTCTTCGGAATAGCCTTTAGAGCCGAGTTACATGCTACTTGGATCCCCTTTGTCGTCTCAAACTGCTTGCCTTTCATCGGCCTTTTCAGGCAAGGAAACAAAACAAAGTGTGGGGTGGCTAGGCTGTAGGAGGCACAAGAAAGGCCGGAACGTTGTCGTTGTATAACTTACAATCGGTTGCGATGTCTTGTCGGACCCGATTGACGCTTTGTTTCAACCTCTTGAGCACTTCCACGTAAAACTTGGCGTTGACTGTTTGTCCAGGAAGAAAAAATTCATGGTGGACGATTCCTTTGATGGCAAAAAAGACAATGTGCATAGTTTTCCCTTTGGATTTGCTCATTCTTCGGGTCTATAAGCGGATAATTCGTGAACTCATGAGCAACCTGCCATTTACCTAACCTAACCTTAACTTTGAAATGCTATATGCATAACTGAAAGTATAAAGCAACTAAAGTTAAATCTAGTTGCTCCAGATTTTGTGCCAACACTCACCAAAATAGCGAAAGTTTATTCCAAAGCAAATGTGTGCACTTATTTGTGCGATTACACTCATAGCTCAATTTTTGGTACATACAGACTATTAAATTTGTGCACACAAGCTAAGAAATTGTATTTCATTAAATCCACCACCCACACACCAACAACACCAGCACCGCAGACGCCATCATTACAAAAGACATTGTAATGCGTCGCGTCTAACTTGTCGCATGCAACATGCCACGCGCTCGAAGGAACCCATAAGAACTCGACTGCATCAAGACTAACGTCGAAATCAACTCGCCCGTCAACACACTGCCACAGCAACGCAGCACCGGCGAGCGGAGAGCTTAGGTGGCATACAATTTTGAACGTTTCTCACAGGTATAATGCAATTTAGTGCTTACGGTAACGTTATCTACCATCCCCTAACTACTTCCTCTGTCTCGGCGCTGCGCTTGTAGCACTATTTCCTGCGTCATGTGCCCTGCTCATCTGCCAATAAACCACTTTAAGCGCTTCGATGCAAATGCCGCAGAACTTTTTCCACATGCACCGTACGAAAAGCTTCGCCTTCAAGTAGACGTATACACGTGCAGTGTATGGCTGTGTATGTGAGTGAGCTTGAGTGGATTTTGTTATTCTATATGTGGTATGCAAATGTCGCTATGTGTGTATGTGTGTGGGTCGGAAAGAGGATTTTCATATTAATTTGCCAGCTGCTGCTGCTCAACGTCATTCGGTCATTCGGTTGCGAAATTGCAAAATTTTTGTTCAATGCAACAAAGGCAACAACAAAAAATGTCGGAAAAAGTAAAGCAGCAAGCCGCTGCAACACCAAAAGGTGCAAAAGCGGCGACTGCCGTTGGCGTTTCAGCCGGCTGCCGCAGCGCTTACAAGCTGAGTTGTGCTGAGTAATTTCTTTCGCCAGCAGGCGAACGGCGTTTAAAGCGCAAAAATGTTTACGAACCTCACTGCTGCGTTGCTGCCCGCTTGCAACGCATTATTTTACGCATTTTTAAGTTCAATCAAAATTTTTGCTTCCAAAAAAATTAAAAAACGGCCAAATCGTCACTGTTCACATTGCAGCATAAGAAATATTTCAGGAAAGAGATACAGCTTTGGAGTCTCTAAATGCAACAAGTCTCGTCAGAGAGAGAGAGAGAGAAAGAGAGAGGCAGATAAACCACTTTATTGGATATGTTGAAGACTCTTCAAAATCGATATATAAAGTAGCAGTGTGATAACTTGGGTTGATCTACGCCATGTCCGTTTGACCGTCTATTCATGTGCGGACTAGTCCTTTAGTTCGGTGATATCGATCTGAAATCTTACACAGAGAGGGGGGGTTATCTATGAAGCAGAAGACTTCTTGATGATAGGGTCAGGTGTAGGGGGTGAGAGACTTTTGACTACATTCAGGACGTTGGGTTTGTTGAAGATCTTGTCTGAATCTAGGTTTTCTGCTTACGGGGCACGGGCATTTTTACATCAAAGGCACTTATCTGATAGGTCGGTTTGCTTTTGTGGGGTAGAGGTAGAGGACTGGGTGCATATAGAATTCCCGATGTACTCGGACATTAGGGATCTGGGTGGTATGGGGATTAGCTGATCTCCACTAGTCAGAATGCCGGACAGTTAGGGTGGTTTGCGCGTGAATTGTTTAGGCGACGAAGCCGGTACAATCTCCGATGAAATTGTTTAGATCGGATCACTATAGCATATAGCTATCATACAAACTTACCAATTAAAATCAAGTTCTTGTGTAGAAAACTTTTTTATTTGACAAGTTATTTTTATGAAATTTTGTATGGATTATTTTTCAAAACAACGGCGAAGATATTGTCCAGATCGGACTGCCAACGCTTATAGCTGTCATACAAAGTAATCGACCAAACTCAGCGTAAAGATCTTTTCATACTTTCGTCTTTTTTATAACATAGAGAAATGCACCTGTGAAGAGTATTATAGCTTCGGTGTAACCGAAGTTAATATTTTCCTGATTTTTCTATGTGACTTTTCACTTACTCAGTAAGAGTAATTAAATTTTTTCGCCTGCAAAAAGTACCGGATATCTGCAAACCAAAAATAAAGTTGGCAGAAGCATAAATCAAGCAATAAGCAACGGCAAAACACCCAAAAATATTACTCACATACGCACATACATGGGCATAAATAAATAAATTACACAACAGGCGTTAGAAAAAACTCGCGATAAAAGAAACACGGTTCAACAAAACCATGTGTCACTTGCAATTAATTAAAATGTTGACATTTTGTAAGACTTTCTGCAGTAATTATGTGCAGGACAGATGAGCACAAGCGGAATAGCTGGCAGCAGGCAAGGGAACGACATCGCATACGGCACAATGGTCGTGCAAAGCCAATAGGTTCCACACCAGTTCAACCGTAAAACAAAACAACAAGAACACGAAAAAACACACACATGTCGCTTAATAAGCTCGGTGAAGCAAACAGCTGTCCTTCACTTGCTGTGGCGAGTGATTAGAGCGGAAATGTTGCCATTTACCACATGCTCTCAGCCACACACATACCCTACACCCGTACACATACATATGTGTGTGCAACAAAAGCACTTTCTGCACAAAAGGAAAATGAAAGCAAAAACAATTTGCAGCAAACAACCGACATGACACATTCCAGTGGACACTGCATTAATCCCGTAATTAATTAGCAAATTCACCTAACAACAAGACACAATAGAACAAAAGCACCAGCACTGCACACACTCACACACATTTACTAATCATAAGAATACATATGTGTAGGCATGTGTGCTGGAGTGTGGCTTAGATGGCATCTGTTACAGGAATTGTTAGTGTAAACAAAGCAAGTGAATCTTCACTTTCTAACAGTTGTCACACACCATTTGCTGGCATATGTGCATACACATACACATGCATAAACATAATCTTGCACACATTTGCGAGCAAAGTCGAAACATCAGTTGGCTCGACGACCACTTGCCACCAATTACATTCAATTAGTCGCAATGTTTGTGCGGATGCGTGGAAAAAAATAAGATTTATCTCTTAGTAATGAAGAGATTAGCAGGTCTTTTCGTAAAAATTTAGTGCGCAGTAGGCTCTTATGTTTAAATAAAAACATTTTTAGTCAAATTTTTCGTCCAGCATTTAAAGTTATCAAAACAGTTTAAATCAGGTGGTAATATGAAGTTCACAAACCTTTTTTGTTTTCGAAATCTTCCTTTATAACATTATTAGATGCAGCACATGGTGAAGTTACAGCCCTGTCAAAATACCGCTTTCCAGACTATAACAGACAATCTACCATCGAGCATTTATACAATGAACCTCACATTTCTTTCTGAAAAAGAGCTCCTGTAAACCTTTTGAACCTGAACCTCTCTCTAAGCAGTTTCTGCTCGGCTACTTTTGCCGAAACCATCGCTGCTGTTACCTGCTAGGAGCGAAGCAGACTCCTAGGAACATCAGGAGCAAATTTCTTCAACACATCGACGAACTCATACGGTACAACTACCAAAATTGGAACGCGACCAATGTTCAACAGGCACTGAATTCATAGTGGAGCTATTAGAATCTTCATTGACTCCGCGCGATTCTTTTTTTCGGAAAATTTGGCGCCAATTCAAGATACCAAATGCAGCCAGATCTCTTTACACCTGGATTTTCCAATGTGGTCGAGGTCTTCCTCTTCCTATGCTTTCCCGGGCGATTACTGCGTCGGATACTTTCAGAGCAGGAGCATTTACATCCATTTGGACGACATGACTTTACTCGGCCTCACGTCCACCGTATAATCCAAATCTTACTCCTTCTAATTACTATTTGATAGATAGATAAATAAATAGATATAGAACGCTCTCACTAGGATACCGTTCACATCAGAATATTGTATCCAAAATTGGCTTAAATTATTCTTGGTTGCCAAATTAATACAACCACAAATGCTTTTTAAAGCAAATATGGAATACGTCGCAAATGTTTGCTTTAAAATCCCCTTTTAGCTAATTTTTGAAGTAATACTAGCATTTCGAAATACTTTCGGTAAGTTGCCCACACAATTACCTAATTAGCTATCACAATAATGCCTTTAAAGTCCATAAAGATAAATTGAAAACCAAATGAAATATTTCAAAAGTTTCCAGCGACCCACAAAGAAACTTAAATGAGTTCATTTCCGGACTGCAAGTCACTTTATTTGCTTGCGGTCATGTGATCACTAGCATACAAAACTCATCGCTATGAATTATTGAGATTGGCCTTCACCTAAAGGGGGGTTTGGAGTCAAAAAGCGTGCGAGTATTTGCAAAACTTCCTTGTTTGATGTCTTAAAATAGACAGAAAACATGACCTTACCTAACTAGCAAGATGGGGAAATTGATGTCAGTCGGGCGCTTCAGCTGTGCAGCGGTGGCTCAACTGATTTATGCAAACCTGCTATTTAGCTCATTAACGAGAACGCAAGCAGTCAAAGTGGTTTGTCATCTTCGCTAACATTTTAACATTTTTGGTATTGAGAAACTTTGGAAATGTCAATCATTAGAAGAGAAAGTTTTCAAATATACTCCTGCAAACAAGCGCACACCGACACACAAACAATTTCCGTAAATTACAAATAAAGCGAAAACAATTTCAACAACTTTGTGCTGCCGCGCAGCAGCGCTCTGAATCTGCAACATACCTGTGGCACGGCCCACGAGGCGGTGTGGGCTGCTGAAAGGTGCGTAATTTTCTTCTCAACTTGCTACAAATTTGCTGATTATTCACACCGCAACAAGCTCTTAACTATATGTTCGTATAAGAATGTGCGCAGATTGTGCGGTATCAGCCGAAAATCGTTAAGGCGGTCAGGTGCAAGGCTGATTAGATGCAAAGCGTACGAAAAACGGTAAACATGAAATAAACGACAACAACAGCTACCTTTTAAATCTGGCTGAGCTAAACTTAATCAAAAGTATGCATATCGGTGGGCCTTTTTGATGATGACGGGACCCTTTTCGCTCACATTTCGGCATTGTTTGGCCATTTTATGCCTCAAGTTTCTGCTTCTGCTATCAGATAACTTCTTAACTTTGATTACGGCGAAACAAGTGCGCATAATGGCCCATAACAGCAAAGATTTGGAGGAAACTAAAAACCACAACAACAACAACAGTTACAAAAGTATACAATTTCATTTTATAGGCGTGCTTGGAGCAACAGTAAACAAAGAACTGATGAACAGCCACATACTCGTACTAAATATAAGGATAAGGCATTGAGAATGTGGTTATTGAGGCTAAGAGTAATCTTAAGTACTTCCCAATAAAACATACTACTCAAATTCCTAGACCACAAATAGTAATAGAAAATAGTTCAGCTAACCAGTTTTGCAATATCTTTATATCCGTATTCGCCACGAAGTTTGTAACAACCAGAAGAAAGGAAGTGCTGGTATGGAAAACTTTTTTATTTAAAGAGATTTCTTTAAGAAATACGGCACGGATTCTTTTTTAAAAAAAGGTGCAAGCTCCGAAGAAAAAGTTCAGATCGCATAATTATAGCATATAGCTGCCATACAAACTGAACGATCGGAGTCAAGACCTTGTATGAAAAATTTTGTATTTTCAAAGGTATTTTCACGAAATTTGGTATAAATCAATTTCTAAGAAACGCTATAATTTTTGTAGATATTTCTTAGATCCGACAACTATATCATATAGCTGTGATACAAACTGACAAATGAAAACCAAGTGCCTGTATGTTCGTTTATTGTGAAGGATACTCCAGCTTCGCTACCGAAGTTAAATTTTTTTCTCGGTTTTTTACACTTCAATGCAAAAAAATATTAAATTAAATGCGAAATGCGGTAATATTTGTACAAACGATGGACAAATTTATTATTCCTTCAGCAGCAAAAACACTACGCTGGCATATGAGCTATGCCACACTGCCTCAAAAAATGGCAAATCGTGCACCTGCGGGCAGTGTGCCACTTCGGTTGTGAGCAACGATTTATAAAAATGTAATACCACTCAAAAGTGACAGCGGCACGCTGCAACATGTCATGGACACGCAGCTTAATTTAATTCGCCGCTTTTTGCCGAGGCGCCACACTTACGGCGCTATCTGCGTCGAATAGAGCCATTAAAGTGTTAACACCTTTTCAATGCCGCAAACACGTACAATGCCACATTGTGGGCGGGCAATTGACTGCAGAAACACATACTACTACAACGACAACAAAAGCAAAAAAAAAATGTAGAAAAAGGAGGAAAAAGGAGGAAAACGGACGAAGGCAGAAGCAAAATGTCAAGTGCGCGATGACATGAAATCAAAGTAAAATAAGGAGGTGATAAGCCATAAGACAAAAAGCGAAAGAGTGTAAGAAGAACGCGGCAATTTAAAAGTGTTGCACACAAACAGTCGCTTGTGAGAAATGCTGACTACAAGTTTCACACGCGGCGTTGGCAGCGCCAACCTGCCTTCCTGGCTGACTGCCTGTTTGAATTGTCGTGTCATTTTTCAACTTAACATAAGACTTTGCAGAATGCCATGAATTGCTCTCTCACTGTGCGCTGTGTGCTCTGTGTTCGCCGCCATTGTGCTTCACTCTTGGCAACGCTGCCTTACTTTTATAATACAAATTTTATGAGCTTAACTACCGGCATTTTCTTCACTTTATCTGCACCGTTATGTCATTGTTTTTGCGGTGAAGCGGCGCTAAAGTTTTACTTTTTCATTTTTATTCCTTATTCTTTATAACACACAGTTATTATCTTACATTTTTACTCTCGTTAAAGTTGCCACTAACGAGTTGCTCACGTGTGTATTCGAGTCGCGCTTTAAGCAGGAATGAAATTACGTCCAATTACTTATATAAGGCCCGTAAAATTTGCACACATACACATATTGTATGAGCACGGAGTTGAGTAAGTATGTGTTTAAACGGCGACAAACAGCCGTTATTCAGCCCGCAAAATGATGCTTTCGAAGAATTCGCATTCAATAAATTTAAAATTAATTATGAAAATTTCCCGTCGACCCATCAACAGACACATGCATGTGGCTATTGGCCGGCGATACAGGCCGGTGATAAAGCAGCAGGTAATAACAAAATGTAAAGCCAGTGAAGCGAATGAATGGTTGCGCGCACAGTAATTATTTCTAGTGGGGAAATCATGTGGTGTGCAAAATAGTAAAAGTGAAATGAACTCGCACAAATAAATCATCGGTTTCACCACAATTTGCGGCGGTGGCTGTGTGGCGGTATTCCACTAACTGCTGGCTACAAACAGATATTTTAAAGCCGCGCCATGAAAATTAAAAAAAAAATATAAATAAAAGTAAGCAAAAAAATTCATTTTCGAAAATAAAATAGTGCCAAAATATACACTGGAACTTCATAAAAATCAGTATTCTATTCCTACCGCACGTATAAAAGACAGACCAAAAAGTTGAAAATAATAATAATAACCTCTGGTGCCTTAATCTCCCTTCTAGCGCTGAATATAACTTAACCGAAACATCAAAGTGAATACCACAGAGACAAGTATATAAAAAAGCTCCACCTCACACCTTACACATAGTAGAGCATACGTGTTACACTCGCCAAAGCAAACATGAGCCCATCGCCAAGGTAAAAACATCAGTTGCTCGGCTGAGAAAAAGATGGCCGGCTTAATACTACAACTTCAGGGTTGCTATCATAAATATGTATATGTGCGCGTCTTTAAAATACCAATGCAATATGCGTGGATTCTTTTGACCGAGAGCATCCAGTTGAGCAGAATAATAATCAATTTTAATGACTATTCTACGCCATGAACAACATGCTTCAAGGCAATTCAATAAAATTAATATTTAATTGAAAATGCATAAATATCTGCTCGTTGATACATGGGCAGTGCATGGAAATTTTATTAATTTCAATATATCTACATATGTATGTACATACTATATGTGTAAATTCAAGGAAGTGTGGATATATATATACCAAAGCCTACCTGGTAGACAGCCTGAGCCTCTGCAGCTCCAGGGCATAACTGAAAGTACTTTTAATAAAGTGCCGCCTGCATAATTAATTTAAAATGGAGGAAGAGTTGAAATATGTACATAGGTAGTTGATATAAGAAAAAGTAGGCTGAATTTCTCGAGAATCAATAAGCATCCTACTTAAGGCGTTTTTTCTACTTTTTAATTTCTAAAATCCAATTTTTCGCATAAATACCAAACGCTTATATATTTGAAAATATTGTTCAAAAATTCGAAGTTGACGCGGAAAATAGTTTAGGAGACATAAGCGGATTTGCAATTTTTTTCACTCAATGTAATTGACTCTCAGAACTTTGAAGGCTGTACTCAGAGTCGGCAAGAAAAATTTTTCGAAACGACTGGACCGTTTGACTCTTCTCGCAACCTTCTTAAATATATTATTATCTCAGAAATACATCGAAGTATTAAGAATTAGATTTCTAATAGTATGAGGTTGTTCACCAAGTAATTTCGTTTAATGACAACAGCTGTTTTTACTGAATTTTTTCGCACCCAACTTCACACCTAACCGATTTACGGTTATATATTTGACAGCTGATATAGTAAAGCTTGTTTGTAAACAATTTTCCTAAACTTCTGGGAATCACTGATGTTTAGTTTTCGAAGAATTAAATTTGTCTATCGCGACCGTTCTTAAGGACCGTTCTTAAGGAAAGTAAGGATTCATTTTGAAGCTTGTCATGTAGGTTATTCATGTCTTTACAGAACGAAATTTGTTTCTTGCCTTTAAGGGCTGTGATTTACTTTTCAAACGTCAAAGGAGTGACCCATTTCTAAAGTATATTGTTACTGACGACGATGAGAGGGTGGCTTATAAGAAGGTAAAGTGCAAGAGATCATTGTTTAAAAAGAATGAACCAGCTCAAACCACCTCGAAGGCCGATAAGTAATGTGATCTGTTTGGGAGGAAGGAGTCATATGTAGGTCACATACAACCGACCACAACACGTGCGGGATGTGATAGATACCGAGAGTTGAAGATCGAAGCGAGACGCATTAGCAGACAAAAAAGAGAGAGACTCAAATGCGTGAGTATGAAGAGCTGGCCGACAGGGGTAACGTTCGAAATTTCTATGAAAAAATGCGGCGACTCACAGAAGGTTTCAAGACCGAAGCATACTCTTGTAGTACTCCCAGAGATCTAGTGGCTGATGCCTAGAATATACTAAGAGAGTTTTTGATTTGAGTTCATTTAAACCTGAAAAATCGTCTACATCGCCAGACAACTTTTTTAAGAGGTCCTCCTGCAGTTTGCCTAAGGACACTAGGGAATCCAAAATTTATAAAAATAAATCAACATTATAATAAATTCAATACGGATATGTTATTTTTATTTCATTTATTAAATAAAATGTCGCCCTTGAAACATTTTGATTAGTGTCTGACTGGCTTAATATCCTCTAAGTAACGGCAGGTATTCTTAGGATCGGTACCAGGAGGAAATTCAACGAATTATTGAGCCACTTATGAAATTGCTCTTAAACAAATAACATTTTAAAGCATGTCTTTTTCAAGCGCAGTTTTTTCCGGCTACTCATGCTTAACGGCCGTGGCGCACAGTTAAATTTTAAGTAAGAACAAAGAAAGCATTTCTGAAATTCTAGAATGGCATAAATGTTCGCAACAGCAGCGCACCACATCGCATGCCACATGCCATCAAAGTAAGAAGGCCCGGCCGCAATAAGACGAAAATCAGGGAAACAAATCGAAAAGCAAAAAACCGGCAAAGCATCGCTGTTCGGTGGTGTCTATCCCATCGAGCCGTCCAAAGGGCGAGAGAAACAAGGATAAACGGCCTTACTAGCACACCAGCAGACGCAGCTCAGCCACTCACACAAGCCAAAGGCACAAGAAGCGAGTGTGCAACGTTGCCGAAACATGTAAGAAAGAACTATAAAACAAACATACATGCCTAACTGTATGTATGTTTTATAAGTGCGCACAGTAGACATCCGTAACTTAATTTTCGTGATAGCAGGAATTCGCCATGGCAGGCAGCAAACCTATAAAGTAGGTCGCAGTTTCTTCGTCATGTTCCATAGCCTGCGCCTTCCCTGTATACGTCTGTTGCGGCACACAGCTCGGCATAAACGCTTTCGCTCAATCATAACAATAAAGCGTGTAATTTTTAAGCGGTTTCCCTTGCTGCCTCTCGAAGGAATTTTAAAGAAAAGGAAAACCGTGGCAGCCACTTTCACTTGGCATAATTTGATTTACGGCAACTCGCATATCCTGCGAAAAGTACTAGAATCTTCAAGATTTTCGCTTTTCTTGTTTAAATGACCAGACTCGTGCAATTGGTTTGATACTTCCGTTTGTTGGCTTCGTGGTTTGCGGTTTATTAGTTGAGTGGTTGGTATGTTGATGTGTTGTGGGTGGGACCGTTATATTATTTTTGATTAAACATACCGTTTTCTTGCTTCGAAATGTTGTCAATTCGCTATGATTAATATGATTCGGCGAAATTTAATCGAATTTCATAAAAGAGAATTGAGTAAATATGGAGTAGTAGCCAAACAGATTGACTGAATAATGTTGATAATCATTTACAATCTTTTCAATCACCATGAAAGGTTTGCTTTTGCGAAGCTATTACAATAAAAATTCCGGAAGAGGTCTGGAATTGAATTGAATACAACGAGCTAAACCAAATGACCAGGTTTAAATGCTTTCTTTCATGACTCGAAGCCTCATCAAACAGCCGGGCACAATCCATTCTGATCATGTTTCGACCTAACAGTAAATATCTAAACTAAAACACACTGTTTCAGAAAGGACAAATGGCAAGTGTACATCCAATAGTTTAGGATCACCTCACCAAAACTAAAAGGTTACATCGTATTAAAAATTTTATAACTACATAAAATTAAGTTCTAATTCTTATAAAACTGAAACTTAACACAACATTTAATCAAGTTAATTTGGTTTAACAATGCATGTACTAAACGATCATTAATCAATAGCAACACGCACAGTTTCCATGACATTGACTTCGTTGCCCGAAGCAAAGACTTTTTGAGACTCTATAAATGTATGTGGGGTACGGAGTCAAATTGGGACTTCCAGACGGACAGTTATCTCCAAAAATAAACGGTCTTACCAAACCAGGAATATTGTTTTTATGAGGCTGCTCGATTGATATTGTCCTGTGAGCTGGAGCAGAATTTTGATGGGCGATCTAATGATCTCCGTTGAAAAGGGTATTCCTTCACTTCTTTGCACTTTGTCGATGTCAGAGCAAAATCGCCAAAGCGAGACGAGCCGTTGCTTGGCCTTTTGAGATGAAGATTTCTATAAGAACGTAGCTGGTGAACACATCGTACCCTTGGAATTACATTTTTATATCTGTCTGTCTTTGCGTTGATTTTGGTGGTTTTGTTTATTAAATGGGTTTACGGCTTTCAAAAAACCGATTTTGTTATTAAATTCTACAACACCTATTTTTTTAAATCCGAGTAGTAGTAGCCTTGAGAACTTGCGCGCTCGAGACTAGCTAGGCTCGAGACTGTGTTTTTGAAGTCGATTGGCAAGATTTCGCGAGAACTACTCAACCGATCTTCATGAAATTTTATACTGGTCCTTGATATATAATTTTTAAAGACTTGGACGAAGGATGTTTTCGGATTACAGCCATTTTTAATTTTTTTATAAAAATGTCTGCCAAAATCCAAAATCCAATTTTCAGTTTTTTGTTTACTTTCCTCCAAGTCCTTAGTTAAGATTTTAATTTAAACAAGTCTTTTTTACTTTAGATGATCTAGTAAGGTATTATCTTGCCAACACGGGCGCATCTTTTTTTCGAGGGGTCACCGAAAATGGCGTCGCAATGTCCGATTTTAAAATATTTTTTTCCAAATATTCCAGGATTTCTTTGTTAATGGCGCATACTTATGACAATAAAAAATTAAAAAAAAAAAATATTTAATTTTTATATGAGAAAAAATTGTTGAAAAGGCCGTTTTTTACCCTAGGAAACCAATGTTACCCCTTAAAAGACTTCAACTTTGAGAATTGTTTCATCTGTACGAACCTAATTTGCTTCAAGCGCGTTTTCAAAAGATAACCACTTGACCGACGGTAGGCTGTTGGCTGTTAAGGGAATTTTCATTCATCTCGAATAAGTCTTGATGATGATGGAATCAGTACATCCAATGTATGTATATCCATTTCCCTTGATAAAAGTTTATATTTTCTAAACGGATTTCGAAAGGAGATCGAAAGAAGTTTAAGAAATCTTTCAGTTGGATTTTTGAGTAAGGTAACCATTTGTTCTTTGAAAGCATTAAAATAATATGTTGTTGTTTTAGTTCTCACAACCCAATTATATCATTCTTTGAATATTATTCTCACTACGATTGTCGCCATAATGACAAAAACTCATTTTTAAAGTCTTAAAATATGAACTACAAAATATTCCCGATACTCATCATTCTACTTACTGAATTCAGTGGCACACCCAAGTATGTTTCACCGCTGTCACGAGAAGTTCAATGCACAAATGTTCTTTTCTTTTTGATCAATTCTGCATTCCGCGCGTTTCTTTTGTCCACCAATATCTTACTCCTACATTACTTCCTTCTTAGCTTGCTAAATGCTTTTAAATTAATTAATTAGATGAAAGAATGAATGATAAAAATGATGATAAAAATAGTAAACTAAAAATGAGTGTATCAACAAAAGCATATAAGGAATAGTGGCTTACGGCAAATGGAGAAGGAAGCCATAAGGAATGAAAGAGTTGAACAATGCGGAATGTGTCAAAATTGAAATGAAATGCCAATTGCAGGTGAATCACACGCTTGCTTATATACATACATGCATATACATATGTTCTTCAATTATATGTGATGTCCAGGTATGTTATATGAAATTTCGTTCGTTATTTTTAAAACACACGCTTAGGTTGCTTAGGCCACCCAGCAAACAAGCAATCAAGAACATTCTAAAGTAAAGTCGAAAAAATGTATTCAACTCCATAGTATTATATTTAAGAGGCAATAAAGGAAATACTCAATTACTGAGAGCTGCCTCGATCATACCAGGCACTTTTTCTTCCATTGTCCAGCCTTTGCACTACTGAGATTCAGTAGTCTTACCTTCGACGAACCAAGGGACATAGTCGCTACTGACATTAACCGTCTCAACAAATTTGTGATAGGCTCAAAGCGTTTGGTCGATTTCAAAGGGTCTATAATCTAGTATATAAGAATTTTAAATAACTTAATGGACCAGCCTTCTAAGCTGTCTGCTATTATCGATCTCATAACCCAACCAAACCTATAACAACTCAACAATACCTGACCTAACCTAATCATAGTAATTTAACGACTATAAAAACCTCTTCGAAATCCGAAAGAGTGTCAAAACTATCGAAGAACCGAAGCTTGGCACTTTCGTCGAGACACGAAAACGTAACCTGGCTCTTTTTGAAACTAGTTAGCTATCCATGAGCAATCACTATTCAGTGGCATGAAGCTCTATATGTTTTGTTCGTGTGCAACTAACGAACTCTCTATTTATATTTTTATGTCAAAAAATGTCGTCCGCAACTCGCAATTCTTGTGAAAACATTTGTCGCTCTTATGTTTGCATTTGGTCCTTCCGCACACATGTGGAAATACCAACAAATGTGCATTTATTTGTGTGCGTCGATGCGTGCCAGCGACATTCATAGCGTCAAAGCTTTGACATTTCAGCGCGAGCGAACGCACAAGTGTGCGCGCGAATGAACAGTTTTTTTTTTGCAGGTTCTTGAAAAGATGAAATGCTAAAAGAAAATTGAAAAAAAACTGGAAATTGAAAAATTGCGAAATTGCAAAACTGAAGCTGAAAATGCGGAAAACACGAAATGAATTTATAAATTTATAGAAAAAGAAAGCACCTTTCAATAGAGAGAGCGCATAAACCATTGAAATAAAAAAACTAATCAACGAAATGTATTTTTTTTTTTTGGCAAATTATATGACAAAGTTGCGAGATAAAAGTACAAAGTGATTGTTTTGAAATTATATTACATATAATATTATAAGTTTGTTAATTAGCAATGGACTCTTATACCTTTCATAAGTTCTCCAACCACTTTTGATGTATCCACATGAAATCAGCAGTCTACTGGTACGACTCCTACCCTAAACCGACTCCTAAGCTAACTCAGACCCAATTTAGAGAAAGTATTTAACTCTAATTATCACATTAAGTCGGATGGACAATTACCTCCAGCAGTCCAAGTGGGACTATTTGTGGTCTCACAAGTAATCAACCTATTTAGTTAACCTACTATAATGTTATTTTTGTTCAGGATTTGTTAGGTCTTACATCAGGGAAAGACTTACTGAAGCCGCTCGATCTTACAAAGGGACATCGCCTCACTCTATGGGCTCTTGAAAAGTTCCAAGAAGATCCGACGTTCTCAAGCCAAATTCTCTTCAGCGATAAGGCCTATTTCTGGCTTATCAGTGTGTAAACAAGCCGCATTTAGGACGGAGAGCAACCTGTAGAAATTCCTCCAGAAAAAACCACAATTTGGTGTGGTTTGTGGACCGATGGAATCACTTTTCTATAATTCTGCAAAAACGATGCCGGTGAGAACGTAAGCGTCAACCGTTGTTGCACAACGATAACCGACTATTTGATGCCTGAAATTGAAGCTCGTGATCTCGACCGCATTTGGTTTTAACAAGACGGCGCCACTGCCCAAACATCGCACCAATCAATGGATTTATGGAGAAAACACTTCGGGCAACCGATCACTTTAAGTTTTATTGCAGTCATTTAGACACCAAGATCGTATGTTATCACACCAGTGGACTTTTTCCTGTGGAATGTGTCTATGCGGATCATTGTGCTTTGATTCAGTCCTTGGGGCAAAATATCAAGTGTGCCATTCGCCAGTTAATTAGTCAAAATACTCGAACGATTCATCGGAATTCGGACTCAACAGATAGACCATCTGAAACGTAGCCTCGGCTAACTTTTGAAAGAGATGATCTTCAAAAATTAGATGCCAAAGAATGTCCTTTCGAATGAACCTTGAAATTGATCATCCTTAATATAAAATCAATGCTCATATAATCTGCAGATTGTTTTGCAATAGATCGTCAAAAATAAGCCTGAAGTTTGAGCGCAAAGGTTTACTAACCCCATAATGAAATAATTACTGCTTTATGTTGACCTACACCATAAATCGTGTTACTGGTGTCGCAAATAACGACAATATAGCTGCAAGCAATCAACAATGTAATTACTTATGTAATCATTACAACTGATAAGCAGCACTAGCTCATGCTTTAACACTAAATGTGCGTGGTCAATCACTTTAATCCTGCAGATTAATCCGATCCCTCTAGCTTAAGTGAATAAGCAACTACAGCAGCGATTGAGAAAATATTTGAGCACAAAATAATATTGGTTTTCTGAAAATCTTATAAATTTTGAGCTTTAATAAAGGTGAGCGTATTATTATTGAAGCACTTGCAAGGCTTTGAATTGTCCAACTTAAGCAAAGAATCAATTTAGTTTATAATAATACGCCGAATTGGTTTTGTGTATCATCTTTTCTGTGTTTAAAGCATTTCAGCTAAAGGAAAACAGACAAAATTGTAAATTTGCTGCCACTAACAAGTATTCAAAATGGCTTTAAACTTAATGCAACCGACTCGGGTTTGACTTACATGGCTTATAGATAAGCGAAACATTGAACAACAGTTATGTACATGTCTACAAACACAGCGCTGCATACAAATGTATTGCCATTCATCAAATATGCACGATTTATCTTAGCCGGTAAATCTGTGTATTTAATTGCATGTCAGGAGTTGTTGTACAACCACAACACACAACAGCTTTTGTCCGTATGTAAATGCTATGAGAATACTGTGATTATAAACGACTTAATAATCAATATAAGCAATCTAATATATACGAGTATATACATATATATATGTACATATGTACTCTAAATTATTCAGTTTGTAGCAAAGTTTCGCTTGACAAACAGTTCCGTTTACTGCAATGGCAATCGTTGCAACACCTGAAACCGTTGCAAGTTCCATAAGATTCTTAGCAATATTCCCTAATGAATAAGAAAATGAAAATGTTAAGGGTGTGAGGTTAGAAAGTGCATGGTTTGGCACTATATGATATGACATAATGTGGTTGGTAGCTTTGGAAATATACGACTTCAACGACAGCTATTGACAAAGCACGAAAAGACTTCTTCGACTACCCAATATTAGAGAGCTTTAAGCTACATAGCCTGCGTGCGATTCAGTTTTACTGTTTATTTGAAGAAATATAAGATAAATAAACTTATAGATTACGTCTTCACTTTAAGAATAATGTTGAATTTGGTTTGTGGTCTAAATCGTTCCAGCACGCACCTAAAATACTCAAGTAATTATTGTTGAAACGCATCAATTGCTATTATATAATGCGCTAATCACTGGATTCGTATAAATTACATTTTTTTTGTTTTGTGAATTTTTGTAAATTGTTTGCGAAGTTATCTGCACATCTAACGCGTCAATTTACATATCCATATATACTTGCATATTTATTTATACATTTTTATCTAATTACGAAATTCGATATTTAACCGTGTGTGTGTTTTAGCGAGGAATGCATTTGATATGTTTCGGTTAGGTTTTCCATTTCTATTAACATTTGTCACTAATCAACTCGTCAAATTATTTGCACTTATGTGCTTAATAAATGCATAATATGTATGTGTGTATGACAGGTGAAATTAATAATGGAAATTTATTGTCGCACCTAAGTACGCCGAAACTAACACACACACACATTTATCATTTTACAAATTATTTGCATTACTGGAATATAACACCACTTAATGGCAAATGTGAAATTCTAATTCCGTGCTAAATTATAATAAATAAGATGAATTGTGTGAGATTACACACCCGCTTGATATCTGGAAAGCAACATAAATTGAAATTTAACACCATTGAAGATGAGTCTATCAGCTCAGCTAATTTAAATAGAAATGATTTAGTTACTTTAATCGATAATCGGTTAACCATGATTTTCTGTTAGGCTGCTGGGTGTTATTGAACAGAAAAAAATATCTTCTAACACGCTGATTAGGTTTTATGTGAATATTTTCAAGGTAAATTACCGAAATTTTCAAACAATAGGTACGAAGTCCCTAACTAACCAAAAACTAACCGAATAAGTTATTAAATTTTATTTGAATATTTTCAATGTAAATGACTGAATTTTACAAACCGTTAAGATTTCGTAATAAACTAACCGAAATCTAATCGAAAACTAACCAAATACTCTCTTATCCTTGAAACTAAATTTTTGTTTGATTTAGTGCAAAAACCTGGAGTTAGGCAAAAGGCAACCTTTTAAGCTGCTGCGTCATTAGAGTAATCAAACAAAGGTCTTTGCTATTGGAAGAGTCGCGGAGCTAGTCTCTAGTGCATAAGCAGAGAACTCCACCATTAACACCTATGTAGACAGCCAATAAAGGTAGTAACCACTTTTCTAATATCGGCCTTGTGTAACAGAGAGTGTCTCCATGAACAAGCGACTTCATTTTACTGGTTGCCAGGCCATCTAGGCATCGAAGCTAAATTTCCTTGTTACATAGATTTCGTTCAGACCTCTGTAAATCCATTTGTCGAAATTGTCATGTACTCTTTCGATTTTAAACGAAACGGTATAAATGCTAATCAAGCCAGGATTCAAAGTCAGGATGTTATTTCCATGTATCGGGTGCTGTAGCTCGGAATCATTTACTATGAGCTACTCTTTCACGGCCAAACTCTTAATTCACAACTGTACTGTCACCAATTGAACCACATGTAGGAAAAAATCGACCAGAAACGGTCAGCTGTGACGATTAGAATTGGAATTGTGTTCCATCAAAGCAACGCCAGTTCACAAACATCGATAGTGGCTCGCCAGCAGATCGGAGAGCTTGGTTGGAAAGTACTTGCGCATCTACCTTGTAGCTCATACCTGCCTGCAGTGTTTACTACTTGTGCCAGTAGGCATATAACTTTTTACAATTTTTGCAAATACGAAAAACGGCATACCATAGTCGAATAGAGAATAAAAAAGTATGAACCCCATTATTTTTTTTTTTTGCGAAATTCCAAAAAAGTTTCCGCGCAAAACGAAATTACTTTTTTATCAAAACTGCTGAAAAAAAACAAAAAAAGTTGTGTACACTGTATACGTTTTTCTTCATAATAATAGAAATTTATTTAACTAATAATCTTCCTATTATTCCAAACGCCTTTTAATGGACCTAAGGGAAGTGCCCCACCCACCACAAACTAATTTTTCTTCAAAATAAAAATATTAAAAAAAATTTAAACAAAATTTTGACGTTTTTTAGAAATCCATTTTTGCGCGGAACGTTTTTGAACCTAAATCACCTAACAAAGTGATATTCATTACTTGTACAATATTTGCCACCACGTGGTGGTATGCCAAAATTTTCGTCAAAATTTGTTATATGCCTATTGTGCCAGTCTATGGCCAGTTATCTTTACGAAGCAAAATTCGCTTGTAAAAGTCAAGTATCCCACTTTTTTCCAATAGGGATGGAAAACATAACATTAAAAATGTACCCTCAAAATGCCAACAAGTTCTTAAGCAAAATGATATTTTTAACCTAAATGAGATCATTCTAACTGTGCCTAATAAAGCTTTCAATTCATTGCAAAAATAAATAAATTTATTTTTACTTGACCTAATATAGATAAACATTTTCGCAAGTACATTGAAATAAAAGTCACTTACGTTAGTTGCTTTGTATATGCATATGCAGGTGTATAATGGAAAAATGTGGTATTGCTTAACTTATAAATGCATGTGTCAGCAGATTAAGCAATATTTTATAATTTCAGTTAGCCTAAAATATGTGATTCAAATAAATCACAGGCATATATTTTTCTTTATATAAATATACAGCGTATTCATACAGTGTGTGCATACATATGTTCATTAGGGTGTACGTTATTTCCAAAGTTTTTTTTCTGCAAAGAGCCCGAGAATTCAATTTGAGTGCCTTATAAATACTGTGTTGCTCATACGCCTTGGTATACTGACTGCATATTCAATCAACTGATGCATACATTTTAGTGTCCTTTTTGAAGATTTGGTTTTATTTTTAAAAAAGTAGTTTTTTTTGAAAAAAAAAAAAATGTCAGGCCTATTTTATAGCATGGATTATTTTGCATTAGACCCTAATGCGCACACCCTAATGTGCATTTACATAAGCACAAATGTGCCCTAACCAATGTCAATTGTACTGCGGTTTTATGCAAGAAGTGCAAAGCGTTCAAACTGTCATTGCAAACGTATTTTCCATAATTGAATTTATTTTATTTATTTAAATAGAAGCAAGCACCTGCCGTGCCAAATAGAACGAATTCGGTCAAGCGTGTATAAATACATATAAATGTTTTTGAACACATACATAGAATATAGACATATATAAATATGTTCGCATTTATAGACAGCAGCGGACATGTGCAGCAGTTATTAGGGAACTTTCTATTTATGCATAAATTACTAATGCAAATAATTAATATAAATATTTCATTATTATTTGCGCTTATCACTGATAATGAATAATTTGCGGTGGAATAGATAATTCATCGTTATTTCTAAATGAATATTGACGGTGTCAGTAAGGGTTATAAGCAAAAAAAATTGCTGGCATTCAGTGCTGACTCATTATACATATACTAAAGCAATGGAATTTCGATATTATATGCAATAATTCATTGAAATTTGTAAACATTACTTGTTTAGGCAAATTTTTATTGCAGGTTATTTTGAAAAAATGTATTTGCCAGGCAAGCATATTTTTTATATTTTATATATCGTCACCTAAAATGCAAAATAACCTAACATCACTTTTCAGAAGTTTACAAGCGAAGGAAAAACGACATAATACATAGAAGCCACTAATGTTTGAGTTTTGAGTTTTGGTTATCACAAAACGGTGTAATAGAAACCACTAATATTAAAACAAAATTTGAGTTTTGGGTATAAAATGGTTATACTTATACATATATCGGTTATAAATTGGTTATCATAACTCATAAGAATCAGAGTTTTCGTTATAAAACGGTTATATATCGGTTATCATACACTCATAAGAATCAGTTTTTTCGTTATAAAGTGGTTATATATTGGTTATAATACACTCATAAGAATCATAGTTTTGGGTATGAAGTACTACAAAACGGTTATCATACACTCATTTGAATTTTGGTTATATATAGGTTATCATACACTCAGAAAAATCAGAGTTTTGGTTATAAAATGGTTATATATTGAGTATCATACATTCATATTGAAACAAAATCAGAGTTTTGGTTATGAAATGGTTATATACCGGTTATCATACACTCATAAAAATCAGAATTTTGGTTATAAAATGGTTATATATCGGTTACAATACACTCATAAGAATCATAGTCTCGGGTATGAAGTGACTATAAAACGGTTATCATACACTCATTTAAATATTGGTTATATATCGGTTATCACACTCATGAAATCAGAGTTTTCGTTATAAAATGGTTATATAGTGGTTATTATAGCTGAAGACGATTTTCAACTTTTTTTTCGATGATATGTAATAGGTTTTGCAATTATGGTGAGAATATGTTTTATATTATGTATATATATATATTTTTTATGTTTCATATGTTTTTATTGATTTCTCTAACTAACTTGGCATTGCTTTTTTGCATGAATTTTTTCAATAAAGTCAAAAATGACATTCGAACTACAAAAAAGTATTCTTAAATACTCAAAATTTACATTTTTATTTGCAGTTTTAGTTCCTACTTATTCGTTAAGAATGACTTCAGCACTAGATCAAATTGCGTTTGCAAGACAAAATTGTAAAAATTATTTAAATAATTTATTATTGTTTACCATTACACTACATGTGTTTGCAAGTCTTCGGCTCACACTTTCATAAAAACATTTTGAATTACAATTACTTTTATTTATTATTATTTGTTATTGTTTACAAATGTTCAAATACACACACACACACCAATAACTCACATGTTAATGTAAAATTGCATGTACTACGCATGCAACAGACCTTTGTGGCACTAACAATGTCTCTATATAAAACATGTATTGTTTGAAAACTATGAATTTTTACATTTATTGCCGTGAGCACATATATGTACAAGCAAATAAATAAAATTGCATAAAAACCATATTTTGTAGATATTTTCGAAATTTACAGTTGCTAAATAATGGCCAGCTAAGCAAAAATTTATGATGCTGGTATGCACAAAGCAAAATAAAACAAAACAAAATTGAGAAAAACAATTAATTTTTGTAATTTTTGATTGCCGTTACTGTTCTGCTTTATTTAGTATGCAACTTTCTGCGCAGCAAATAGAAAAATAATTTTCACACGCAGCTGCAGGGTAAACTCAGTATTTACAAATTAATTAAAAATAATAATAAATGAAAATCTATTAAAGTTTTCTCTAATGGACCAAGTAGTTTCATCCCTATTTGCACACAAACACTTATGCATAAATAATACTCAAATACTGAATGAATTTCTAACATTTTCTTACATAAACAAAGGTCGTGATTGTAATAATATTTAATTTAATGTAAACAACTTGAAAGTACTTCAATACGTATTGTACCGCCAATGAAAGCTTCAATTATTATAGTTACGTAGGTTGCCTTTCATACTGGCAAAACTGTATTCCGATCAGGCAACTCACAACTATATCGTAAACGTACACAGAACGTTTTCATATTCGAGCGCTATTTTTGTTGTTTAGAGTAACTTTAAATATTCATCTCGACCAAAAAAAAAATGTAATCGGGAACACTTCCGCGAGTTTAATTTTTACAACTTTCGAGGGGGATTAACTCAACAAAAGAGCTTTGAATTAAATCGTTGCAGATCTCTATGAAAGACCAATGTTTATAGATGGTATGGTGAGCTCAATCGAGAATTTAAGACAACATTCCAGAGGTGTTTTAGAATTTAACAAGATATTAAAAAAAAATGATTTTTTGAAAACAGGCGGTTCATGCGTTCTAAAGGTATGTTTTAAAGATACCTCAATCAGAGCGGCAAAAGTGCTTCGACTATTGGTTCAAGCGCATGCAAAAGTATATAGAACTTAGTGGACAATATTCTGAAAAACATTGTAGCAGCAGTACTCGCAGGGGGAAGGAAAGAAAGAGGAAGACCTCCACTCCGTTGGAAAGACCAGGTGGAGAAGGACCTGACTACTTGGAACCTCCTATTGGCGCCAAACAGCGAAAAGTAAGAACGACTAACCGCGTAAGCAGTGTTTATGCTAATAAAAAAAGAAGAAGAATATTGGATTTACTTCTCTGATCTCGAAATCAAAAAGGCAACCCTCCTATAAGAGGATGATAAGATTATTAATTTGTGAATACTAGTAGTCTTAATGGAATAAATCATCTCATTTCTCATAACAGGGCATACAAATATCTTTATAATGATTTTTATAGATGGGCTTGTATGCCAGCTGTGTGATATAATGAGTCGATCAGAACAATTTCTTCGGAGGAGTCTTGGATCAATGAAAAATTTCATAAATTTGTCTTGCCAAACGAAAAAGTATTCCAACTAAACTAAACCACTAAAGTATGTGCAACTTCTTGGAGAGAAAAGGACATGGGCCAAATTTCAGAACATCAGGCTAATCATTATATGTATGTATGTATCCTTAACAGGATCTCCGGTATTTCCTTCAGGATGTTACATACTTCGTGCTGTACACTTTGTTCGAGTATAAAAAGCGAAAGAAAGTAAAATATATTTTGGCTTTAGCCGGCTTGTTGGCTATGTCACTAAGTTCCTAGTCTACAGTTGATAAGTGTATAGACACATATGTATGTATCAACTTTCATTGATTGAACTTTGCTATTTTCTTTAAACTGTCAATTTCAATTGTTAGCTAAACGATACTCATGAAAAGCTTTCAAACTCGGTAAAGTTTTCCCTGTGATTTGAGCCAAATCATTCCTCAGGGCAATTATAATTCCCTAGTTCGAATTTAAACTTGATAGCCACCCCAGCGTGTGAGCGCGAAGCAAGCATGTGAACATTTTAAAAAATAATTTCGCGCAATTTCATTACTAAAAAGAGTCTTTATGGAATTAAGACATTCGGTAAAAAATCGCTCACCCCTCGGATATAAACGACAGCAGCACAAGTAAATCGCTGGCAGCAACACAAGAGCGACACAAAGTGCGGCCGATGTTTGTGACAGTTAAAAGCCAAAGTAATTGCTACAAAGCACGTTATAATAACAACACGCACACATAAAAAATCACAAAGCTTGAAAAAACAAACAAGAAATTGAAACAAAAAATTCCATAAACTACACAAAAACAACGCAAACTAAGTGCTACAGTAAACATGCTGATAGACAGCACATGTAGCGAGAGGGGAAGGGCAAAAAAAATTGCAGCGCGCCATGTTGCAACATAAAAAGTTTTAATTGTTGAGTGGACGACGGGCGGCGCAGCGGACAAACAACTAAACGACGCAGCAACCAACTTTTTCCGCCAAAGTCCCGTTTAGTCAGAAAAAGTGAGCTGCCAAAAATGCGCTAGGCGTGGCTGGTGCGTGCCCTCCGCCCACAAAGTGCTTGGCGGCCAAATGCCAAAACAAAGCAAACAACTTTATTTTGATGGGTTAGTCAAACGGCTGTTTAGGGCGGCAGTGGGGGGGCGGTGCCGCTGTGTTTTGTGTTGTGCTGCGAAACTTTAAAAAGCAATTGACAGCGAGAATAATGGCAGGCAGTGAGCTTGTTAGCCAGCGTGTGCGCCACTCTGAAAGCGAAGCACTTTTTCCCAATGCTGCCTTTATTGAGCTTTTCACTTTTTATCACCGACCCCTTATACACACAGCGCCCGTACGCGGCGATGTTTATAGAGAATTTTTTAAAAATTCGCTTTAATTTGGCATATTTGCGTGCTAATTTGTTTTTTATTTAAATGTTGGCATTTTACTTGGAAACTTTATTTCTTTGCTTAACGGATTTTGCGGTATTTTTCCCCAGCGCTTTTCCGTTGCACAACAATTGCGGAGCTTTGCTGAGTTTTCACAGTTTTCAGAGTCGTCAAAGCTAAGTTTTCGATTCAGGAGAACTCACCATTGCTAAAATGCAGTAGAGACTTAATAATTACACTTAAGTTTCGCTAAAATATTCGATATGCTTACGAGAGTGAATAAATGCGAGCAATTAACTCTGCTCTAGTAAAATAATGACTTTTTGCGCATCAAACAGTATGAGGTTCGGTTGGGTTAACCTATCTTTGCTTTCAGCGCAGGGAGACTTTCTACCCCTGCTTGTGTGCTCGCATACGCCGCTCTTCTCTGATCTCTCTGATTTCCTCCAAAACCTGAATTTCTACCACACTTTCGTGTGTAAGCGCTTATATTTGGTCTCCTAGTACTTTACTTTTCTTTGTACTTATCTCGCTCGTTTTTTCCATTTGGATTTCTTTCAGTTCCAACAGTATTTCACCTTTTGCCGTCTTCCCAATGCGTGACACGTCTCAGAGTTTATGCAGGTTTTTTACTATTCTGATCTTAACTAGGATATACTATATCTCCAGAACTTGCTATGACTATATCATCGACCGGTGGTTGTGGCTTACCAGCAATCATCTGTAGCTTGCGTTTAACGCTTACTCAATTGTCATCTTTTTCCAACCCCCTCTGCTTTTCGCAGGACTATTTACTCCTGTCTTTTTACTCACATTCTCTGTTTCATTCTTCGGTGTCTCTTTCATTTCTCTTAGCTGTTCTTCGTCGTTTCGGCTGAGTTTCATCGCGCGGACGTATTGACTTATTTCCGTTGTTGTCGTCTTGAGACGAATATTCTATCTTGTTACCTACATTCATGTGTACTCATCTAAGGTTTTTGAATACAACTTTGAAATAGAACTGAGGACATCCCTGTTGGTAAATAAGCGCTGCGGAGGTTCTATTTCACCACTTGGAGTCTTAATAGTCGTATTCCTGACTCTGGGTATACCCTTCGAAGAAGAGATCCTTACCATAGTTCACTGAGGTCAGTCCTTCCTTTTTCCAGTCCCGGAAAACATGAAGGGATCAGCGCACACTCGGGGCAACATAGGCTACTACTACTATGTCCAATACAAACTTCCTAAACAAGGACCGAAGTGGTTGTTTACTGATGCACGCTGCAACTGATACCTCAGCAGAGCCAAGCTCATAACACCTTCCCTATTTTATTAGCAGGGGAGCCACTAGCGCAAACGGTCAGTCCTTGACCGGATATAAAATCCAGGTCTATTCCAGTTACGTAGACCCGGCTGTCGTGGGAACGTACTTGTGACTCTCGATCTTCCTTAAAGTATTTGATGGTATAAACATAATCTAGCAAGATTTCCAATCATTTTGGAGACTTGCAAAAACTCATGCAGGTATAATCCCAGATTCATCGCAATTTATTTGACTTTAGTCATTTCGGGTTCAAAAGAGTTTAACCAAATTTCCCAAGATTGACAAATTTACATTTATTTGCGGTTTCATTGAATTTGATATTTGGCATTCAAGCAAATTCTCAGGTTACCGTGTCAAACGAATCAGATCGTAATATAAACGTAATTTGTGGCCGCACGTGAGGACACTTACTTCCGTGCAACAAGCAAATACCGTTAGGGTTGTGATAGCAAGAGATGGCGAACGCAAGTGATAATGGAAAAGAAGCGCCAGATGTGAAAGGAAGAAGCAGAGAAATTTAAATTTTTATAAAAAACAATAAGCAGTAAAAGTGGTGAAAGCTGGGTTGGAAGGGATAATGAAATGTGACCATAACAGCCAACGTGCCGCGACTAAGCAAAACCGAAATACTCACAGGTGTATACACATACAAGTGCACTCAAAGTGTTGTAGCGCTCCGCTCTACACTGTTATCTAGTTTCGACGGCCTGCCAGGGCGCAGCGCTCGTAACTGTTGCTGGCGCTGAAGCTGGTTGCTGGTCACGTCGGTCGTATACTTGTCTCTCAGTAGTTGGCGTGCAACACCGCCATGACCTTCGTACAATAGATTCACTCAAGTTCCGCCGAGAGACAGCGCGTGTGTGAATGTGTTAGTGTGCGACTGTTTTACATTCTTGCGTGCGTCACGTAGGTAGGGCAATTACGTTGCTGTTCGGTGTATAATATGTTAGGGGCATTCCCATTGTGCTCACCTTGAATGTTACGAGAGTCATTTGCATAAATTGTCATTTGGTGTGAATTTGCAAAAGTTTCATTTTCAATTCAGCGCAAAGAAATATATATACAAACTGAATTTGCAACTGCAAGAAGTATGCTGCAACATAAATTTCAATAAAAATAACTATTAGCCCGGATGAGATATAATCTCTTTCACTTGCCACACTTTTTGATAAAATAAATATTGTATATAGTTAAATATATAACACACCCACATAAAGATTGAGGTGCTTAGCTCAGTCCATATTCACTCTCTTGGTTTCGGTTTAACATTTTAATGCAAATTTATCTCATTCCCTAAGCAAGTTTACACTCCATCATAATATCATATACTCACACATGCATACATACGATGTATATGCTAATGTAAAGCATTTATGATTCTTTTGATCGAAACACGCCGATGCAACTTCATTTTATTTATTACCCTCTTTAGCATAAATATAAAATCTAACCAAAGTTGTTGCAAAAATGTGAGTAACACAGCAAACAAATAATAGGGTACTCGGAAAATCCCAACATTCATATAAATATTTCTTCTGACTCTCAACGAACCAATAATATATTATCACATTTTTCTAGCCTGAATGGGACATGCTATATATAAAGTCTTCTAAGAAGTTTGTAACACCGAGAAGTCAAGTTCCTGTATGGGGCTCTTTCTTATTTGATGATGGAACTTACCGAAATTTGTCGTGGCTAGATCTTTAAAGCATAGCTGCAATCTCCGAAGAAATTGTTAATATCGGACTACTATATAAACTGCACGATAGGAGTCAAGACCTTGTATGAAAACTTTTTCATTTGACGAGGTATCTTAAAGAAATTTGACGTGGCTAATTCTTTAAAGCATTGCTACAATCTCCAAAGAAATGGCTTACATCGGACCACTATAGCATATAGCTGCCATACAAACTACACGATCGGATTCAAGTTTTTGTATAGAACCCTATTTCATTTGACCCAACATCAGCATGAAATTTGGCGCAGATTATTATCTCATGCAATGCAGTAATAACTGAAGAAATTATTCAGATCGTATAACTATAACATATAGCTGCCATACAAACCAATCAAACAAAATCATTTTCCTCTATAACTATTTTCTAAAGATTTTATAGCTGCGTTACAGCCAGAGCTAGAGTATTTTTCTTATATTCCTTTCCTTTGACATTTTCAAAGTTTATTTGATTTTACAGACAAACAGCTTTCAGAAACTTTAATATTAACTTCAACATCTTGCGCTTTAAACTTCGTATTACCGCAAACAAACATGTCAAATAGATCCCTTTTTCTTCTATCATCACTTAAACATATACTGATAAATTTATTATTTTCTAGTTATTGCTGTTGTTCGGACCTCGTTGGGTTTAACCAGACACACAGGGGTTAAACGCAACAGCATGTTTCTGTTTCTGTTTCTGTTGCTATTAAAACCCCAACCACCAATTTAGGGCAAATCTTTATTGCAATTGACAGCTGTTGATGGATACTTTGCGCAACTGCTTTTGAAGCTGTTTATTGGCGCTTATGGCCAAACATCATTTACATGCATTATAGCCAGTCCCAACAGCAGAAGGACTCAATTCCAACCAAGCAGTGGCAGCAGGTCGCTCACTTTGTGATGCTTAAACTTATGTGCATACATTAAAATAAGCAATGAAAAATGGCATAAGCAGGGAACCCTTTTTTTCGTGACCTTAACGTGTTTTGCTTTTCAGTTACCGTAAATGCTGTATAAAATGCACACACACACACATAAACATTCATTTGGGAAAATATCGGATTGTTAAGTGCTCATAAACGCTGGTCATACAACCCGCATGAAAGCCAACAATCAAAATATTACTCACACTTGCTTAAGTGCCTGCAACACACACATATACATACATTTTAAAATGTATACTGTTGTGTGTGGGTGTGTATTTATGGAGTATGAAAAGTGAAACTGGGCAGCGCGCCTTTGTGCGACTGTCAGCCTGCGAAAAGGTTCAGCTGACCTGTTGGCCACAGTTGACCCAATGGCGCTTCATCAAGCGCACCCACACAAGCATGCCGACTGCGCTGCTGGTCGCCCAGCTTTTCACCCATTTTGCTAAATTTCTATGCTCAAAGTGGCCTGCATATGACGGCACTGTTTTCCAGTGTGTATGCGTGTGTGGAGTGTACGTGTTCATGCACTTGTTTGCCCAGGGTTCAAATGTCAAAAGCGACATTTATGCTTGTCCGGCATGCATGTTGTGGTTTAAAGGATTTATCGTCGGGCCGCCAAGGGCGCTATTATGTATGTAAATTTGCTCGTGTGTGCTTATGAGTTTATGTCAGGCCTGTGTGTTGGTATTTTGCTATCTAATAGCCTTTAAGCCCGATTGCTGTATCAAAAGCACATCAAAACATTTAAAGCTCAACCTCCATCAGCACGGAGCTTTTTTCCTTTCGCCACCAATGCCATACATCTGTTTGTTTGTGTGTGTCAGTCGCTTTTTCACCTTTAGAATTTTATATTTCGCTTTTGTGCCCACATTTATAATCCCTTTATTCTACTGATCCGAACGTGCCTTGAAAATTCATATTTTCATTATGAAATGGATTTTATTTTTTTCTAATTTTGGAGTTCGGCTGTTTTTTGCTATCGATATTCTTCCACAAATTAATTTTAATTTATGCATAATACAGATGACGGATTACGTGAGCGATTTTATACGCTGAACCCTGATATATTAAGTTTGCCAGAAAGTTTGTAAGCCCAAGAAGGAATCGTCGGAGACCCTGTAAATATATATGTATAAATGACCAGCGAGACCGGGGTCGATTTAGCCATGTCCGACAGTCCGTCCGTCAGTTTTTCTGTATATACGCGAATTAGACCCACAGTTTTCGATAGATACCGATCTAAATCTAGGCTCACGGCCTTTTCTTCACAAGAAATTGCTTATTTAGTAAAGTACATACAGCTGCCATACAAACTGACTCATCAAAATCAAGATCTTGATAGAAAACTCTTTTTATAACAAGATATATGAACGAAATTTGGCTTGGATTGGATAAGAAATGAGAACGCTTTCTGCGATAGCGTTCGGAAGGAACTATGCCTGGCAAAGGGATGGTGCAGTATGGTTGTAATGAACATCAACCCGTTGAAAACTTCAATCGTATCATTTATCTCCAAAAGATCCTCTTAGGAGCTTAACCCTTGCCGGCCGAGAGCTAGATATGACTAATGAGGTCAAATATCTGGCCATTACCTTAGATTCGCTTCATTGGAAGCAGAGATTGGATCTGACCAAGGTCGAAGCCACAAAGGCACTCATGGTTGGTAAATCCTGAGTCTACAAGCCAAGGCTCATTAGGTGGATGTACACCATGATCTTGAGATTGTCTTTTACATATGGGTCGGTGGACATCGGGTGCAATGTATACTGCATCAAGTCTATCAAAGAGCTAAGCATACAATATTTCAAATGACAGAAGAAGGGTATGACAGAGGAAAGTTTATCTCGTTTCAGCAAATAAAGGAGTTATATAATGAACATCACTGGCTCTTCTCCCGAGGGACAGCACTACCACAACTGTAAGCTTCATAAAGAAAGTTAAAGTTACTGAATGGAGTAAATCTACACTGATCTACTGCTAAGAAATAGCACTAGTGCGGCACACTGAAGGCACGAAAAGGTGGGAAGGATTTGGCGAAGATGCCATAGAACTGCGTACCAAACTGTCCATATTTATGAGACGTTTTCCGAGCATTTGCCAAGCATTAGTATTTGTTATAAGTCTGTTTGTAGAAATAAGCCTCCAAAACAACTATCGCATGAAAGTATCGCCATCGCGGCAGGCAAGCACCACTTAAGGCGATCTCAGCTTACGAGATCAAATCGCTATTAATGCAAGAGTGCAAAGAACGGCTGAATATTCTGTCAGTTCGCAAACGAGTTAACCTCATCCGGGTGTCTGGTCATAAGGGTCTAGGCGGGAGTGAACTGACTGACGAATGTGCCGCCCGCTCTGACGCTACCTCAGAATAGTAGGACTGGAACCCTCTGTTGCGGTTAATCCCCATAAAGTAAAGGGGCTGATCCGTATGGAGGAAAGAGCAGACGAGAAAAAGTAGTTTTGAAAACAACTGACAGACATGTGCCAGGCAAAGTTGTTAAAGGGTGATTACAACCTCCCTCGGTTGAAAAGTGTAACAACCTCCCAAAGGACAAATTTCGTCTACCTTCGGCATGTATGCTAAATAAACACCTATTTAAACTGGGTGCAGTCTCTTGGACAAACTGTTCGTTCTACGACTTGGAGCCTAAAACTGACTATTATTTACGACACTCCTGTCAAAAGGTCCATATTTCCAATCAATTCGCCGACAGAGAAAAGGTTTCATGTAAGAAAGGAGGCATAAATTTCATTGTTATAAAAAATAAAATCTGTAAACAGCTACATCGCTTAAAAACAACATACATAATATCTACCCCTACTGTCCGCCATTTTTGGGCAAATTCTCATAAAAAAGCCCACGAAACCCACGGCTTCACAACAAGCGCGAATATGAAGCAGGTGTTTTTATTAAGGCATTTACTTGCTAAACAAGTTGTGAAGAAGGCAACGTCTTGGCCATAAATTCGGGACACCACGAATAAAAGTCAGGAAACACATCCGTAGCACAAGCAGAGCGACAACAACCCACAATCAACGAAGAATTGAGTGCCACAATAAAACTAGTTGTATACAGCGAAATTTTCATACATTTGATTAAAAGACATTTTCATGGGTAGACATTTGTTTCGCGTACACCACAGAGAGAGAGAGAGTGAGAGGGGGTGTGTCGTATACATCGAGATGTGGCGCATTTTTTATAGACGAAGACAATGAAAAATTCGGCATTTTTGGTGGCGCCCACGCTGCGGTGGCACATTGCCGAAACGCTCCGCTTAAAAAGAAAATGAAAAAATTCGCAACGCATATGAATTTCATATATTTGTGCATTTTCCGTTATATGGAATAAAGTAAATAAAGTAATAAAAACAATTGTCAGGAAAGTGCGGAAGCATTTCGAAATCAAGAAAATGAAAATAAATGCAATCAAAAGAATACGCGCTGAGAAACATCATAAATGGCATCCGAACGTGTAGACTACGAGGTAAGTGAGCCAAATGCATGTTCAGCGAGACATCCACATTTTCCATTTGCCACAGCCACCCGCCGTGATTTAAATGGAATGAAACATTTCAACGTCAAGCATGGCAAGCTAAAGCTCTTACGACGTTTGCATTTGCGTATTGAAATAAAGAGCTCTTGCTGCGCATTTCTTCCGCTTTGAATAAAGGTAGACAGGACGAAGGTACGAGCAAACCTTCCTGAGCTATGGATTAATATTTTTTTCATCAACTGGTAGTGTAATATAAGTGTGTTTAAATACACTACTTAAAATTTACACATAATTCTTGGTTATGTGATTTTTACAATAATAATTATTATTGGAGTAATATTTACTACAGAAAACTGTGAATAGCCAGCGATGATCAATTATTACCAAAATTAGCAAGACCTGTGAGGATATTGACGTCGCGCAATAGAATCGATGGCATGTGTTCAAAGATAAACGGCTATTTTTGCGACCTTTCTCGCAACTTTTCTGCACGGAACTTAACACTCTCCCCCACCAAATCCACAGCGACCATATTTACAAACTGGACGAAGGAGTACAGACTTGAGCTTAATATTACGGTCGATGACGTCAAGATTCCGACTGTCAATAACCCTAAGATTTTAGGTGTAACTTTTGATAGTCCACATATGATCCTTCATTCCCCATAAGACCGCGATTATTGCCAAGGAACAGAGCCACAGCAAAACCCTGAAGTCACTAGCCGGCAGTACATGGGGAAAAGATAAGGAAAGGTTGTTGGCAACTTACAAGGGAATCGTCCGGCCGGCCCTCAACTACGCCGTACGAATATGGTCGCCTGGATGCAATGGAATGCAGATGAAGAAGCTTCGTACTTGTCAGAATACTAGACTCCCGACTACGACAGGATGTCTCCTGATGTTTGCCATTGAACACCTACATAGTGAGACGCTTATGCTCCCAGTTAAGGAGCATAATGCACTCCTCTCCAAGCAAAAGTCACCCCTGCCACCACCTACTTAGAGCGGAACCGCCTTCTAGGAACATCAAGAGGTTTCTCTTCACTTAGGTCGACGACATTGAACAATACGGATTTCGGACTAACTTCCGACAAGCACTGGACACACCGGAGTCATCAACACCTTCGCCGACTCACTTCCAGTGAATGGCGTTCTTGGAGTCAAATCACCACCCATTGCAGACGGGAGAAACGAGAGTGACTCTTGGGCAGCTTCGTTCTGGATATTGTAGCATGTTAAACTCCTACGTATCCAGAACAGTCCCCGTAATATCCAACATATGTCCTGGCCACCTCTTTGCATTGCACGCCAACCCCACTCATCTATCACTATTTTCCCTTTGGTCCGACCCCGTCGAAACAACACGTTTCTTGGGCCTTGAGACTGTCGAGGACAACTTAGATAATCCTTACCATCCTAACGGGGATTAGATAACCGTTAAAACATAGCATATAGCTGGCAACAAACTGAACGTTCGGATACTTACAAATACTTGCAAAGTATCTTTTGCATTTGTGACGGGTATTATAGCTTCGTTGCAATCTCCTATTTTAAATGAGTCAGCTTGTGCTGTTAACACTTTGCCACAATTCGTATAACAGAACGATGCGATGATGTCATCGAATCGATTTGCTTTGATTATTTCCATTGTTGATTTGCCACAGCTGTCGGAATATTTGCCATCAATCCCGGAACTTGAATTACTTCTTAAGGAATCAACTTCATCTTTTCAACACCCCCTCACACATGTCACATAATGTTAATACGAAACATATTTATGGTATTTATGTCGTTGATTTATGGCTTTGTTATGCCTCGAGGCGAAATGTCCAACCACTTCACAAAGCAATGCAAGTTCACAAAGGAAACTAAGACGCAAAGACAAATACATGCTCTTCAAATAAAATTAGGAATAGAGGGATGAGGCAACGGTCACATCAAGTGATGAGGGTTATTCTCACATATATAGATATAATATGAATGTAATCATAAGTTGACCAACAGTTCTTTGTAGAGCACAGTGTATTTAAAAGTTTATTAAAGGAGAGAAGGAGAGAGAGAGAATATTGTTTGCTTTTGCTTTTGATAGCTTCTCAATTCGCTGGGTAAAAAATATTGCAAAAATAGCTCTTTGCTTTCCATATTTTTCTGATACGCTCCATTGCGCAAAGTTTCACCCGCTGACAAGTGAAAAGTTTCAGAGAGGACGAACAAAAAAGATTGAATGTAAAAATCAAATATTTGATTTCAATATATTTGAACTTTAAAGAGTTGTATTTAGGACTTTCAATATTCAATAAGAACAACACTGCGGAACGGTCTGAAAAATTAGCGACTTCCCATTTATGTTACCAAATTAGCGTCCAAACAGCAGTTGAGAGGCAACAATTGAGTCATAGAGTACCTAAAATAAGTTCATTCAGTTTAATTGGGTAACTAAGTAAGTGAAAGTTACACGACAAAAAAATCCAACAACATTATCGCATGTTCCGGTCTTGCCCTCGAACTGTTTGTCAAGCCACGTGACTGTCCGTCTTCCTCTCTTAACAAATAACTGACACATGACCGCAATAAAATTAGCACAAAACTACAAACATACACATTCTGATATGACATGAAAGCCCACTGCCAGTGTTGACCAATGCACTTCGAAATCAATGAAATACAGTTCCAATACTAGAAGCATGAAATGTCTGACGTCTAATGTACTGGAATAAACGCACAAAGGCCACTTTTTCGCCGCCTACCACTTACATGACAGTGATTTGGTGGTGGCTAGCATGTAACGAAGGACATAAAAATAGATGGCAGTTAACAATCGCATATTTACAACAACACCTACATATTTCTATATCTGTGACCATTTCAACTCCGCATCCTCGCAAAAAATGTTAGGCGGCATGCCAGAGTGCGTCATCTTATTGATCTCATTGAACTGGAGTGGGTGGTAGCAGTGAAAAGAATGTGCGAGGGTTGCTGTGTTTACTGGAATAATCCGAGTAGAAAAAAGTGACTCTTGATTTGTCAATTTACTGATTTATGGTTTCCATGCTACATCATCAGTTAATTTACAGCATCAGCTCGCCGAGGGTAAGACCTTCACAAATTTCGGTTCATATAGCAAATGGTACGTAACACTAAGGCGTGGGTGTCTGACCTCAAACTGATTCAAAGCGGAAGGGTAGTGGTTTCGGTTAAATGTACAGCGTCAATAGATGCAGATTATGCACAAGGCTTCTTTACGGCGAAAGTCTGCTTATTTTCGCTGCACTTCTTAATTCAAAGAGCTAAGAGTTCATTGCTTCCAACTTTCCATTTACTTTATCATCATCTTCAAATTAAATATTCGGAAAGTGGATTAACGTAACACTGGGTCTATATATAAAACTTTTACACCATTTTTTCCTATTTAGCACAATATTGTGATGGCTCCGCATACATAATATCTCAATTCGCTTTAATATCTTTATTAAATTCAGGAATTGAAATTGGAGTCTGTGAGAATTGGTAGCTCTTCCCAGCATTTCAGGTATTGGGTAGTCGAAAAATAATTTTCGTATTGAAGCCAACTTTACTCCATTAAGGGAGATTTGCATTGATCGAAACAAATGGTAGTCCGATGGTGCAAGGACAGCGTTATATGCTGGATACATCAAAACTTCTCAGCCAAGCTCTCCCAGTTTATGCCGACTCATCAAATATGTGTGTGGTCCAGCGTTGTCCTGATGGAAGACGAAGCCCGTTCTGGTGATAGTTTTGGCCATTTTTTCGATTGCTTGCCCCAATCTCATCAGTTATTGACATTTAAATGTAGAATCCGTCGTTCAACTAGGCTGGATGGAGCAGCTCATATGATACCCAAGTATCGAGCTTTTTTTTGTAGCCAGCCTTTTTTAAATGGTTTAAAGCCATTTGATGATGATTGTTAAGTTCCTTTGCAATGTCATGGCTGCGTATGTGATCTTTTCCATAATTTCATCGACTCTTTCAACGATAGGTGTACCAAGGGCAAGCTGCATCTTTCACAACGAAATTTCCAGAACGGAAGCGAGCGAATCATTGTTGCGCTACACGAACTGATACGGCATCGTCTCCGTAAACTTCACAAATTTCAGTGGTGGCTTGCGTGGCCTTCTTCCTTTTTTTATACAAAAATTGCAAAAAATAGCGAATTTCTTCAATAATTTCATTAATTTTTAAACAGCTGAAACTTTTTTTCAACTCCCCCGACTTTAATTTTTTTTGATTAAATGAAGTTTAAAATCTCTCCTTTTAAACACTATATGAAATGATTGGTAGCATTGGAGATATACGACTGCAGCGACATCTATTGACAAAATACAAAAATACCTTTTCAACTACCTAATGTTTATTTGACACTTTTATGGCTCTTACCATGACCACCTTTTCCAATAAGTCCTGAATACTGTACAATTTATGCTTTTAATACTGGATCCTCAGTAACAGCACATATGTATCTTACTTCGCTTGCTACTTCTTCAAAATGCCAACTGAACGCATTTTTTGTTTCTTTTTTTAAATCATCCAACATTTGTAAGCAAATATACATATTCAAAAAGCAACATCAGCAAAGTAACGCTGAAGAAGAGAAATCGTGAAATCTTACAACAGTGCCCGAATAATGTTGCAACATTTTTTACGACACAGAAGAATTTCTATAATACCGTAATTGTTGCAGCCGAAGTTGAAGCGTTCTCAGAAGCAAATTCTCTAGTATTTCCTTTGATTTGAATTTTATTTGCTCAATAGAAATATATATACTGCAAGACTACATACAATATAATATTATACAGGTATAGGTAAGTAACGGCGTGCTTGTGCGTATTTTGTGCTCCAACAAAGTGTGGCACTACAAAAGTTTAGTTCAAGTGGACACTTGAGTCAGCATCTAAGTGAGCCATTTCGGGCCATAAGTTCAAATAAATACATACCAGCGTATGCTAGGGGAAGAAACAAAAGGAAGCAAAAGCTAGAGGTGGCTGTTAAAGAAACAAAGCTGGCGCAGTGACTTTAAGCTTTCACATAAATACAATATCTTAAGCGTTTGCTCTCTCACATCTGCATTCCACACACACATACACCCGCATATGCTTGTAGCAAAACTTTAACTAAAGTGTAGCTGCTTATATCGATTTTCAACAATCACTTTGCTCACCTGCTTGGAAATACTTTCACAAATGGTGCATGCAACCAGCGCATGCAAGTTGATTTGCTTGGAAACTGAAGATAGATGTATGTGTGTTTTAGTAAATTGTAACTCCTATGCGCGAAAATCAATTCGATGGGGGCTTCATCTGTTATGTTTCATACATACATACAAACACATGATTGCAGCAGTGGAGACACAGGCGTACGAACAGAGGCAATAATCTACATTTCTCATATCATTATTACCAGCAGCAGACATAGTGGGAAGAGCCTCAGCGTTCTTCGTTACAAGGCACCCATTTAAGTAACAGGTCAATTGAAAAGTCCCCGGCCTGACACATAGATGGCGCTACTAGAATTATTTCCATATGACTTTTAGTTAGCCATAATCCTCACAGAATAAACCCGAGTTTTTACGTCGATATGAGACAATAGATGAAACATGGCCCCATCATTTCACTCCGAAAACCAATCGATAATCATTTGACTGTACACGATGGTTGGAAAAATGTCGGCCAACTGGCAAGGATATGGCGTCCATGTTTAGGGATACGCATGGAATAATTTAAATGACTACCTTGAAAAAGTAAGGACCATCAGCCGACCGCATTTGAGGAAAAAAATGCTGTTACACAAATACAAGTGGCTTGGGCTCCGAAAGCATCGCAGATGTCGGTAGGACTTCAACTATCGAAGCTGCAACGACTCGACAGCGTCTGCATGTCGGGTGTTATGCGCACCGCCGGCGACACTTGAAGTCTTGTTGGAACTTACCCCGCTACACCTAGTAATCGATCAAGTCGTCAAACACACTCTGCTTCAAATGACAGCAGAAGGGCTTGGCAACGGTAATTTAATCTCTTCCCAACGTATGAATGAGCAAAGTGGCGTCATACCACTGGCTCTTCTTCCTAGGGATAACATTAGCAAAAAGGTTAACTTTACCAGAAAGTTTAAGATTACCCTCAGCAGTTCGGCCGAATCCAGCGATTCCACACGAGCTACTGCTTAGTGACAGTTTTGGCGCAAGGGTCGCAGGACCACGCACAAAACTCTCCATACCTATTGGTAGTTTTCCGAGCATATTCCAAGCAGAACGAGCGCTATTGGCGCAGGAGTATATATAACGAATGAATAGTCAATTAGAACCTTATTTGGGTGCCACGTCACAAAAGTATAACCGGGACTGAACAGGCTGATGAACTTGCCCGCTCAGCAGCATCCATCAACATGGCAAGTGGCTTTTCAATGCATTTGGTCCTACGCATTTAAGAAGCAGTGGGGAGGGAGAGGCATTAGCAACAACTCCCAAGCAAACGCCATCCCAATGCATGTTAATGGGTGGTTGCAGCCTCAAAAGGTTTAAATATGTAATCAATCTCCCAGGGGAAAAACTCAGGCTACAGGCCATCTACACTGGCCATTGTAAGCTCAAGACACTTATTAACATCTACCTAGCTTCTTGTGCAAATTTTCGGTTCTGCGACTTACCGAGTCTGAAACACCAGAACACCTGCTAATGGACTGCACATCATATTGGCGCAGGATTAATGTCCTTGGATCCATGTTTCTAAATAAGGATCACATCGCCTCAATAGCAGTTAGCAATATATAGAAACTTATCAATTTATTGGGACTAGTTGAGACGTAGTGACTTAGGAGAGGGCAAAATAGATCCCAGGTCATGGTGCAATACTCACTTAATTATCCAATGTGTTCTAATCTAATCTACACAAAGACAGCGGTGCAGTCAGATGTCAGTAAAACCAATGGCAAAACTTGGTGAATTGGGCTTCGAGTAGCTTTTGCATCTACCATACGCTCCAGATATGACCTACAAGGAATATTTCCCGTTTTCAGATTCGCTAAGAAGAAATTTGCCTCAAATAACAGGAGATGGCCAAAATTGAGGACTATTGAGAAGAAAAGGACAAATCGTTCTACGAAAATGGTATCGAAAAGTTGGAAGGTCGCTGTAATCAGTGTAGTACCCTTGAGAGATAATATGTTGAGTACAAAAAGACCGGGAAAATTTTCACTTGACCTCTTATTTGCAAACAATTCATTCGTATAATTAACAGACAAGTTTTCACTAAACAGTCTTCAAATATGAAAATTATTTTTTTTTCTTTTAACAATTCGTAAATATTTTCCACCACTGTATTTATAATTTCTCATTGAGTTCGATAAATTTCCATAAAATCGTTAGGGATATTTTTTTTTAATTGTTGTCAACAAAAAGTGTTGAATTCGATATTGTTTGTGCATTTTTCCATGAAATTTGTTCCACTCAAGCCTGAATGAAACCGCCGCTGGTCGGCACCGCACGCTGACTCAATTAAATTCGAATATTCGCTGTGATTGTGGCTATTGTTCGGTCGGTTTGTTTATATGGCTTTATTATTCCTATTGGACACTACATTTCCAACACTTCATGCAGCTCACCACTTAAATTTTATTTTAATTTGAATATTAAATTACAATCAGAACACATTTGTAAATAAATAGAAAGGAATTTAGTGCAAATGACAAAAAAGCTTAAACTTTAGAAAAAGAGATATATTTGTTCTCAACCCTCTATCCTCATACTTGTATATGGCATAGCAATATACACATAGTATGTACATTGTTGCATTGCTTTGAAAATAATGATTTCGGCAAAGTGCAAGCCAAACGTTAAGATTTTGCTGACTCCGGCACACACTTGCTTCACTAAGAAAAAATGGCTTCAGGAAGTATTCAGTGGCACGCGACTTGACGAATTCACTGCTTTCACGGAAGATTCGAACATAACGTATACGTGTGTGTGTGTGTTCCGTGATTACGGCTGCGTGTGTGCACAAATTAATCAAAAACGGATTTAGTGGCTATGCAATGAAATTTTGGTATCACACAAACACGCATCATGCTGGCCGATCACATGAGGCGACTGAGCTTTTAGATTTATTAAGAAAGAACATGACCGAAGTGTCGGAAAAATTAAAAAGTTGAGTGATAATTTTGGATTTAGAATTTGTTAGTAAAGTTCTGTTTTGATAGAGATAAAAAGTTGCTTTACGGAAAATATTATGCACGTAAACACGATGTGACACAAATACCGAACAACTATGCTAGACAAGCTTTTACCAGGAAAAGGTGGAAATTATCGTCAAAAGGCCAAGAGATTTTGCTATCAATGTCATACTGAAGGCAAAAAAAGAAGAGAGTAAACTTAGTTACATTTATTTTAGCACAAGGGGTCTAAAAAGATCTTTACCTTGATTTTGAAGGGTTAGTCTAAAAGTCAGCTATATGCTATGGTCTATACTTTCTGGTTACTGACATAGTGTATGCTCTTGTAAAGTGGTAGAACTAGTACTATGGGCCTTTCATCATCTTTCATGACATCGAAGACGCTTTTGACCTCTCATCAGAGTTACCCGATCACTGGAAAGGAGTGAAGTAAATCTACACATCACAAAGTGGGTGGGTAAAGGCTCAGGTAGTATTCGACTTGGAACAACAAACTAAGACACCAGAGGGGAGTGCTAGCAAAAAGATGATGCGTAAAAATTGGGCTTACCATAAACTCATCAAAAGCGGCCATCATTCCTTTCACAAGAAGGAGAAATCTTCCATTCCCTACGTAACGCTCAATAAGGGTCATTGGAGTGAGTATACCGTTGGTAATCCTGCAAATAAACAGCTTCTTATGGAGAAAAAGACAGAGGCTATTTCAAAACGAATTTCATGTTAGCGAAAACTTGACTAATAATTAATAACTGTAATAAACATAAACTTTATTTAGACTTCTCTCTTCAACAGACTAAGAAGCTTTGCGTTTGCTACAACTCACTACAAAAAAGTTCGCTATGCTTCCTTACAGGGCACATATGGGCCTCCTAATGTGTTTGCGTGAATATTACCCTTTAAAACAGTTACTTGCGCCTATAAGGCTATCCGACAAACATCGCTTATACTTATGTTAATGATTACCTTTCCGTGAGGCAAGAAAATAAGTGCAGTGTAGCCGATTATTAATATTTTGTTGGTTTAGGACCAAATAACAGTGATAATAAAATCGTTATAGTCTAATTAGGGCTAAATGATGGAGCCATTAACAAACAAATTTGCTACAAATTACCATAACTCGCTACATATTCGCTGCATTCGAGGCATTACAAACGATTAAGCCAAGTATGTGTGTATTGAATGCACACGTATGAGTACACACACACAAATACACATAAAGGGACACCCATTACCAACGCTCGATTGTACATCTCATTCACTGCTTGCTAAGCCCATTGGCTCTCGGCGTTGTTCCACTGACCTTTCTCCAAAGCAAATTTGCACCAGAGTTTGGACCACACTATCAGCGGGCATACAGGGGAAAGCTTTGTCATCAGCATGACAAGTTTGACTGCAGATGCCAAGTGTGTGGTCATTGTCACCATTGAAGATGGACACCGAATTGAATTGACAAATGTCACAATCACCAACACATATGCGCATGCAACGGTATATATGCAAATAAGTGCCTGGTGACGGAGTGTACACGGCTTCACCTTTACGTACTTAATTGCGCAACTATCACGATGGCACGGCTGCGTACAAAACGTCCAAAAAACCTCCAGATTGCTCATTTCCTCTTTGCCTCTGAAATGGTTGCATTGATATGGTTTGCGGCATTTGATGCTATCAGCCCATCAACTTGAGTAATTGTGAATCGTGCTGACAATGGACAACGATGGCTGTTCGAACCGAGGTAAGCAGCAAGTCGACCAAATGTGAATGTTGAGCGCCAAGCCCGTGCGCTTGTAGGACTTCGGAGCGTTGTCGCACGGGGCGCGTTCAAATGAAACGTCACTGCAATGCAGCAAAGCTGATTATGCGACGCATATATTCTCAGTCAAACTCATATATATATGTATGTAAATAATATAGATAGGTGGGCAGTGCAGCTTGTTGCTTAGCAACCTCAAATGGAATTATTAAAATTCGACACAGCGCTGCATCGGGGAGTCAAGACGGCACATGCTGGTCATTATTAGCGGCACGGCGGTTGCCCTAGAAATGCAATTTAGACATATTAGAGACCCTTAATGAAATTGAAAGCAGAGCAAATATACCAGCGCATAGCAAATATACCGAGTGGCTCAAGAAGGCAAGATTTATGAGTATTTCATAGTTGCCTAATGTAGAACTTGCGGTAAAATGCAACTGGTCATGTTTAATAGGAAGTCAAAATTCCTGAGCCACAAAAAGCCATTGTCAGGAGAAAAGTGTCTCCGGCCTGCAGATAGAATTGAGAATCATCGACCAATCCTAAGCAGAAAGCTCTCATGGAGGAGAGCAAGATAGGAATTATAGTCCCCATGGACATAGCCTGAAGGTGTATGAACGTGAAAGTTGTTCTCTAACTCAAAGAGGCTGAGTACATAGATAAATGTGAGCTCAGGCACCATGAAATCCTCACAGGCTTTGATTTCATTTCAAAAAACTTGGATTACTGAGTCACCGAACCTCACCCTGATAGTCTTTTCTCTGTTCTCTAGATAGTGCCCCATCAGGATTCATGCAGTTAAAAGAGTATAAGATAGGACCTCCAACTATAGTTTTGCAAAGGCTGGACAATGGAAGACAACCTCAGTTTTGCAAATGCTTGTCTGGATGTTTCCACTTCACTTTCTACTACAAAAAATTGACACTGTGCTTAAGACCTCCAGTGAATGCAGGATATGCACTTTGCTAAAGGCAGGCAGTTCAATAGATCTCCAGCGTTCTACTCCAGGCCAGATGGATTTCGCTGTCACAGAGAAGCTGATATTCAACTATGGCCTGCTAAACCCACAGGAGTTTCATAGATTCTACAATGCATAATGACATAATGAGGAGATTCAAATGGTTCCCATTCTGATGTGAGCGAAGCTATTTTGCCTCTTCTTGCTAGCTCATCAGCTTTGCAGTTCGCAACGACTCCTCTTTGACCAGCAACATAAACTAATCTGATAATATAGTGGGTTAAAGCTATTTCTATTGAGAACAGACACTCCTTGATTAACTCTGAGCGCATAATTAGCGACTTAAATGCTAGTATTATCGCTCTTCGGTCGGAGTGAAAGCCCAATTTTCCCAAAAGAAGCACTACGTCTTTAGCTAGACTAATAGCAGCTACTTATGTTTAAAAAGAACTAGAGTCATATTGTAGCCTAAAACTAAGCTTCAAGACAGACTCCTTATAGAAATCTCTCTCCCCCACCAAAACTATGATCGATACTACAAATATTAAACTGTTTAAGTACTCCTCAGCGACTCTCATATTAACTACCACAAAGTTCTAGCATTTCCGCAAATATCCACAGGTGTTCCACATTAAAACGGAATCAGCTATTCTATACCAACTGCTAGAAGCGTATCGCGTGAATGCATTTCGTGATTTGCGCGTTCCTCGGTATGTACGAACTGCTGTCACTGCTGCCGCAAGCTAAACCGCAGGCACATTGTTGCATGCTGCGTGCATTCACTTCGGCTTTAAGTCTGAGTGTATGTATGTAAGTATGTATATGGTTTGCATACTATATGTATGCTGCGCGCTTAACAAAACCACCGCTTAAACGAGCCACTTACCAATCGAGTGGTGAACTATGAGAACTTGCAACATGCTGCATTCCTAAAGAAAGCCACAAGCAAAGCAGAAGCGCAAACAAGCGAAAAATTATGAAACGATATCAATGGAATAGAATATGGAAAGACTTGCCATCCTCACTTTTAGGGCGTCACTATACAATTATTATTATTAAATTAGATCACTTTAAGCCACTACTAACCAGAAAATGAGCAGCCAATTTTGCTATTTTAAACTTGCTTGGGTCTAGAGGCAAGCTAAATATAAAATTTAACGTTATTCTCGTGAAAATAATTTTAATTATAAAATATGACAACAAAAAAATAAAATAATAAAGAGTATCTTACAAATACCTTTCCATTGTGCGTAAATAAATGCATAGACAAGTATGGATCGGCTGTGTCGCCGTTAGCCCTTTTGTTACCGTACGATGGCAAAACTTTCAGTGATTCTCTCTCTCATATTTCATTAGCCTGAGGAATTTGCTCTAGTTCTCTTATTTTCTATTTGTATAAATAATAAACATAACTATGACGCGGACACTGTTACTCGTCGCCGTTACACTTGCTGTAAGGTGTTGCCAAAACGACTGGTTAGTTGACGGGCTGTCAGCATTTGTGACGTCTATGTCTGCCATCGCCGCGCAAACACATTTTCTCACACCACTTCATAAACTGGACGACTTGTTAACATACTTCTCCATCGCTTCACGCTCTTTCACATTTCTATGTTACAGCTGTATACCAGAAATGTTGTTTGCTACGGATACGTTGAGGTCGTCTGGCAATTTTCTGTGCGTGCAACTTTGTGGTCACATTGTTTTCAACACCTCTCTTATTTGCACACTTCATGGTATTCTCCCCTATTTTACTTATATTCATATAAGTTTATGGAGAAATGTTTAAAGTATTTACAGAGATAACTGAGAGTGGAACAAAAGTTCGAAATAGTATGTGAAAAAACAACACGTGCTACCAGAAAGGTAAACGGCGTGGCAGTAACTAGCTTGGGTAAGCGAAAACTAAGATCAACTAATATATTTCTGAAGACAAGAATATTTCAGCTCTACAAAAAATGTTTCAATTTGAGAGCTTTTCGATCCAATAATCTGAAAATGTTTGCTCAAAGTTCGTATTGCTAATAGCGAGTGTTTTTTTGGTGTCCCCTAGCGGGTAGAGGGTAGAATTTGCTCGTAAGGGGCGACTAAAATCCAAATTGTCTACAAATGTCAACATGGTCTTTGTCAGAAATAGTGTTATAATACTCAGCCTAAAATTATATTATAGACTTTGAATGAGTTTCCTTCCATTTGAACCAAGTTATCATTGAGTTTGGCCCTTGAGAAGATTCGTGGCTGTGGTTTAAACCTAAAGGCAGGTAGGATTGAAAAATTCAATCCAATGTTGAGTCGCAGTGTGACCGCGTGCCGGACCCATAAAACGGCAGAGAATTAATATCGCCTTGAACCGGATCAAGGTGGAAAAGGTGTCCTTTCCACCTGAACAATTTTAACCACAACATACGTCCAAAAAGCATTTATTATTGGGGGTGCTGATCAACGCAAGGTATTGATCAATGCGCTTTTAAAAGCGCCGTGAGGTTAGACCGTTGCCGACAGGTACTCACATTAATCACAACAATTGTTGTTCTATTGGTGCCCACTTAGTAGATATCAACAAAAATCGAAATTTAAAAAATAACTCAAATTCCTTCCAAAAGATTTTCCAATACAACAAGGCAGAGTTAGCAAATCCGTGAAAATATCAACAAAAAATCCGATAAAGCAAAAAATACGAATGTACAATGAAAATTTAATAAAAAAAAACCTCCTCCATTCATATTAATTCCTTTAAAATTCATCGTCACTTTAATTCCACCGCCAGTGTTGACCAGCAATAAGCATGAATAACTGTGCTTTCGAAAATTTGTAAAGCATAAATCAAATTATTACCTGCACTTCCTTCCTCCAACACACAAACAACAGCAGCTGTTGCTGTTTTGTTTAAACAGGAAATTAACATATTTTCCGGCGCTTCCGCTGCGTAGCATTTCGCAGTTCCGCTGAGCAGCGCCTTTGCTAAAAACTGATGAAAGCTCATTTATATTTCGTTAGAGCACAAAAAAAATGCACCTTCGGCATTTAAAACACATAAATTGGTATTAATAACACAATTACTTGTGCCACCCCCTGCACCATGAGCTCATCTTGCACGAATAAGACGCAGATTTTGAATGAATCATTCTGATATTATTACGCCACTTAAACGAGAAATCTTAAATATAAATATTAGTAAAGTAGTCGCTGTCTTTAAATAACAACTGCGGACCTATTTCACTTATACTTAGTATATATAGGAAATAAATATATCCGCCTGCGCCAACACCAGCGTTACCAAATGCCTTCGGCAGATAATCGAAGCAGTGATTTTGACCTAGAAATTATTTACAGACATGTTAATGTAAGGTCCCAGCAGCCGCCTGCTGCACACGGCCGCTTCAACCTTCACCTTCGCAGCCGTGCTTTCACTTGCCACGTTTTCACCTGTGTATTAACGGCACAAACCCTCGGCGCCTCTGCAGCTGCGTCACTCTTTCTTTGCTACATTCCCGTCGGCAAACTTTTTAATATGTGCCGCGCATAAAAATCGCCGTGATTTTTCACCCAATTCTAATTTCAGCACCTTTCTTGAGTTTGTCCTTTGTCCGCTACAAATTTTATTTTCCATAAAATGCCGCCACAGAAGATAACAAACAGCAGCAAGGATTATATTTTCATTTTAAATGTGCAGAAAAAACATGAAATATAATAATAAAAATTAAGTGGGGCGAAAGGCCTCCCGCTCGCACCACCAATGCTTGCTTATGCGTTGTCTTCGGTCCACTTTGTCTAGTCGTGTATAGTATGCATGTATGTGCTCCGTCTACACCCTATACGTGTGGCACATGCCGTCGCCGTTCTTATGTTCTTCTCCCCCCCCTTGCTGCCCTTTTGTTCACACACTTCACTACGGTGGGTGGCGTTTTATTTTTGCTCTCCTCATTTACATTTCCATTCGTACCGCCACGTACGGCATTTCCTGTCTATTTGTTTGCCTTTTGATTTTTCACTTTTTCCACACCATTTTTTTAATGCGTTTATTTATTACATTTTAATTTCCGCCGTACACAGCGCAATTAAAATGAAATCAAGCCGCTGATTTCCGTTACAAGCACGGCAACCCTAGCCGGCTGCAGTGCATTTATTTTCGCGTACACAAGGGAATCAGTGTCATATTGTTAATAAAATCAGTTTTTTTGCTTGCCCGTACATGGATACTTGGAAAAAATATTAAGGGAATTGCATACTGGCTTTTGGTGCTTAAAAAAATGTTGCTTGTGACTTAAAGTCTCGGAAAAAGTGCAAAGCCGATAATATAATTCCGCAGTTCATTAAGCGAAAGAAATCTGTGAGTTTACTCGAATTCGAAATCGGAGTAATTTAAAGGGAGCCAAGTCACGTGTTTGAGGAAATGAACGGTTGGTTAACAAAATTTCTTCATGCCATGGCTGGAATATTAGTATTTTTGAGATAGGTTTTCTTTCTTTTAATTATGAGCCAGCTCAAATAGGTTTGACTTCCACATGAGGGAGATAATTACTATGACGATTTATGTCCTTGAAAGTCCTTAAAACAGGGCTTACCGGATTCATTCAATGCCTTAGAGTACTTTTGGAACGAATAAAGCACCGTCTAGGATATGAAAAGTTTAGAGTAGACATAGAAGCCTCTAAGGTCTGTTTGCGTCTTACTCCGAACTAATGTACTGGTTACTTGGTTATCCTCGAACAAATTTGTTCAATATATTTCATACAAAAATTAAATATTTTACACAAACTTTTCATTATTCCACAGAATAACAAACATCCTGTGAAATTTTCATAGGGAAATAGTCAAAACTCGGTCATTAAACTGCATTTCTAGCAGTCTCATGGAAAAAAAGTGCCTGCGCGTTGATAGTAGAGTGATATTGACATCGTACGCATTAACAAAAGAGCAGTCAACGCGAACTTTTCCAGCCCGAAAAGAGAACGAGGGCAAAATAAAGTATCTGAAGGCTACTCACAAAGATTCCTCGACCCTTGAGAACTATATCACTGTTGGCAGCCATACATTTGAAAAACTTAAGGCCTTTTTACAACTCGGAACCAGGATAAATTCCATCAATACTCTAAACCTGAAAATTTAGCCTAGAGTAATTCTGGCCCACAGGTACTACTTTGGAGTCGGTTTGCAATTGAGAAGTAGATCCCTCTCTCTCCTTCGAATAAGAATTTCGCTTTAGAAGTCTTCCACTATTTCCATCCTATTAAACGGCGCAGAAACACAAACGATGGCAACCCAAGATGAGAAAGAACTTGAAGCATTCGATAACTGTTGTTCGAGAGAACTGTTCTTCGCAAGAGCGTGAGCGATGAGTTTCGGACAAGATAGAACAACAAACTGTATGAGCTAAATGGCGACATAAATATAGTTAAGCTCATAGAGATCCCGTGAATATGCTGGTTAGGACTTGTCGTTCACATGGAAGATGATGTTCTAGCGAACTGCTCCTTCAACTACAGAAAAGTGGTTGGACAACGGAAATCAGAACGCTAACGCAAGCAATGGAAGGACCAAGCGCAGTGTCGAAATTTGGGATGTACAACTGGCGTGGCTTCGCAAAGGATAGAGGAAACCTGCGAAGTTTTGTATCGAGACAGACCGACGGTGGTATTGCCAAAGAAGAAGAGAAAGCAATTGAACAAGGCTAAAAGTCTTTGTTTCATTTTCTATTGAACCCGTGAAACTCATGTAACCACTTAAGACATGAACAAAATGAAAGAATTTGTTAGTCTTCTGGACAGCCATAGCCATATGATTCCAAATAATGTTTCTCTAGTCTATATCGGTCTTCCACTATCCACTATCTCCTTTCAGAGAAGGTGAGGACACTCTACTACACCGGCTTAGCGCCACCTCTTCAACAATGTTCCCCTCTCGTGCTCACTAATCACGAAAGTCCGTATCAATTTCATGTATACTACTTCTGCTTGTGATTTGTGGCGCCACTCACATTTATATTGATCAATTTATTGCTAATTGCGGCTATATACAAATAGTTTTTTTATTATTTTTTTTAGAGCAATAATTATTTGTATTCTCTCAGTGCACGCGCGCCGCACATGAAACGGACCATATTTTTTCGTTCATTTTAATTTACGTACACTTTTTTGCAACTATTTTCACACCGTGCGCCTGACGTCTGTTTCCGGCGGAAATTTTGAAAAATTAGTAGCAATTTTTATAAATGAACTTAATCGCCGTTGCAGGCCAGACACAGCAGTGCACGGGCTTTTAGCGGCCGGCCAGTCAAACAAATAGATACAACCGTTGGATATGTAGGTGGGGAAGGGGCAGGGGATTGAGTGGATTTGGGCAGTGCGCAAAGGCGCACACAACAAACGCCCAACAATTTGTTTCTATTAATGTTGGCCATATAAAAATGCACACACACACAAGCAAATGTACAAGCACTAACAAAGCGGTGGCAGCTGGCTGACAAGCACACACGCATACACGCACACATAACCGCATAAACGCGCAGATAGAGTGAGACATATTTTATGGGCAAAATAAAAAATGAATAAGTTCGGTTGATAGTGCAATAGGCGTGTGTGCGTGTGAGTATTCGTGCATGTGTGTGCGTGCGGGCTTTAGTTGCGGCATTTGTTGTAATGTTGGATATTTGTTAGCATGTGATTGATACGTGTATTAGTAAGCGTGCAATTTACCTAAATTCCGTGGCCGTTTAATTTCAATTAATGAATAACGAACAAAGTAACAAAACCACAAACAAAAAACATTAAGCAACTATGCACGGGCAAAAACGAACGAAAAGAAAATGTGTGTAAGCGAGCGTAAATGCTTTCGCGAGCTCCCGCGCCACGCCGGACGAAACAGCAGAAAAATTATATAAAACTGCAGAGTAAATAGAGAAAAATGTGTGAATGGAGCCAAGTGTCCGGAGATAATGTTGGCTAGGCGAAGGAAATACCGCAGAGCGCACAAGTTAATGCGGCCGAGTAATGCAGGTAATCAGCCGAGGGTTATGTAATGAATGAGCGCAAATAAATTAGATAAGGAAAAAGTGCCAAACAATAAACGCCTGCTGACGGCTTGAGGTAGGAATTGTCTGCGCGCGCTCTCAGCGTTAAAACAAATTGATGTAGCTTGCCGAGCGAAATAAGTCAGCAAGACGGAAAATAAACTAAGACCGCAAGCCAGCACTAAAAGTATTAGCACCGATAAGCGCCCTAAAGTATACATACAGCCAGCCCTTCATTTGTCACACGCACACCTGCAAACCATGCCACATGACGTAGTGAGACACTCATCACTCAACATCAACACAATCAATGATGAAGCCACTGATAGGCCAACAAAAAACAAACTACAACAACAATGTGCTAGCAATGCAAGTTGTTGGAACAGAGATATCAAGCAATTTCCGCACTTCGCACGAAGTGTTTGGCGCCTCATGGCAAGGAGACAAGCACACCTATGGAAGTATGTGGCGCACAGCAGTTTACAGTGGGTCAAGACTGCAGGAATGTGACACTGGATGTGTTTTCTGAGTCAGTAAGGACAATTTCTCCAAAAGAGCTGAACTGATCGCAAGGCCCTTATAGATATCTTTTTCAGATCAGGCAAGCCTCTGAAGTGGAAGCTTTTTAGGAGTCCCCTTTTGATGAAAAATCAAACTTTTAAGTAACGCTTCGATCATTACTCTACTCATTTATTCCTATCCGTAAAGCCAAATAAATATAGTATAGTACATTAGGATTACTTATAACCGAAAAAGCAGTTTTTGTCTATCGCACAGCTTTTGAGTTAAAGATAGGCTCGATAAACGATCAGCTGTTATATTTGCTTCTGTTCACCGTTTGTATTTTCTAATGATAAAAATAGATCAGTTGATAGCTATTTTATCAATGCACCAACCAAATTTACAGCCAGGACAACAACCCTCAGAGTTAAACACAGCTAAATTTCTAGTGTGAACAGTTTCTTCCAATTTCAACTCCATTTGAGTTCCATTAAAAATGAATGCAGTAAAATATCATTTTTATTTTGTGTGGTAAATCACTCTAAATTAGTGCTTTTTTCGACCAAAGACCGATTACTTGATTAATTAACTCTTGTGCGAAAAGGTTATTATTTTTTCAGTTTTGGGTTGAAGATAATGTTAAGCAGAAAAATGTTCCATCGAAAGACATTTTTATTTGGAGGTGGTCATGAAGCTAAGCTAAGGGAACATGGGAATAAAAAGTTTTTCAAAATTTATTTTCGGTATGAAATATTGTATTCCATAGATTTACAACGAATTTTTGAAAACTTCAAAATGTATGAAAATTATTACCACCTTTGAGTTTTTTAAATTTCTTTCACTGCTTTGAATGCAATCACTCAATAAATACACTGGCAGGCGACACTTTAAACGTGGACACTATGCCAAAGCCATTGGCTTGTGGCACATCAATTATGTGGCAACAAAACACCTCAAATGACTTTTTATTAATGGCGGTTTAGCTGTCAAGCAGACTGACAACAACAATTACAAGCGAATAATATGAAACAAAAAAGCATATGACACTACTTAGAAGAACAACGGATAGAACAACCCCGAGTGTGCGCCTGGATACTTTACATTGCATACCTGAAGGCGTCAACACACATTTGCTTGTGCTTGAGTTTAGTTTTTAGCGTGAATAAATGCTACTGTTTGTTTTCTAAATTACACTTACCGTCAAGTGCCGCCAATGTGAGACTTGGCCATTTGACTTCGAACGGAGGTACGCAGCGTTTAACACCGCGCCTGTCCGCAGCTGTCCGTCGCGTAGTCAGTCAATTGTGCGAATGGTTAGCGCAGCTGTCACTTACCGTTAAGCCAATGCGATACGGTTTAGATGCCATGGCTACTAGAAGAGACTAGCACACACTCACGATGAATTCAAGTAGATTTAGACGTTGCTTAGGTGTCGTACGCAATAGGAGTACGGCTGAGACAGCAAGCGACAGGCAAGTGACAGTGCGCAACCGAGTGATAAGTTGATTTATATCCTCAGCTGATTGATTGAATTGTTTAACAGTTTTTGTGCATGAACACGCTTACATTTATAGTTTTGTAAATGACAAGCAACTTGCACATGAAGACGAAGCAGAAGGGCATACACAGATTCGAAGATAAAAACCCATCAACTGTCAGCCGTAATGGTACCAAATTATTAGCCGATAATCAAATTATAAAAAAAAACTGAGCGGAGCTTCACTGATAAGCTCAAGTGAACATATAGACATAACAGTAGAAATACAAACGTAAACTTCAAGTGCGACGAAGCTGTATTATCCTTCAGAGGAACATGTATAGCACAAGGACGTACAAAAAATATGTATATTGAATTTCACCAGTCAATTGCTATGGCAGCTATATGTCATAATGGTCCGATCTGAATAATATTTGCGGATAATAATCTATGCCAAATTTCTGGGCGTTAATTTCTCAAATAAAAAAGTTAGCTATACAATGTTCGGGTCGTTGGTCGAATAAAAATCCGGATCTGTTCCAGTTACGTAGACCCGACACGTTCTCACAAGAGTGGGAATAACTCGTCTCTTATTTCCACGTATAGGTTATAAATATAATATTAGCAAAATTAGTGTATTTAAGTTCATTAAGAATGATTTATTACGCCTTTTCTATTTTTCATTTAATTATTGCAACTACTAACCAGTCTAAGACGTCCACTAAACTCTTTTCAACTTATTTGCATTTTTTACCGCCTTGCTGTTTTACCTAACCACAAACTTTTTACAGACTTTCCCGCACCCATTTCCTGTTTCCGCTCTTACAACCGGTGTTACTATTCTTTCCTTTATAAGCTGCTTCTTCTTCGTTTTTTCAATTTAATGTGCATTTAACTAGCGCTCTTTCCCTCTTTGTTCTCTGAGTTATTTGGCACATTAAATTTAATTATGCTGCACCTCAACTTACAATTAAAACTTTTCTCACTATTTGATACAACTGTTTGTGCTTCACACCTCTGCGCCAGCTTTACGCGAAGTTGGAGAGAATAAAAACTGGCACGAAATACAAAAAAACGTACAAACATTGAAAAAGACTGAGACAATTTGCCAGATAATTAAGCAGACTGCGGCAATGTTGGGTGCAAAAATTTAAATTGACAAAAAAAATAAATATTTTCAAACTTCTTTCCGAAATTTTAGTCCAAACTATTTTCCTCTTTTCCTTAGCGTCGAATGTCTTTTCTCCAAGGCCGTCTTACAATAACAAACTGATAACTGGTAATAACTGAACGGTCAATATAAGTTCAAATTTTAAGTTGAACTGCTTCCAAAAACCCAATCAAAACAGTTAATATAGCTCCAGATTTTAATTGAAGTCTTTTTCAAGAAACCTAATCTCAATATGATGGACTCCAATCGAATTATGGTCGTGAGATCACACTACTTCCAAACAGATAAATGAATAAAAAATTCTGAGTTAAGGGATTACATGGGGTTCCTCGAGTAAAAAACAGAATTTTTTCAACAATCGTTTTCTGATATAGAATATTAAATATTTTAGTTTTACAAAAGTCATTAAGATCAAAGAAATTCTGAAATTTTCGAAAAAATTTATTTTAAACTCGGCCATTGCGAAGCCATTTACGGTGACCCCTCGAAAAAAAGATGCACCTGCGTTGGCAGGATAACTCTTTACAGGATCATGTAAAGTAGAAACCTTAACTTAGAACTTGGACGAAGGGAAATAAAACTGAAAATTGGACTTTTGGCAGTCATTTTTACAAAAAAAAAAATAAAATTTCATTGAATATGTGGCGACATTTTTTTTTTTTTTCAAATAGCTGCAATCGAAAAAAAAATCCTTCATCCAAGTCATAAAGAATTTTATCTTAAAGATCTGTGTAAAACTTCATGAAGATTGGTTGAGTAGTTCGCGAGAAATCTTGCCAACCTACTTCAAAGACACAGTCTCGAGAAAAACGCAGTTTAAAGACGGTACTTGGCCTAGCTAGGCTCGAGTGCACAAGTTCTCAGGGCCATATCTCCGAAACTATTACTCGGATCAACTTGAAAATTTATGACAATATTCTAGAGATGTTGTAAGATTTAATAAGATAATAAAACAAATCGATTTTTAAAACCCGTAAACCCATGTAACTTCATAAGAGATATGTGATAACAAACTATCCCGCACTATATTGCTCGTATTATATTTATCTGAAAAAGGCAAACAAACTTCAATATTCTGTTACAACTGCTGAAAGTGAAAAGCCCAAAAACTCTTTGTATGTTATCTAATAGCAAAAACAGAAATTGATAAAATAAGAAACGTAAAGCAAGAAACAAAAGAAAAATTTAATTAAGGTTTGTAGTATCCACCTTTATGACGTTTTTATGAAATGTCCGTACGGCAGGGTTCTTCAGGAATTCAAAGGGTTAATGCTGCTGTGTTTATTTGCACTTGTTTATTTATACACTTTATTATTGCCATTTTTATGCGCAGTTTGCGCTTTGCAACACTGTTCTTGTAGACACCCTTTTCGTGTTACCTTTGTGCTTCGACACTGATTTGCCACAACTCTATCGCTGGCAGAAGCATTTACAAAACGATTTGTCTAACCGATTCAATTTTTCATTGCATATTCAACACTCATTCGCCTCTACGCAACTGCAAACCCACACTGCCAACGACCAAAACCGGATGTATTCGCTTTTACTTTTACACCTTTTTCCGAGCAATCACAGCGGCGACCTACAGAAATTGCTTCATATTTCTTTTGTTTTCACCTTACCTTTGCTGCTTTGATTATAACTATAACTTTTTCTTATCTTTACATGCATTCCTTACCTTCCCCGTTTAAATTTGTTTTTTTGTAATTTTTTTATGCATTCATGCAAATCACTGCTACATACCTTCTCTTCCCGCCCGCTTGTTTGTGCACCTCACCTTACTTCGATCTATAACTAGTTCATTTTTTTAATTCTTTCGTTTTCAAATGCTTATAGCTCTTTCTTAACCACTGAACTTTCCTCTTGGCTCCTAAAGGTATGGATCGTTTTCCGTTTCGCATGAACCTTCCGCATGGCTCCTAGAGGTATGCATCATTTTTCGTTTCGCCCCTACAACAAACTCCTCGCCTTCATTGCTTCCGTTTGCAACACAGCACAAGCTTTGTTTTTCTATTTTCCCTATTGTAGTCAGCCTTTCGCTCCTTTATTTATACACTTCTCAGTTGCCATTGTTTTTGACTCATTCCCTGCCATGTCAGTTGGGTGTCGTTGAAATGAATGGCCATCATTGCTGTGCTGATGATGGTCCTTTAACATTGCTTATATATCTTCCGAACTACGAGCACATACCGTTATATTCACAATAGTTTTGTTATTGCGCTTGTCAGACAGCGTGTAGTTGTTATTGCACGCCTTCGTGTTGTAGTTGCACGACCACAAAAAAGGCAAACACTCGCTTGAAGAGTGCTGTCCTCATGCAAACGACCCTTTTTTTTTGGGTCTTACGAGGTGCGCCGGCGGTTTATGTGTGTGTGTGTGTGCGAGTGTGTTCGGAATCCCTTTATTACACAGTATTTACAACCGTTTGTCACATGTGTTGTCAAATCCAAGCAACATTTTAAAATAGATGGCCATATTAAGTTTATTTGAAGTGCATTGATTTGTGCCGTCCGCCCGAAATTCCTCGCTCTGCACCAGCGCTCTGGCAATAACGCTCGTTTTCCTCAAGCATCTTGGCCTCGATAAGCTCGCGTTGCTTTGTTTGTGTGCATTTTCGTGTTTGTATTATTTATCCTTTGCCAATATTTGCGCAAGAAAAAATAAATGATTTGTTATTTGCAACAAATGACTTTGTTCAATTGAAATTTAATGGCTACATCTATTGACTCAACGGATATTTCAACTCTTCACTTGTGCACAGCCGACACGCACGCCATTCGAATGCTGCACACATACACACACAGTTATTTGTCAATGTATTTTTGCTTGATCGTAGTTGTGTATGTGTGTGTTGGCTGCTCTGTGTGAATTAGTCTGTGTGCTCCACTTGGGCGTGACATAGTTCTGCCTGAATGCTTTGCAAATAATTTCATGCCTGCTGATTTTGTGTTGCTGCAGGTCCTAAAGCTTTCACTTTTTTCGCAAACGTCGACCAGCTGTATATCTATTATGTAGCAGCACACACACACCCACACAGACACATGCATATTTATTACCTTCAACTCCTTTATTTTATATTTATTTATTTAATTCATTTGCGTAATGCCTTTGTCTTTTGTTTCGCTTCTATTGAGATTCTTAGATAAATGGTTGACAGTTATTCGCAGCAGGTGTCTCGACAAATGGCTGTATTTTAGTGAAGGAATTGAAATACAAATATGTGCACACATACACGCGCAATGATATGTAGAAATGTATTCTCATCTCCCTCGTTTCTCTCGTCCTTGGTAAATGTACTGGAGCGGCAAATGCAGGTGAAATTATTTCTTTTGGTTTGAAAGCAGTTTAATACGAAATTATTTAATATGCTTAACTCAATTAATTTAGACTCGAAAGATAGTTCATAATTGACTATTTATTTAATAAATATTAATGTTAGTTTCTGTGATTTCGCATTTTGAATGTCAAAAACGCCACTATTAGTGGCGAATCTGGAATTTCTTTATACACGAAAACCGTGGAGGGTCATATCGGCGCTTCTCGCAGCACCTCGGACTGACGTATGGAACGACTTGTCGCATTTTACATCGAGATCTTAAAATGAAAACGTACAAAATACAGCTTGTGCAAGAACTGAAGACGCTCGACATTTCCAAGGAGCATCGCTTTGACCTATGGGCTCATGAAAAGTTCCAAAAAGATCCGATTTCGAGATAAATTTTGTTCAACGATGATGCCCATTTCCACCTTAATGGTTATATAAACAAGCATGCCGCACTTGGAACGAAGAGCATCCTGAAGAGATTCAAGAGCTACCGTTTCATCCAGAACAACGTTTTTGTGTAGTTTGTGGGCCTGTAGAATCATCGGTATATATTTCTTAAAAAATAATGCCGGGGAGAACATAGCCGTCAATGGCGACCGTTGTCGCGCCACAATCACCGACTATTTGATGCCTCAAATTGAAGCTGGTGATCTCGGTGATCTTAATTTTAACAAGATGGCACCACTTCACACACATCGCATCAATCAATGGCTCTATTGAGAGAAGACTTCGGTGAGCAGATAATTTCAAGTTTTGGGCCAGGCGATGGACCACCAAGATCTTTCGAATGATAATAAACATTACTCTATAGCCATTTTGCGACTGTTTCAAGCTGGATTAAGGGTCAAACCACCGCGATTTACTAAAGTGAAAAATAGCTGTGAGGGTAAACTCAAGTTTGTAATGAGGACATCTCAAATACCTGACAGATCTCTTAATTCATTTGCAGTCAAAAGAACAAAACTTTTTTTACAACCCTTTTTGAGACAAATATATTATCAAATTAGATTTATTTTGTATTTTTTCTGCTATATCAATTACTTTAATATTGTATTTGCATCAATTTATTTGGCTCTGCTTCAAGACAGCCATTAAATTTGACAAACCGTAAGCACTGCTAGTCTAATGATGATTCGATGTTGTTCTGCACAGTTGTGTCTCTCTAGAGAACTTTGTGCTTGGATTCGGCTCTACATTCTTATAAGATTGTGTTGGCACGAGAACTGAATCCAACAGAACATTTGAAGTGCAATAGATTTGTCAACTGAGCGCCGGAAATGATGAGAGTCAACGACAATTTCTTCTTCTCAGATGATGCTAATTTTTGGCATCAAAATAATCGCTTTCGGTGTCAAATCCTCGATTGGTTCAGGAAATGCATTTGCATCCTTAACAATCAAAACTACATTTTTTCTCAAAAAATAAATTAGATACTAATTTAAAGACGTGACCAGATGAGCGGAACTTCCAAATAGTCTATCCTTAGAATTTTACTCGGATCAATTTAAAATTTTAGGAAATTATTTTGAACATATTGTATCACTTAATAAGATAAAAACTGATTATTTTTTAATTTTCAAAACCACCTAACCCCTGAACAGCAGTTTATTCCACAAAACTTACATCCTTATGTCCCAAAAACACTGCATTTTGTTTAATTTGAAATATTTCAGATTTTTTAAAAAAGTCGTTGACTTTATTTTTATTGAAATTTGTACTTTAAGATAGTATAAAATGGTAGATGTACCACTTAAATGCCACCCTGATAGCACAGTTATAAGACGTACACCATTTTTTAAACAAATCTCTACTCTCCTTCAGTTGCTATTCGAATTCCCACCGTCGTAATTGCTCCTTTCGCAATGCCCCAGCAGATTTCAGATACAATAATATTTAACAGTCAAATATTGCTTTATTTGTCTCCTTAATAAATGTGCAAACACAAGTGAACTTTGCGAATGTGCGTGTGTGAGAGCGCACCTATACACATAAATATTCATCCATATGTGAGTAAATGAAAACTGTGTGAATTAAATAAACATGCTGTTATTCCCTAGCGATATTTCTACAAACAAAACCCAGCATGCTGATTCATAAAATATTAAAAGTCACTCGCTCGCGAAAAAAGAGGACGAGCTTGCCAACCGCACACTGAATTATTGGATTGCTCGCTAAGTTGCTGTCAAGCAGTGCGTTTGACTGTCGCTTTGGTTGCTGCATACATCAGTAAACCCGGTATACGGAATGGACGTACCGGCCGGCTGGCAGCCAAGTGGCGCAAAAGTAAAGCGAAAAAAATCAAAGTAAAATAAAGCGCAAACAAACTAAGTGAAATGAGAAAACGCAATCAAAGCAAATTTAACTGTACGTGGGCAAACATGCCGACAAACAGACATTCCGCCACGTGCGTACACTGGAGTATGCCGCATGTGCATATGTATGTTTGAGTATAAATATGTGTATGTGAATGTTGTATATGCAAAATGGGTAAATGAGTGCCTTTTATGTGTCTGTCTGTCTTTGGCATGTGTGCACATGTGATGAGCAAAAAATTTATTGCGGATAAAAATAAGTGCACGAAAATCTCCTGCAAACCTACACACGCACACACACGCATTTGTGTTAATGTTGCTGTCTCGCATACAGTCACAAAGAATGGGGTATATAAGCAATCGAATTGCAAAAAATGCCTGGTAGATCGACTTTAATTTTATGAAAAGTTATGAAAGCTTGCAGGTCTAACGCAGGATAGTGCCACAAAAAGTAGAACAAGTAATCAAAGAATTAAAAAGAAAAAAAAAAGGGAAAAATCAAATCGGATCTGCGCATAACACATGAATGTTATCAAAGAAACTTTCGAAGATTGCCTAATAAGGTTTCGTAAGGCTAGTAATAGCCGTCATAATGTACAGAAAAGAAAACCTATCAGTATTCTTCTACTATATTGCTAATTTTCTTTCCTTCAACCACAAATGCACTTCATCAAAGTCCTGTTTTTCTTAGCCTCATGAGTATAGTAAAAAAATTTCTGCTGAGTTTTTTACATAACAAAATACTTTCGATAAATTTCTAATTATCGATAGGATTCGATAATTATCGATAACGTTCGATAAATTTCGTTAATTTTCGATAACTTCCGCTAATTTCTTATAACTTTCGATAACTTTAGATAAGTTTCTCCCTTTCACTCCTTCACCAAAAAAACGCACCTCCTCCTATTTTTGTCTTCACGAAAATAGTAAAATTTCCTGCTGGGTCTTTAATATGTGAATTTTGATCGTGAAGCTAATTTTTATTATTCGCCTGCTCGTCTTTCAGAGATTTAATAAAGCGCTTGCATTCGTGCTTATACATACGCAACATCCTCCGCCGAATTTATATTCGCTTCATGCAACGTTGCTTAGTAGCCAAATTAAAAGCGACGGCAAAAGCGTTCAGCGCAAGCAACCGTAAATTTTGTGGCACAAATCTGAGCGAAGATTATTTTTAACCATGAAGTATCATCGCAATATTCTGATTTTATTCTTACACAACCACGGAGTCAAAATCTACCAACGCTTAATGTTGGCTGTCTTCGATTCACCACGTATTTGTGACTGGCGAATCGAACACACTATATCTGAAGTTCAAACAAATGGGCAATATTTACAGTATAATCTTATACAATCGCTTCGAAATTCTATTTTTAGTGAAAAAATTCTTCTTTACGTGCCACTAAACGTTTTAGTAACTCTTTAGTTCGGTCTTCTACGAAAAGTTATAATTTTTTTTGTCTATGTTGTCTAGTTTTTATAAAAACAAAAAACAAAACATCTTTAAATTTTCATTATTGAAAATAATTTGCCACTTGAACTATTTAGAATGGTAAAACTGGTCTAAAATATGGCGATTATGTTCTCAGTATCTGGTTAGCAACCATCTGTCAGTTAAGTTCTGGTAAACTTTACGAAAAGAAGTAGTATTGGTTAGTTTTTTACCAGAACTGTAAATAATAGCTGTGAGCTGTAAAATTTATAGAAGATATCAGCTGCATAGACTTCGTTGAGACGGGGACTCCTTTGTTGCTTATTACCATTATAACATATTTTGCATATTTGTATTCAAAAAGGGGTAATAACATTTAAATTTCCAAATAAAATATAAATATTCCTTTGAAACTGAGCGATGATGCAACTAAGAAAGGAAAATCATTGCCAAATCGCAAAGTAGAGAGTTATTACTGAAAAAAATCCAAAGCGCACCTCCCGAGCGAGACCTGAGCAAGGAAAGATGAAGACACCGTGGTTCATATTTTCTCGTCGTCCCCTCGATTAAGAAAACCGGCAAATTCACAATAGTCTAACTATCTGTATGTAAGCTAACCAGAACTTGGCTAAAACAGATATGTCATTCGGTTAATTCAGTTAGTAGTTTGTTGATACTTTTACATGAAAAACTTACTACTGGCTGCAGGAGAATTTACATATAGAACTTTCGGGCATAGCTCGGTGGCTAATAGTGGTTGGGTAAACAGCGCCAAACTTGACCACACTTTTCAATTGGGAAAAAAGGTTCAAAGTAAACATAGGAATAGATGGCCGACATAAAGGTATGTTCGCTACGCGCAACACATAAACATTTGGTGCGGGAATATATAGCACTGTTCAGAGTTATGTAGGCATAAGGCAATCTTTTAAGTACTGCAGTATACTTCAGTCTGAGGTCTTTGCTTTGCAAAAGCCGCAGAGCTGGCCTCTAATGCGCCTGCAGGCAATTCTAGAGTCTCTTGTGCACTTGTCCAGTATTGGCGAGACTACGCTGTAAGCATCTGAGGTCCCCACGGTAAAATATACTGGGGGAGGTATCGATAGTTAGGCAGCAGAGTCTGTTAAAATTCACGGCAAGCGCAGAAATCTTAAACGATGACATCATCTTGAACATAGCAAGTGAAATCCATCTGATATCACAAATAACCCAACTGGCCTATGCGTGGCTTATTGGTCTACCAGATTAACCTAACCTACATGAAAATGATGAATCGAAGTTAGCTATTATTTTATATTTACAAAAGTCTGGTTTAGTGCACCATGAAAACCTATTTTTTTATAAATTTTTCAAAGTACTCCTTTTATTATTTATGTGCAACTATTGATCTCCGACTAAAAGTCTCACTCCAGTTCACACAAATTGCCCACAAACCGTGCATTCGTTTCACAGTGATTTGTTATTGTTGTAATGTTCCACACTAGCGCTCGTTGGATAAACACTATATTTTTATTTGCACCTCAGCACCAGTAACCCAATTTGTTGAAGTGACTTGGTGGCGCTGCAACTCGAAACACCAGTAATTGACGAAATGTTACGAAACAAGCGCACAAATACAAACAAAACAAACACGCAGGCGAAACATATGTCATACATATAAGTTCCGTGTTCGACTTCTTACGACACTTTGCATGTGGAGTACACAAGTTTAGTACAAATGTTCCGGCAACACCTTCATCAAAGTACTTGTGCGCATGTGTGACTGAGCAAGTTGGCTTGGCACTTGCCTTTTTCCCACCCAGCAAAGCCGCGGCGCAACAACAACAGCAGCTGCAAGTGTTTCTATAACTGTGTCAGATATGCACTCGTGTTTCGCTGGCAACTTTCATTGAAGTTGCCAACTTTTGTTGACACAAAGTCAAATGAAGTGGATGCGCTTGCTCTCAATGGAACTCAGCTTCGCGCGTAAGCATGTAAGCGCTTGAAAAGTTTCTAACGACACCGGGATGTACGATGACGAAACTTGCTTGACAGTGAGTGAGTGAGTGAGTGAATGGTGAGAGCATGAGCGTCAAGGCGTTAGAGTTTAACAATGAAATATTGATAAATTTATAAAGGTATTCAGGGAGGCAAGTTAACATTAAAAACGGTGCGCGGAGGCGAGATAAGGAAGTTTTCGCAAAACAGCTGTTTAACCTTCCAAGTATTTAATGAGTGTCACTTTCTTGTAAAACAATTTTGATACTCAAAATTATAGCTAAGTAGGCGCGCTTAAAGTTAACAGAAGCACCTTTCCGAAACCCAAACCAAAATATTGAAGTGATGTGGGTTGAGATTGTCTTATAAAATCAGTTGCGCTGAATATATAAAATATTTGGAGCCTCTCGTGACTTTCATAATAAATCAAATATCATAATGTTTAGAAAAAGATATGGGGACTTTTAGTACTCAACCTCATACAAAATTAATCATTCAATTGCATCCGAGGGTTGCTTTTTCGCGGAGCTTAACAAATCTATTCACCTCAGCAAACTTTGTCCTAAAGTTTGACTTTTTGATATTATACCTATTCAAAACGTTTTGACATAAAATTGGTATTTGTGTCGCTCACAGTAACTTCAAATATTCATCTCGCCTAAAAGTTGAATGAAGTCGCGAAAACTTTTACAACACCAATGAAATTTGTGAAGTTTATGGAGACGTATCAGTTCGTGTAGGACAACAATGCTTCGCTCGCTTCCGCTCTGGAAATTTCGATGTGAAAGATACACCTAGCTCTGGTCGATCTATCATTGAAAAAGTTAATGAATTCAGGAAAAGATTGACCAGGACCGTCTCGTAAACAGCCATGACATCGCTAAGGAACTTAACATTCATCATCAAACGGTTCTGAACCAGTTAAAAAAGGCTGGCTACAAAAAGATCAAATGAATGCGCTCGCATAGTTCACGAACTACTTATTCCAGGTGTTTCTTTACATGGTTGCCTACTCTCCGTAATAATTTCGCCATTACACAACTAGTTTTAGTAAAATAAGTATTATCAACTGTTTTGCCAATATTATTTCAATAAGCAGCAACCTACAAGTCTTATTGAGTGCCATAAAGAAGCGACTACATTTATCGGCATGTTTGCATTAGAGGCACAGTCGTATATTATATTTACGGCATAATAAGCTAGGCAATAGCAAGCAATAAACTCGTAGCTTCCATAGCCTGAAAGCATGGAAGGCACTGCTTTTACTTTTACATAAATTAAAAGAACCCACAAGTGAATGCCGTAAATTGAAAATGAATTGTATTAACCGATAAAATGAAGTGCAGACAAGCACAAACATCCCAACAAACGCAAACGTGCAGACAAATCAACAAAAAACACACATATGTACGCACACAAACAAAGTAGTTGAGATAGCAGTGCCTTTTTCGGAGGGAACGCTGATCAACCATAAAGCAATGCAACCAATCGAATCAAAAACATTGAAGCATATCGAACATTGCATGTCTCGCCGTAATTACCGGCCAACGAAAAGGCAAAAAATATGAAGGCAGCAGCAAAAAACAAAAATGTAATAAACCAACTGAGAACAGTAAACACGAAGCAGCGAAAAGGTATTCAGTCCAAGTAAAAAAACCTGCAATGCCGATACGGAAAGGTTGAGGCCAAACAGAAATAAATTTCAACCAGACATTGGCTGTCATAAAAACAGCGCAAACGTACTTCGTGTAATGAGTACAACAGTAGAGCATCGCAAATAATATGCGACGACACTAATACGACAGCAAACTGTATTGGAATGCGGGGCGTGCGCCTAAATGTAGGCCATAAATATTGTATTACGCTGCGCCAGCCCGCTCATGCCTACCACCGGTGAGTATTGAGTATTGAAAGTTAATCAGCGCAGCGCCGCCGTGTTCGAAGGAATACACCACCGACAAGAATTTGCACTTTACTCCGCAAGCCGCATGACAATTTTCCATATCACAAGTTGAGCACGATTCGCCATTAAAATAAATAATACAAATGTGTATTAACCTTGACGTACCGTTTGAGTAAAACTAGCAAATGAACGCGGCAGCAAAGTAGCAGGTAATAGCTGAAAATAGAAAGCCTGGCAAAAAGTGTCTGAGTCTCAAAGGTTGCCAATGGGCCAGGCGACCACAGCGAACCGGCCGCATCTGTCATTGCAACATCAACTAAATCGGACAAATAAATTATGTGCTTGCGGTTTCAAATATTGTTTGTGATTTTTTTCTTTAATTAATGGTTCAACATAAATATATTTACTGTATAACGTTGAATATTCAAAGAGTTATGCATAAGGCCAGGCACATTTTATTGCCCAAACCTTTGTGTGATTTATCGATATTGCTTATTTGTAATTATGCGACTTCGAGTGCGAATTAATTAGCCAAGGTTTGATGCGCCAAAATATAGGCCACAAGCGCGTTCAAGCCGATTTTAATGTTATTCGAAATCAAAACAAGAGGACACTAATTAATTGTGCGCCTCAAAAAATGATCAAACGATAAGAGTCTAAAGTAGGATTAAGTATTAGGCAGTATAAGTAGGAGCATATAATCGAGAAATTTTTGTCGTTGTATACTTTTCAGCGCTCAATTCAGTGGTTCAGTACTCGCCGTTGCATACTTTTGCGCGCAGAGTTCATTAGTTCATTCTATATTCAGTATTGAACTGAATTTGATAAGTGAGAGCCATTATTAGTATATAACAAAGAATTCGTTACGGAAGCGAACTCAAACTTCCCACAATAATAAAATAAAATAATAGTTGACTGCTTTTCAATTCTATACCTAAATAAATATAGTATATTAACATTTTCAAAACTTCAACTAATTTTGAAACATATTTCTTTTCAGATTTCGTTACATCACTGCGAGATGTGCGCGTCAAAATTCCCCATGCCGCGCGACGCGGTGAAAAGGTGACACTAAAGTGTCTCTATGATCTTGAGGGCGACAGTCTGTACTCAGTGAAATGGTATAAAGGACGGCGCGAATTCTACAGTTTCACGCCGAAAGAAACGCCAGCAATTAAAGTCTACCAGATAACGGGCGTGAGAGTAGAGGTAAGTGGCAAGTGAAATGCTGTGAAAATGAAATCGTATTTGAATATCTGTCTAAACGATTTTTATTATAAAAAGCTCATACTTTCTTCTTTGTTCGTAAGTTCTTGGCCAAAACCAACATTGTAACGATGTCCATGTGACTATTTCGAAAAATTAAAAAACCCATAAAGAGCCATCCTATCATATGTTATATGTATTGGGTAGTCGAAAAAGTCCTTTCGATTTCTAATCAAACTTCAACTAATTTTTTACTATATATCATTCTGGTCGAGCACTTTTTGCTAGAACATTTCCGCTAGAAACATTTTTCTCTCAGTGTAAAACTTTTTTGATTTCTCGGCGAAAAACGGCGACAAGTAATTTTCGCAGGCTTTTTTTGAAACCAACTTTACTCCATTAAAGAAGTTCTGCATTGACCAAAGCAAATGGTAGTCCGATGGTGCAAGGTCTGGGCTATATGTTGGATGCATCACAGCTTCCCAACCAAGCTCTCCCATTTTGTGCGAGTCTTCAAAGATATGTGTGGTCTAGCGATGTCTGATGGAAAACATAGTTCCTTCTGTTGATCAGTTCTGGTAATTTTTTTCGATTAATTGCTTCAATCCCATCAGTTGTTGACAGTAAAATGTAGAATCAATCGTTTGACCAGGCTGGAGCAACTCATAGTGGATGATTCCTTTCCAATCCCACCAAACACTCACCATAACCTTTCGAGGCATCAATCTTGGCTTTGTGGCAATTTCTTGAGCTTCACCACGTTTGGTCCATGATCATTTTCGCACATTATTCTCGTATTTGAACCACTTTTCGACTCCTGTTACCATTCGCTTCAGAAATGGTTCGAATTCATTTTGTTTCAGCAAAGAATCGCAGATGTTAAATAGGTCCATTAAATTTTTCTCAAACAATTCATGTGGTACCCAAAAATCGAGCCTTTTTTGTAACCAGCCTTTTTAAATGGTTCATAACCTCTTGATGACGAAGCTTAAGTTTCTTAGCGGTGCCATGGCCGCTTATGTGACGGTCTAGGCCAATCTTTTTCATAATTTCAGCGAATTTTTCAACAATAGGTCGGCCAGGGCGAGGTACATTTTTCACATCGAAATTTCCAAAGCGAGCAAAAATTTCAAAATATAGCGAATTTCTTCATTATTTTCACTTATTTTTGAACAGCTGCAACTTTTTTCGAATTTCCCCGAATTTAATTATTTTTTGGGGGAAATGAAGCTTAAGCCTTAAACTCACCTTTCCAGCACTATATAGTATGGCACAATGTGATTGGTGGCAGAGGAGATACACGATTTCAATGACATCTATTGACAAAATACTTCAACTACCCAATATTTCTTTCAAACAAAAATACTAATATTACCAGTATTTTTTTTAAACACCTCATATAAGTATATAATCTTAACACGCTTTAAACAAACAAATTCTGTCCAGAGATTACCCAAACTTCGCAACAACGTTGCTTATTACCACTTGCATAGCCATTAACAAATATTCGGCAAGTGCTAAAGACGGCTTCAATGTACCATTTCAAAAGCTGAATTACTTGAATAGTTGAGCGCAGAAACCGTCCATGTCGACAAATAAACACGTGAACTTTGTAACCGCAATTTCGCGCACGTTGCTTATTTACATTGTGTACATTCCTAGAGTGGTGGCCTCTATCCGACAGCAGCAAGCAGTAGAACGCAAAAATGTCGACAAAATTCATATTTCGAAATTATATAAGTTTCTGTGTGCGTGAAAGTTTCGTGTTTGTATTCAATGCTGACAACAACTTGGCGCACGGAGTGTGGTTTCATTACTGTCACTCTATTTGGCGCCGTCACCGCAGAGCGCGCACTGCGTGTTTTCAAAGTGTTGCTGCTGGAAGACGCTCAAATGTAGAGCGAATGAAGTTAGATTGGCTGCTTGTTGAATTAAAACTTTGCGCTTTGACTTGAATATTCATTACTTTTTATTACCGTTACATATTTTTTCCACTGCCAATTGCTTTTGGTGCGCAGCAGTGAGGCTCAAAATTCAGCCATGGAATTTCAAAATTAATTGCTTTTGATTGTTGGAGTGCTTCGCTGGCGGTAATTGCTTGTTTACACGCCTTTGATTTTAAAGCAGTAATATTTGCAATTGCTGATACTTTGGAAAAAGTTCGAATAGCTGTTTGAATTCTTCTAGTGGTGAAAGACAATTAAGTTAATTTAATTGTCCATGCAAATGAATTTAAGTTGAATTTTATTTACAAATTTTAAACGCCTGCGAAAGCATTATTCTGATAAAAAAGTCAAAAAACATATTTATTTGGTTTAAACTATTTATCTCTTAAGTCTCTTAAGTCAAAAAGTAGCGTCATAAGAGCAAAATAAGCCACAGAGACTTTTGCTATAGTATCAATAAGCTTATAATAGTAAGCTAATCTAGCGGAAATAACACTTCAACTGAAACTGCCTCTCAAAATAGCACCAAACGGCAACATTTTCCAGCAACCAAACGAAAACTTTAATCTTTAAAACAACAACACACTCGGCGGACATCACATACTCAAAACTAAAATTAAAGATAAAAGCAAGCATAAACAGCACGAATATGCACATTACCGATGCATACACGCATACATAAGTGTGTATAAACTCATACACATCATAAGATACTTGCATGCATAGAGCAATAGCATGTCACTCATACGCCGTGCACCACCAAATAAGCAACTAAAGCGAGCGTATCAAAGTTAAGCACAAGTTTATACGCGTATGTATGTGACAATTCTTGAAGAAAAGTGGAAGGAGGATATCAAACGATATTAAAAAGTTTAAAATAAGTTAAAAGAGCAGAACTCGACGGGTGCGTGCCCCTTTTGTTGCCGAAAACAAAGCCAGTTGCACTTTCAACTTCAGCATACTTTACTGCTGGTGTTGTTAATGTTGGCGATTGTTCGTTTTTATATGTTTTATCGTTCTATGTACGCTCACACACACTTTCTTTCTTGCAATTGCTGGAAGCGAACATATGCGTAAGCCAGGAAATTGTTCTTGCTACTACGCGCTTGAAGTTTAGCATGCTTTAAGGCGCAACTTCTACACAAACTTGTATATTTAAGATTAAGTTAAGCTTGAAAATTTAAGTCTGAATAATAAAATTTTGCTTGAATGCACTAAAAATAGAATATATAAATAAATACTTAGAAACAGTTTTCCACACAAATACTGGAGCTTGATAGGCCAGTTTATATGGCAGCTATATGATATAGTTTCCTGATCGGAACAATTTGTTCGTAGATTGCAACGTTGTTTTAAATAGTCGATCGGTGGCAAATTTCATGTAGATTGCTGGTCAAGTGAAAAAGTTTTCCATATAAGCACTTGACTTCGATCGTTCACTTTGTATGGCAGCTATATGCTATAGTGATCTGATCTGAATAATTTCCACGAAGATTGTGACTTTGCCTTAGACAATAATACGTGCAAATTTCGTGGAGATATCTCCCATGTGAAAAAGTTTTCCATATAAGCACTTGACTTCGATCGTTCACTTTGTATGGCAGCTATATGCTATATTAGTTCGTTATCAACAGTTCTGACAAATGTGCAGTGTCTTGGTGGGACAAGAAGGTTTGCAAAATTTCAAATCGATATCTCTAAATCTTAGGTACATACAGTCATACAGTCGGACTTTGCTGAATTCACTCATCTCGTCACGCTGGGCATTTATGTATCTATTCTATAGCGTCTGCGACAAGTGCTGGATATAATGAAATACATTCATTCAGGGAATAATAAGTTTATACTAAAACCCAAAATTGCTCTGTTGACATAATCATTGAATATTAAATTTAAATACCTATATCAGTCACTGCTCATTAACCTCGATCAATGTCGTTATTCATAACATAATTCGAAGTTTTTAATTAAGTGAAAATTTTGCCATTCACGGATTTTTCATAAAGCTAATTTGCCTTTAGTAAGCACATGTTTAAAGCTAGCTCACTTTACTTGCCACACACACACACATATGTATATATACCATGAATCTCAAAGGCTTTGTTTTCAATTTTTGCTGTCAGCTGTCGACTGTCGACTTAGTTTCGAAACTCTTTTCACAAAAACTTCACTTTCACGTGCTTACTCCCTGCGCCATTGTGTTTATTACACCTGTGCAACATGTTGCAACGTAAATATGAGCACACATATGTAAGTAAGTAGACAGGTTGTTTTTAATTTTGCAGCACCATGATTCAGCAGCAGCACCAAAACACATCACATACACACACACAGGGTTGCTATACTGCTTGTTAATTTTGAAAGTGTCAAAGGCTTCGTTGGAGGCAGTTTGTTTTTATTTCGTCTCTTCGAGCGCCCAATTGTTTTTCGTTTTATTTGCCTTCACTTGGCTGTGTGTGAAATTCTCACATTTTGCCACCTTCTATGAGGGCAGCATGTGTGCATGCCGCTGCTATGCCAAATCCATGAAGCAGGTGCCAATTATATTTTTTTCCTCGTTTGCTGGTACAATTTCTCTAGTTGGCGTCTCGTTCGTCGGTCTTTTTATTCACTTGCGCATACACTCTTCAACTATGTAACTGTTTTTTCCAAACACGGCTTGAATTTTTCCGCATATCTTGCATGTGTATGCCATGGTTGTTGCATGTTGCATGTTGGACATGTGCAGGTGTGTACTTTTAAGCAGCTAGTCACATGACAGCCATATGGTCCGAGCTACGAATGTGAATGCTCTTTAAGGCGGCGAATGTAATTTCTTACTCAAGCTTTGACTTTGGTTCTCACCTAACAAACAGAGATTTTTCCTACCAAAAGCTGGGCAATTTTGATTAAGTTATGATTACTTGCTATCAGTAGAGAACCATTACAAAAGACTTAATTCCTCGTATCGCAGCGTATCGAAAATATTCCACAAATCGATAAAAACGCAAAGCTTTTAATTAAAGTTTTTTTTTTTTTTATGAAATCCTAGCTGATTGTAATTAAGTAATCGATAGGCATGCTCCTGAAATATTACTAAAATAACGGTGTATGCATAAAAGTTGAGTTAATATAGACACATAATAAAGGTTAATGCATTGGGCACTTTGACAAGTGAATGACCACACAACATGGCACGAGGACAAATATTGTTAAATCACAGTGGGCAGTGTTGTCAGGGTCGCTGTAGGATTGTTGTATGTGGGCGCCCCAGTACATGCGCGCCATAAGCCGGCATATGTTTACCCAGCCGGTGTGAATATGTATAAATTTGTTGAGCTCGATTTGTTTATTCTGTAATTAGCAGGTATAAATGTGTACCCAACAATGACAGCCAAATAAAAGTAAGCAAATATAAACACGGAATGAAACTCGACAACAAAATCATTGCTATTCATGACACTCTACCATGTACTTACACTTGAGCTGGGCTGCTTGGTAACAACTGTGTAATTTACAGCAGTATAAATATTTTCTCAAGCACTTGAGAAAACCACCAGTGATATGGCATGACCTTTAATCATTTTGAATTGACAGGGAAGGAATTAATTTAACGTGCCAGTAGCAATAGTAGCAGATAAGTAGATAACCATTGCCAGACTAATGCTTAGTGGCGGGAGTGTCGGAGTTACAGTTAAAACTAATAATTCCAAGCATTATTGGCACGACGTTGATTAAATATGATACATCAGATAAGTAAAATGTGTGATTTCAAAACTAAAGCTTTTAGTTTTAAAAGAGGATTACATGTTCTTCTAAAAATATATTTGATTTAATGTCGTATCACAAAGTAAAATCTGATGCCGACATTACTTGACACTCATTTCAAACTCGTATATGATGCATTAGAAACCTAAAGAATCCCTGATATCAGATCACCTTACATAAAACTTTTTCTTAATGCAAAACTAAAAATGCTTTAAAGTCAATTATCATATATATCATGATGTTTCATTATGATCATATGTTCAAACATCACACGATGATCTATTAGTATAACGGAAAGTGTATGTCACACTTTGATGAAAATTCGAGAGAAATTAAAAAAAATACGTCAATCAGAGATAAAACTGCTTCGGCAATTAGTTCAAAACGCACGCAAAAGTGCAAAGAACTTAATGAAAATATTTTGGGGAACAATTTAGATAATTACATCAGGATTGCACCGCGACCGTAGGTCTATTGTGCCCTTAGACACGTCATTTTTCTCTAATATCGAAATATAAAAGGCAAAACTCGTACTTATACTTTACATTTTTTTTTAATTTATAGCGCTTTTTTCTTACAAAACTGTATTTATTCTTCTCTGCTCGGGGTGTCAAAGTTGCGTTTTATTTTTTCAACATTTTTTCCGATTCGTTTGCTCTTTTGTTACCTTCTAGCCAGTAAAAAGTGCAACATTTTCTACCCTACTCAAATCGTGTTTTCTACTTTTTTAAAAGAAGGTTTTCTCTAAACCGGTAAATTTTTCTAAGCTCATTAATAAAAATTTCGTTTGTGTTGGTTGGTATTTTTTATTTTCTCCTGTAAAAATGGAACAATTTGCAAGGTGTAATGGCGCATTTATATAATGTTTCCACATAATTAGGCATCATGTTCATCGAGGAAAGAAAACACTATTTATGTATGGAATCGATTCGAATCTTTAAGTCAGAAGGGTAAATATTTTCCGTAAAAAAAATTTTTTTTTTGGGTTATTGACAGTTTGTCAAAGTTCAAAAACTTGCCTGATTCTTCGGTCTTTACTAGTTGTCATCTACGATAATACACATTGTTTGATCTTTAGATTTAAAATAATTCTAAGCACCTTCAGAAACCTTTTTCCGCAGGTTCTCCTGGAAATTAGTTATTAGAACATATTAATTCAAAACTTATCCATAGTTACTAAAGTATATTGAATTGTGCAAATTCACATTATCTTTCTCTCTCAAAAAAAAAAAAACAATAAAACACATTTTTCTGCATTGAACCCCCTTAAAGGAATATTCTAGTTTAGTAGCATCAACTTTAGCTAGATTTCAAGTGTCGTAAAAAATCGGTCATTATTTATTTTACTGTTACTATAATAATAAAAAAAATTTAAAATATTTAAAAAAAAATTAGAAAATTTTAAAAATTAGAAATTGATAAAACGGCGAGTCTCACTAATTTTACAATTGACTTAACCACTATTTCAACCCTTCTAGCAATCTCAAACCACAAACCAAAAATAGCAACATAGAATAATGTCTCAATGCCTAGACTACGGGAAAATTTAAATATATTTCTTTTCAAAAAAACAATTTTTGTACAACTTTTTCCAGTTTCGATTTTTTTTTAATTTGTAAAAATTTTAATTTCGGGATGCTATCCATATTCAGACATAGAGAAGTCCATAAAGACTGTCGAAAATTTTTAGTAAATCAGTTAAGTAGAACCTAAGAAAACATGGATATCGTTTTGAAAAGACACCTTCGAGGAAAAACCCGTTTCAAGTTTCAATTTGGCCGAGTCTTGTTAAGCAAAATACTTATGCCTACCTTAGTTTTTTAATTTTTTTTTTGTTTTAGACTAGAATACCCCTTTAAAGACTATTAAGATATTAAACGGCAATACCAGCAGAAGGTTAAACTTTGCTGAGCATTGTTGGCAAAAAGTTAGATATCTGCCCAGTGATGGCAAACCTTTATATATTTAGCAATCACTCATTTTGTTTACCACTTGACCTGCAAATAAAGCTATCCACACATGTCTACATATTAAATCAATAGAGCCAAATATAATCTACAAATAAAAGCTAATATTTTCATAGATATAAAAAATAGACGTAGGTGTAAAATTATCGATGATTAGACACTTTATACACGTATACATGGTATATATATTATATATTGTGGATATGTGCAAGCATTTGGGTACCTATGACTAAACTAATAAATGTGTTTGTGACGATATCTAGTCTAAGTATGACCTATTTATACAGCGCCTTTCTTAAATTAGCCACAAACGAGGTTGCCCGCTTATTAGCGGCACAAGTTAATAGAAAATAATAAGTTTCATTAACCAACTTTGTGGGTTATCCAAAAACAACAAACCCCGCTGCACTTAAACAGCACACATAAACGCATATCACGCTACTTAAATAGCTTGGGAAAATTAAATAAAGCTTTTTTATTAATCCAGTCCTCATATACGTGCGTGCTATTTGTTTTAGTCGCTTACTCACCACACATCGTCTCACACCACTTCCCAACATCACACACCAACTGCCGACTGCTGGAAGTGTTCATTTAAACTTCATCTTTTCGAGCTTAGAAATGAAAGTTTTGGCCAAATCTTCATAACTGTTTGCATGCTCATTTGCTGGTCAACTTTAGCGCTGAGCGCTATGTTTGCCTGAGTATATTTGCTTAGCTAAATGCAAGCTTGTCGCTCTGTGCAGCGCTTCTGCTGTCGTCCACGACGCCAACACCGCACCGCAGCATGAACGCTGGCATATGAAAGTGTTTGAAAGTGCTAATTTGCTTTGCATTTAAGAGCGCAAATGCGAAACTTCAAATGTAACAACAGCAATAACACTGAAGGTCTTGGCCCCTCTATAAGTTCTGCCTGGTGGTTCGCAGCTATCTCTCTAGTTTAGTTGCTTGGTAAAAACTTCAACGAAATGATGCTGGCTTGAAGTTTCTACGCTCCCAGCCAGTGAGAGCTGGCCGGGGGAGCAACAAAGATCCAGTTGCCTCCCGGAAACAAAAGACACCACTACTTTAGTAGTTTATGGCGCGGCCATACATATGTTGTAACGTGAGCGTGTATGTGTGTGAGTAGTTTCCGAGCATGCTGTTGAACGGAAATCGTGCGGAAGTCCAAAGAGAAAGCTTGACTAAAAACTGTTGTTGAGCAAGTGGCAGATAAAATGCGAAAATTACCTCTTACCAACACTGCAACATTTTTGAAAATGTGTAGAAATTTCGTTAACCCAATTTGGAGGAAAATATGGACAACCGGGCAGCGTCTAAGCACCACCTACCACACGCACGAGCGACAAACGATATGCACACCACATATTTTGGGGGCAAGTGTTAAGTAAACAAGCACTTATTTTGTTGTCGTGTGGGTACAACAACTTTCTGGTGGCAACACATTTTGAAGTTAGCTCGGTTCGGTTAGTCAGTTATAAAGTTTTCAAATGTAAATATTAACAAAATTAAAACGAAAACTTGCAAATATGCTTAATAATCATAACGGCAATGCGCTTAATTAAACTTGACAAAACACAAAAACAACAGTGTTCGAATGTGGTGGTCAGTTTACTTATATGGAGATCCAAAGCTGCAGAGCCAACAAATAATAGAGTCATTTCTGGCACTGGGGAAAGCTGACTTGGATGTGACTTTTATGAAAAGAGGTATATTTTCACTTTAATTGAGTATTGAATATTTAAAACTATAATTTGATTAAATTGCCCATGAAATATCCAAAAACATTAGCACATTTCAATTCAAAATTTCTGGAAATATTCAAATGGAAGCCAGTGTCATGGGTGTCATGGGAACTCTCTAGAAAAATACTGAATCCAAATTGAAAGAAGAAGTTAATTAAACCAGGTTAGAGTTTTGGGTTACCAACTCCGAAAAAGATAATAAAAAATCTTTCAACTCGTAGGATTTTTTGTGTTGTAATCAAAGGGGGTAGGGGTCAAACCACCACTATTTGCTAAAATGACAAAAAATAGCTAAAAATTTTTAAGCTGGAGTTCTCTCTGTCAATCAACACACCTTTAAATGTTCTAAGGAAGAAAAAGTTCCCTCCTTTGTGGTACTGTGACCTAAGGAACATAAGAACGGAACCGCGGGAAGCCTTCAATGAAAGTTATATAACCGAAATTTGGCAACCCTATAAAGATATCATGAAGCAATATAAAAAAATAGTCAGGAAAGGTTAGGCCGAATCATGGCTGCCCTTCTGCAGAGCAATAAAAAGTTGCAAAGAATCTACCAGGCTGAGCCAAATACTATTCAAATAACACACCAATGTTGTATACAGAAGAAGACACATTGATATCCTCTGCTGAAGAGTCACTTAAAGTTCTTATGGACACTAGGTGTACAACCAGAATAAGCCACAAGTATAGCAGATCAATCCGGTCTCATACTAAACAAAGAAAAAATCACTATGCCATTATCAACTTGTTGGCATATATATAAAGCGGCGAGTCATTTCGATAAAGCTGCAAAACCTGAAGAAACCAATGGTTCCAAGACTTGAAAAGATCTATAAGGCAAGTATCTAATTATCTTATATCTCAAAAACCAAAACCAGGCAGAAGAACACAAGAAAGTGATATATGTTCATATATCGTACATATGACATATGAACAAAACGAAAGTGCTGTTTCACCCAGATAATACACTGTGTTGTAAGTCAGTAAAAGCGATGACAAAATTCAATGAATTCGACTTCCGGTCCATTTTATATATCTAGCCCCAGTGACTATCTCTTGTTCACAGATCTCAAAAGAATGCTCGCAGGAAAAAAACTTTTCATCCACAATCACTGAGGTTATGAAAATAGCCTAACGAACTTTCACACATGCAAACAACAAAATAGGGCTTAACCCTAGTTAGAAGGAACTGGGGCTATTCACTGATGAAACCAAAATACCTCAATTTCATTTTCCCTCACTGGATGGTACAACAAGGGAAGAGGTTTAGTAGCCGAGGAAAATACTATAATCCGGGGATCTTGATATCTCTTTTTCCTTCCGTCTCCCAAACTCTGAAGTACAAGGCAAAAAGCAGCCTCGTGAAGTTATATTGATAATTGTTACGAGAGGATAAAGAGAACTATCATATACAGAGATAGAAAGGCGGCATTGCTAACTCTGTCATCACCAACGATAAACTCCAGCATGATCCAAAAATGTTGTAAGGCTTTGAGCGCCGTGACAGGTCTTCTTGACAACACTTCTCCATAATTTGGGTTCCCGGTCATAGAAAAATTTTCAGTAACGAAAAAAGAGACTACTCAGCCAATCCAGGAGCTTCTCTAGCCTGCTAGGAACGATTAGGAGGGCGTTAAATACACGGTTTGAATAAATGAAAATTCTACAACTAATTTCAAAATAGCCAAACATATATGAACCAAATATGAGAAGACAAAAACTAAAAACTTATTAAATAAGTCCAGGAAAAGTACATACAGATTTACAGCCACCATAACGCAGCACCGGCCATTTGGAGAACACGTGTTAAAAATAAGAATGCCTTGTAAGAATATTTGCCACAGCTGCAAGCTCGAGGGGAGTGTGGAAACGGATCTACACTTCCTCGGCGAGTGCTCAGCTGTTAAAACTCCGATTTGGAACTTATGGAGTCCAGCTTGTACCAAATCTAGAATGTTTAACTACAAACCACATAACGGAGATAAGTAGCCTCATTGAGAGCACCAGATGGCTTGAACACAACAATGAAGGGAGATAGTAATATTAAAAGGTCTTACGAATAGCGTAAGGGGTTCTACTCTTGCATACTTACTTATATAAGCTTAGATTTTAATCCTGAATAACGTTCGCATGAGTCGACTTAGAAAAAAATAATTTTCGACCAAGAAAACATCTCTGTGATATTTAAATTTAATTATTAACATTAAAAGTAAGAACAAGTTTTTCAGATTTTTTTCCTCATTTCTGACGATATCTTGACATATGTAAGGAGACAAAATAATTTTTTTTTTGTCCGTGTGCAATTGCTTCTGCTTTAAATATCACTGAATAGCTTTATAAAAGAAAAACAATATTTGCAAAAAATAAGAAAGGGATTTTACCTAGCAAAACAAAAACAGCGCACGATTAAGCAACACAACTTCTGGCCTTGACCTTTTACTGACTATGGTGAGCAAATTAACTACCCCATACGCTCCGCTCTCCCTCTCACTAACTGCATAAGCACAGAGTAAGCAGTGTCATTCATATGTGCAAGTAAACACTTATTTGTTGGCAAATCCCTTGTGGCTCAAAGCCAAACTTAATGCCTTTTATGACCGTGTTTTATCAAACCAACGACTCAGCACTTCAACACCCACGCGGATACGTAGGCGGAGACATAAAACCACAAAGTCATCTCTAATCGCCGTTATTAACTGATTGCATTCCACAAACCCACACAAATGCAAATCCATGGCGAATAGAACAAAGTAGGCGACACAAGGAGGCTCCGTAATTGCTGAAAGCCATTTGCAAGCGAGCAGTAAATCCACATGCACACCTATTTATGTAGAAAAAGTGTCTGCAGCTGGCATTTATAGTGCACTCGTATGTTATCTGCTCTTTAAGCGTCTTTGTTGGCTACGCTCATGAGCTGAGAATGAACACTTGTGTATGTGTATGTGTTTATGTGCATAAAACCGCAAGCAAACAAATTTGCTCAGCAGCAAACAGCGCACAAATCTACTCGTACACAAGTAGTTGCACAGTTGTAGAGCACCTAACGTCACACCCTGTATGCACATATACTAGCGTACATGTTAATAGCATTGTTAGCACACATGTAGTTCGGCTCATACACACAAACACACACATTACACGGTGCACATGAAGGGCGGCCAAATGCGCAAACATAACTCATTTTTGCAATCTTCGCAAATTTGCCAAAGCACCAGGACTTACACACTGAAACTTGCCCCTGCATGTACATATGTTAGTGCATGCCAGCCAGGATATGTAAGTTATGTAAGCGGGTAAGCAAACGTGCTTGCATTGGCATATATAAAGTAGAGTTGAGCGCATATATCAAAGCAACTAGCGTTTAAAGGCGCCCCACTCCCTGCAGCCAACCTTGCATTTCAGCCACCAGTAGTCCCCCCTTAACTAGCCGTTAATGGTTTAGGGCACATGCAATGCTATACTCTCATACGCTTGTGCATGCATTTATCTTTCTCTGCTTGCCGCCTTCATTCGCAAGTTTTATGGCTTGCTATTTCCGCTTAACAACACTAAAGAAACTTGCATGCTTTTAGGCGCTGACGCATGCGCCATTTATATTGACATTCTCGAACAGCTACGACTTTATAGCGGACATTCTATTCTCTTCTTTGGTCGGATTTAAGGGCCTTTTCACTTTTAGCAGAATGTGGACTTTGTTTTATGGAAGAAACATAAACGATTTCTAAAAAGAAATGACTAAAAACTGTATGTTCTAAATGAAACTTCAGAACTTTTCTTCAACATAGTTTAAGTAACGTACGAGTGAGATAATTTTTCTAAAATCTTGAATTTAAACTTATTTCTACATCCTTCACTATCAATTTCGTAATTATTAATTAGCGTTTGAAATAAGTTTTGAGCTTCCATACAAAATCATGTGCATCAAAACTATTTATTTCGATATATTATTTAAGACTTTGGTTCCTGGTAAGATATTAAAATGTAATCGTAATTCATTGAACAGATTAATATTGAATGTGCTTCGTTGCCTTACTTTATATGAACCCGGCGAATTGGTTGGAACAGATAATAGCCGGTTCATTAAATTTGTGTTTTAGGCACTTTGTACATATACAGCGGTCGGTTCAAAGTAAACGTAGGAAAAGATTACTGGCGTAAAGGTTAACTACCCGCAACACTCTAAACATATTGATGTTAGTGCAGGAACATACTGTCCAGAGTTAGGCATAATGCAACCTTTTAAGTTGCCGAACAACTGCAGGCTATTTAAAGCTGAGGTATTTGCTATTGCGTAAGCAGCGGAGCTGGCTCTTCTTATACCATTTTATGCTACAAGAAATGTACTAAAGAAGGCTAGGCCGAAGTTGACGTTTTTAACAGTTTTTAATTCCAAATATTTTGAAATGTAGCCATGATATCAGAAAAAATTTCCTCACCAAAAATAAGGCATAGTTGACGAAAACAAGTTTTTAGTAAAGAATTTTTGCTTGTGTTCATAAATACATATTTTCCCTGTGTAAAGCTATATACAAATGCCGCAATTACTCAATTAAAATTTGCGCATAAATACGTACATATGTCTCTCACTCACATTTAATTCCCCTGGAACTGCGCACTGTAATCATAATTACGCTGTTTGTTTGCACACACTTGCTTTACTTTGCTTTTATTGTACAATATTGACGTCCATTAATTTTTCATTTTCTTTACTTAATTTTTAATTTTTGTTTTTGTTTTTTGTGCTGCATTTTCTTTACGTGGAATTTTATAATTGGTGTACGCAATTTTCACTGACTTCACTTCCGTTCATAAGATTAATTCACATTCTCACGTTTTTCTTCAGTTCTTAAATATTATTGGATGGCCCAATCATTGCGCTCTTGTTTCAGTACTCATTTCACTTATTGATATTTCGCTTCTTTCGCATTCTTTTATTGCAGCGTTCGGCGTCCAATGAGAGCCAATTGGTACTGGACTCGGTTACTGTCTCCACCACTGGCAAATATAGTTGTGAAGTGTCAGCAGATGCGCCATCCTTTCACACGGAGATCTCGGCCGGTGAACTGGAAGTGGTTGGTAAGTGTCGGCACATATACGAGCGTAATTAACACGACGTACGCGGTATAATTTTATTGCATGTCAAAACAACGAACGAACGGCCATAATGACCGTTGAAATATTACGCAGAATTTAATTAAAGGTAGCAAAAAATGACAAGTAATCAAGTGGTGAAATAATATACTTATGTTCGGTTTTTGGGAGATTTAGACAGAATTCCAAAATAGACATGGTTACTATTTCACACGAAGTTAAATTTCATTATATTTGGAGGAAAGGGGTCAGTCGAAATAAACCCCCTAATAATGCTAGGCAACTGTATGTCTTTACATAGGTTCTGAATAATAAGCTATAATGAAAAAACACTAGTCCAGTCACCAGCAGAGTAGCTTAGGGGTATTGGAATAAATACATTAGGGTGGGCCTAAAAAATTTAAATTTCTGTTTCGTTGGTACTCATAAAATACGTTTTAGACACTCAATCTATGAAAAGAGATATTTGTTTCAAGTAATTGAAAGCGAGATTGCCATTCTTCTATTTGAAAATAAAAAAAAAATATATAAAACCGTAAAGCGGAGCACGTTACAATTAAGAGATTATACTTGTAGATAACCTCTTAGAAGTGTATACGAACCTATTTTTATGAGAACCAAAGAAACAGAATTATCTTAAAATTAAAAGAAAACTTTACCGACCCTAATATACCATTTAAAAAATATGAAAAATTAAAGTTTTTTTTTACCAACCTTAATGTACCATAAAACGATGATCTCAGATATATATATTTTACTTAGATAACTAATTATATCGATCAATCTATATTATTTCAGATATGAAAATATTTGACCAAATGAAAATTTTTTACCCACCCTAATATACCATAAAACGATGTTCTAAGGAATAATTTGTACTTAAATAATCAATTATATCGACCAATCTATGTTATTTTAGATACTGAAATACATGGCCAAAGGAAAAGTTTTTATTTGCCCACCCTAATGTACCATAAAACGATAGTCTCTGGAATAATTTGTATTTAGACAAATAATTATATCGATCAATCCATATTATTTTAGATATTAAAATGTATGACCAAAGAAAATTGTTTTTAACCCACCCTAATATACCACATAACCATGACCTCAGGAATAATTTTTACCTCATTATATCGATCAATCTGTATTATTTTAGATATTACAATATATGCCTTATGCAAATAGTATGCAGAAATTAAAGTAACTCACCTCAGTTCACCGCATTTTAAGCACTTCCTGCAAAATAAAGGGAAAATGAAGACTTAAATTTTGAATAAATTGATTCTAAAATACATATTCATTTATTTTTTAACAATTAATAATAGTATTCAACTTTAATCAAAATTGGCGTAGTAAATATGTGGTCACGTACCCATGACTCGCTATGACACATATGTACAAACATATATATATATAGACAGTGGTAACTTTCTTCTTCGAATGCAAGTATGAATCACTTTATGAATAATCAAAAAGTCCAGCAGAGCCCGTTTACCCCATCCAGTGCAGCACGCGCATATTTTGCTAATGTATTTTTCGGCAACGTGCTGAGCATCTCGACACTTATTGCATACTGCAAGGGGCAGCAGCCAGAACACTCAGAAAAAGTTATAAATAAACAAATCCAACGTCAACGCCCGCACCCACACACACGCTATCTCTGTGAACATACAAATAGCCGTGCTTGGTGGACTCAAGAACGATCGACGCCAACTGTCGCTCCATCATTTTGTCATGGCAACATCCGTTTCAAATTGACCATTTGCGACGGTAAAAGCCAAAAAAAACCGACTAAAAGTGGAAAATGGCACAAAAATGTGAAAAATTTGCTAAGAAAAAATTGCAGAAGACTATTGGCAAGCAACGGGGAGAACCGAAAATAGATTGCATGAAAATAAACTCTAGACACTCGACAACATAGATTGACTTTTGCGAGGGTACGAGGGGGCGCGGACGTTTGGACGGCGGTCAATGGCGTCAGCAGACAAGCATTGATGCAAACTTGGGGGCGCCACGTCTGCACATTCGTCTGGCCAACGTGCGGCATACATGCATACACATGACAATGTGTGCACTTTAACGAGTAACGGTAAATAAATGAACACGAATGTGAAACAAAAACTGACGAAAAACTGCGAATCATATGGCGAGTAAACAAAAATTCGCAGATAAAGGTGAAGCTACGTCAAGCGAAAAATAGAAACTTTGACGGCGGAAAAGAGTCAGAGATATGGAAGCTTTATAAGAGTTGCTTGGAAAAGATGCATAAAAATCGCAGTTGAATTTTTATTGCAATTGCAGATGGAAACAACTGTTACCGAGTAGCTGGAGAGGACTAGCGGGTACGCTTAACTAAATTTGAGTGGGCGCCAAGGCAGCCTTCCAAACGCTTAGCAGTATGGAATATTAAATTAAACTTCTCTATATAATTTGAATAGTAGACTTCTGGAAGAACACTTAGTTATGTCCCAAAAACGAATGACATGAACTTCTTTTAATCCATGCTTATGAATATTAGCGAATGTTTCTGGCAAAAACTGGAGGCGTTCGCGCGGAAATTAATGCCCGCACGGCTTTGCCTTTCTCCTTTATGTATATCTTTTATTGCTTAGAAGACGCAACCTTCCCTCCCAACTTCAACACATACTCCTTATTGACATGTGAGCACAGGAAATATAGCCACGAGTGATCTCTGCGACGCAGTTGTCCAAGTTGTCAAGAAATGCAATTGAAGGAGAAGAATTTAAACAAAGTAAAGTTCCCTAAACCTTAGGGCAAATGAGTGCCGCTTTGAACACGTTCAAGCTTCTTAGCAAATGTAGCCTTTTACGAGCGCTCTTCCCCACATGAATACACCATAGAATTTTGCCACTTTTGATGAGAAATTTCACATTTTATGTCTTCAATATTTGGTCGCCATGAAAGCTTTATATCAAGGACAATCCTTAGGTATTTCACTTTATCAACAGATTGAAGACGTTAACCTCCGAAAAAGAGAAGAGATGCGTTTGGAATCTCATACCTCCTAAAAAAGTTTTACTTTAGTTGACGCCTTCGCCACGTTGAATACCACATTGAGATACGTTGAGATAAGGTGCTTGGATTCGATTCCACCTCAAACCTTTCGAGGGCTGTAAACGCCTCCAACGGCCCCACATTACTGAAGGCCCTCACGATTTGAGAAAGTTGCCTGCTAGGAATTCCCTCCAGCTATATCACTGCATCGTGCAAGCCAGTTTAGAGGGATTTGTCATTAATATAGGCTTTCTGGGGTTTTATCAATTTACCTCTCGGTATTCTGCTCCTAATATACAGATTGTTGAATTTATCCAATGTTTTCAACAGAAACGAGGATAGGCTAAAGGGTCTGAAATTCTTAACACCGTTTTAAGAGCTCTTTCCATCCTTAAGTTTAGAAGCAAGTCTAAAGGCCTCGCGAACATGGCCTTAGTTCGCGTAGATGGGGACTGTACCTCCTTCAAAACTAGACTCTCAAATGAACTTAGCACTATATAATATTAATTAAGCTTATTTACATAATTTCCAAAAGATTCCTAATGCAAATTTTTACTGAATATGTATTACCGCCGTTTACTTTAAACCATTTATTTTTCTTCAAATATTTTTCACGAGTTTACTTGCGCTGTCATCGTCGTGTTACGGTACTTGACGACTAGGAAAACTTTGTAAGCAATTTTCCTTTCGTTACTATTACAAACAGTGATTTTCGCTACGAGCGCCGAAACGTAAATTTATGGCAAACAAAACTCATTAATTCAGAAATTCACGAAATTGTTCGAAATGAAATTTATCACAGAAATTGTGATAAAAGCAATAAAAATATGCAGCGGGAATGACAATAAAGCAAACTCACATTTTGAAGGAAATCGGAAAATCAATGAAATGAAAAAGCTCAAGAACAGTTGAAAACAATATTATAAGCTGGAGAATTTAAGAAGGAGTGATAACCGATTCAGATATATATTAAAGATATTATCAATACATTTGTCAGACATTACCTAATTATATGAATGCGAAAGCTTATCGCTCAAAGGGGTTCAAAAAAGTCAACTACTAAAAATGTCGCATCTGGCAATAAAAGCAGATGATTCATAAGCAAACTAGTCCCATCACACTCGCTCAGAACCAGCAACCAGCTATCGTAAATCCCGTTCATAACTCAAACTCCACAGCAAATAGATGAGCACGTAACAAAAAATTCGAAAAGTATTAAATTCACATTACTCATTTCAACTATTCAACTTTTCAAATGTGCTTCACTGGCGCCACCGAAATAAGTACCTGCCGAGAGTTTACGACTGCCGCTTTTATTCACAGCTTTTAATTGATTTTTAATGCAAGTTCTGGACTTTTGCGGCTGCGACGAAAATAAAAGCAGCAAATCGCAAAGGCAGATAAGCAGTTAAAAGCGAAGAGGCAGGATGTTACACTCAGCCATTCAGGCAGTCATCAAACAAAATTAAAAAGCGAAGGGAAAGAGTGAAATCAAAGCGAGACGAAGATAATTCACTTGCAGAAAACATGAATTGTCGAAAAGTTTATTAAAACACTATAAGAAGGATATCTCATGTCTGGTGGAGAGCAAAGATATGATACTGCACTGTACAACTCTATTTACATACGCAGGAAACGCAGTCGAGCACCTGCAGTGCGGCAGTCGCTGGTTTATTGTCAACTTCTGGCTATTCGCCTCATTTTTTTTTGTTTATTGTAAATTGTCGCCTCGTCGCCTTTTAAGTGCAAATTTTATTAATGATTTCGTTGCACATTTTGCAGCACAACTTTTTGCTATTCAAACTTTTATTCATTTAATGCACTTTCCCGCTCGCCAGCCAGCTCTTTACCGCTCGCCAACGCCGGCTTCAGTTTTCGTCATGGCCCATCTCATATTCTCCTTTGTCGCGCATTACCGGTTCAACACTCAGCAAACGCTACTTACTTTTTTCTCGCTGCCATATTACAGCGCAGAAAGTTTTAAATAATGCTCTGCATACATATTTTTAGGCGCTGAAAGTTTCACCTTTGACCTGATTTCGGCAACGGTAATGACTTCGTCGGCACAATTGAGCTTAATTACCCGATGACATAGAGATTTCTACAAAACTAAACTTTTATCTCTTCAACACACACAAACAATTAAATATTTTTACATACATTTAGGCGCACTGGCCCGGAAAACTGTTTTTAAAGCGCTGGATCAACTGGTGTTAAGTAAAAGTTTCGAAAAAGAGTTGGGTAGAATATAAGTATAGTACAGTAAAATGAAGAAATATGTTTCTGAATTTTGACCAGATTATTGATTAAAACGAGCTATATAAATGCTTTGTACAAAGTTATATTTTTATTCTTTCGCAACATGATTAAACAAAGGATATAATAATCTTGTTCACCGAACAGTTGTGTGTATCACCAAAAACTAATCGAGTTAGATCTAGGGTTATATATATACTTTGTAACAAATGGGTCCCAGAAATTGAAAATACAACGCAAAATATTTAATCCACTCCGATGATTTTTGACTTATTTGCATGTCAAACTCATAAACCATATCTCTACGGCAGTTATAATGCGCTCTATGAATGGGGGATCGGAAGTCACACCATCACGCCTGCCTAAAGAGACCAGTTTACGATACTCTTTTTGAAAAAAGTTCAGCTTTATCAGGAGGAGTGGAGCAAGAACCCAAAATATACACCAAAATCATTCGAACGGACTCGCGAGAGATGTCGAGCTCTCTCGCATTCTCTCTAACAATTGCCTGACGATTTTCAAGCACCATATCCTTATTTTTTTAATATTTTCATCAGTAATGGCCGAAAATTATTTTAATCGGCCCAAAACTATTCAAGCCCCCAAATACCGAATAAATGGACCACAGTTTTTATTGCCAACTTTTTATCAAAAATATTAGAATTATTTCCTTTTCAAAAATGGATTATCTGATTTTATAAATCTCTTAGCCATATATCTAACAGAAAGATTTTCGAACTTCCGACTGACTTTATATCACAAATGTCGACGAATACGTGAGTTTGAGTTGTAGCACTCGAACTTAGCCCCTCCTTCAGTTTGAGTCGTGACACCTGAACTTAGCTCTTCCATACTCTTTTAGCAAGCTTTCTTTTCAATATTTTCGTAGCATATGTTTTGTAGATTTATTACAGAACCCTCTTATAAATTCCAAAATTAATGCAATTTCTCTTGTTTCAGAAGTACCGGGAAAGGATCCAGCTATTTCCGGCATAAAATCACGTTATCGTGTTGGTGACATAGTACGTGGCAATTGCACGTCGCGGCATTCCAAGCCAGCGGCAAATCTAACCTGGACCATTAATGGACGAGAGGTGGGTGTATGAGTAATCAATATCAAATCTAAGAAAACTTACACAAAAATCATGAAATGGCTCATAGAAAATACGCGCTATAATTAGCCACAAATAAAATGATACGTAGAAGACCACCTTATAATTTGCTACAAGTATAAGAAACGGTATAGTTTACCATAAACTATCGGGTATCTAACTAGAATACCCGATAATTTATAATATCGGTTATTATATTTGTTATCCTACTGATAAACCCAATTGTTTATGGCAAATATTATCGGTTATTATATTTGTTATTACTTTGGTACCATATAACTCCACGACCTTCAATCTCTCTGTTCAATTTTCAGAGTATTTTTACCACTTAAGCCAAAAACGGACAGTTTTAATGGAGATCATGGCTAGAAAATATTTCATCTATCCTTTTAAAGGGCATCATTTCGGTGTTAAAAATTGTTTTGGATACTTTTATCGAAATATCTAATCACTTCTCGGAATGAGGAAGACTATTTAATATGAGCTTTAAATAGAAAACACTATTGCATAAATCCTTCTAATTCCGCAACAAATCTGTGCGCTCAATTAAATTTTGTTTACCTACCGCCTGTTGGGAGCTGTTTACTCGTATTTAAATACTTTGGCACACAAATTTTAATTACATGCATTTCGAAAGTCCCAAAATATGTAAACTTTACTAAAAATTAAATACAAATGCGCATAATTAATGGCGTGTGCGATTGCGGGGGTGCAAAGTGGCAGGCAATCAACGTTTCGGACTTAATATGAACGCTTTGTTAAACAGTTATAAATAACTAAATATGCGAATTGGTTTGTAGCGGAACATTTACACGCTCAAATTGCAGCAAACTATGTGGAAAATTCTGGAAAATTTAAATTAAATACTACACGCGAGCACACACACAGGCATAGATACACATGTGCTTCTTAATGCACAAGGACGCTGCCGCATAATTGTTTAATGGTGATTTGTGGTAGTTAAAAGCAAAAGTTTCGGAGAATATTATGTACACCTAGTACGTAGTAATTGTTTTTGTTTGTGTTGCATGAAAATTTCGGTGCGCAAAAGTTTCCGCCGGAGCAAGTATCAGCTGCATGTAGTGACTTCTTTCGGCTAATTTGCGAAATCTGGCTCAGTGCCTAAATGCAAATATATGCAAAATGCCGCAACGCAGCAAAACACACGTAACCGGCTCCGTATGCACCAGCGTAGAGGCATGGGCATGATGGTCACACCGCTGACACGCCTTAATGTTCCGGCCGGACATTAAGCATAATTACAGGCACATGATGTATGTAATAGTGGCGATGGCAACAACAAAAACAACAACAACAATGTGCAAGCAATACAAACTACAGTCGACTGCAGCGAGCAGTTTAGACGCCGCCACTGTTGCATACAACACGTAGTGCGACCGCAGCAAACATGTCACAACAATTTTAACATACGCCACATAAGCACACGCTCACTTGCGCGCAGCAGCAGCAGCTTATGTGTGTGGCGTAAAACTCTTCACATGTAAAACACATTACCGCAAGCCCGCATGGTGGCAGGCAACAGTTGCCGTACGCCTGACAAAACTTTGGCTGCAACCAACTGCGCTGCCCATCACATGCACACACACACACACACCCACACAATCACAAACGGCTGCATCCCCTTGCATTAGCAGCATTATTTTCGTAGCGCAGCTGCACATAATTTTTACCTCGGCCACCACTTGCGCCGCGCCGCACACTGCTTTCGCATCTGCCGGCCCATAAAGCACACCTTCGCCTCGTCGCAAGACCGCAAATTTTCACTGAAGCTCACATGACTGTCAGCTGCCGGCCCTTTGCTTGTGCGTGGGTGTTTCACGTATGGCGTGTCCTCGAGTGGGAACCACACAGTCGCTGTCCCTGAAAACTCAGAGCTGTGCTGGCGCTAACTTGGCGTAATTGGAGCCTACAGGGAATTAAAAGGATTTGGAAAGCAAAGGTGGTCAGAGCGCAAGTTCAGTAGGCTTTATTGTTTGTCATATGTCCGCAGTTTCAGAATTTTAAAGTTATGTTTTTCAAGCCTTGTTCTGGTTATTATGAATTAATAAGGGAAAATGCATAGAAGGAATCAATGCTTAGTCAAGGTATAAAAATTTACCCGGCACTAATAAAATTTTTTTCCAAGATTAACTTATTCGATAACTGAAGACAAGTACTGGACCGCAAGACCGCTCTAGGGCTCAGATAATGTCGTTGCGTACATATATAAGAAGGAGTAGGCAGAGAGAAGTAAGTTGCTAATGGGGGTATAACCGCAACAGGTTTAAATATGCAATCAACCTCCCCAAGAGTAAACTCGGACTACTGGCATTTATACAACATGGGTTTAGCTTCTTTCGAAATTTGCCGGTTCTGGTCCGGTTTGGATCCATATTTCCAAACAGGGATCACATCGCTTCGCTAGCTACGGAAGTATGAGTTCTTACTGGATATTCTTACTAGACATTGGAAAGAGCCGAAACAGATATTGGCGGCCTCACTAAATTTGTGAAAGGTTCAAAACCAATTGTCGATTTATGGGAATCTTTATGGCAAAGTTTTATTGAAGCTCTAGGTACCACAGCGGACCTGCGTTGGAAACTGTCAAAAAGAGATCCCCTTTTTATAACAGACCATCTAACCTAACCTAACCTTATGCAAACTTTTTTAATGTTCATGTAAACTTGGACAAGTTTTGTAAGACGCGACAAGTTTGTCTGGCAGTTTTTACCATAAAAAAAGTCGAAAGCCGAGTTTACTCGAAATTTGAAGATCGTAAAGTCATCGAAAACTTGCCGACTTGCGGCGCGTCCGTTCACCTCTGCTAATGACGATCAATTCAACACATTTTAGTTAATGTGTTGGGTATGAAGGCCGACATTTGATTTGTGTCTCGGTGTGTATTTCAACATACACCGTCTTCTAGACCCACACTTAGCTTTCGAATACAAGGAAGTGTTCTTTTCGAAAAAAAAAACGAATCATAGAGCTCGTTTCAAAAATTCTGTTACAATCGATGACAATATACAACAAGTAAAATTTTTAATACTCGCACTTATATTTAACAATAAATATGGATAAAGAACTTAAGAATTGAGTTTTAAACTCTCCGTCCTTCTTCCGCATTTTACAAAGCACGCAGCGAACAGCTTCCCACAGGAAAATAAATTTCCTCAACTAGTAGCCATATTTTATATTTGTTTGGCACTAAAAACTTCCGCTAAATCCCATTGGACACCCACAGTTGCACAGCTACGCACTCCACTTATATTTAAAAGGCCAAACTTTGCATCCATAGATGCGCTCGTGAGCACTGTTTACCTACGCTCGCAAACTTCTATCCACCACACAAGCGACACACAGCCACATGTGCATGAATCGCATAATGCCAAACTTGGAAGTGCATTGAATTTGGTCACCACATTTCGCCGCACCACACCACAAGTGCGGGCGTTGTAAGCACGCCCTGAGCGCGCGGCCCACACCTGCACGCTTATCTTGCTTGCTAATAATTTAGTTTTACTGTCGCCCCGGTGTGGTCTGTTTATTTAAAGTTTTTCGGTGATTGTTATTCTTGGTGAATATCTGGAGAAAAAACCGCAAACGTAATAAGCCATTCCCGAAAATGTTGGTCGTTGATATGTTTATTCTTTTAAATATTCGAAAATAGTGCAGGACCAACTTTCTGGCGCTATTTCATTTTGCTGCGGCGATACTTGTAGCCGAAGCGACATTGTTTCTCGTTGCACGTGCATTCTCTATTTTACTATGCCTTACATATATGTTTATGGTATATACATATCATTACATACAAACACGATTACATACCGACTATTGCATGCGCCTTCGCCATTACCGTTATAGTACAAATTGTCATAAATCTGCAGTTGTGTGCTTGAATTTTCATTTCATTCTGCCGAAGCAAAATTGTAAAAGTTCTGCAAATTATGGAGACGATTTTCGGCAATAACAGTTACTTTTTTGTACCGTTAACATACAAACAAACTAGCAAACTGACAATTTAATGACAGTTGAAAAGTAATTTACGAGAATAATTTAATTTTCCTTCAGTTATGCCAGAATTGGCACGATAAAGGAAGAGCGGAAATATTTTTAATTTCTGCTGGAATTTGAGGTTATGGCACAATTAATACCAACAAACTTCTGACTTATAATCTCAACCTCTAAAGAATTTCCGGTAAATTCTTGAAGAAGCATAAACAAGCATGCAATGTGCTCACAAGTCTTGAACTCGGCATACGATTTTTTATTGATTTGAGCAAAGCTGAGTTTTATTTATATTTGCATATTTTTAAAAAATTCCAAACCAAACAACAACCAACAAATAAAATACTGGGACGACGTAATTGATGATCCGCCGGCCGATTGCCAGCAAAGTCTCTTTGTCTTTGCCCCAAATGCTGCCAACCAGCGACTTGAGGATCTTGTTGCAGCTCCGTGCCAATCGCGGTTGTGTGCAGAGTGAAGGAATGCAGATTGTAATTGTAAAACCTAACATTTTAAGTTTGATTATGTCAAAATTTTGACATCGACGTCGTCTGAGGTCCAGTCGGTACTCCTTCATTCAGTTCGTATATTGGATGGCCGCATATTTGGCAGGAGAGAGTTTTAGGCTCCCTTCAATGAAAAAGCGAGAAAGTCCTAGAAGATAGGTGTTCCCTTTTGAGCGCATGCCATCAATTCTAGTTTCGAAATATAGTTATTAAACAATAGCGGGAAGAGAACACCACCCTACGGGACCCCTGTTTAATTCTTCTTAGTTTATATTGATCACCTCTAAATAGTACCGATAATTGATGATCGCTCAGTTAGTTCATAGCTCACCTCTTTAGCCCTAGAGAGAGCATTATTTGTTCGATGTTCTCAAGTAGCATTGTGTGGGTAACTGGGCCAAAGAGGTTTCGACAATGCGAATGGTGATTAGTGATAAATTGAGTGAAATAGTTTACAACCGTTGAGCGTAGGTGTGTCAGCATCAGCATATTTGTTTCGTCTGGGCCGATGGATTTTGATGCCTTTGATTTGTTTGGATCAGTAAGTAACACGGACAGGTATACGGATATGGCTAAATCGACTCATCTCGTTACACCTATTTATACATTTTCTCTAAAAGGTCCATTAAAGTTTTTTCTGTGTGTTGCAAACTTCGTGGCTAACTTAATCTACTCCGTTCAGGATATAACCATGACTTCAATGACGTCCGTAACCAAACTCATTCACTTTTAGTTCTGTTATGGCCCCGTAAATAGAGAAAAATGTAGAAGGCTTGACTAAGTGGACTTAAAAATATCCACATACTAGTTTAACCAAGAAATAAAGCAACAAGTATACTCTGTATTCATATAATTCAATATATTTTTTTTTTACTTTCAGACCAATCCCTCTCACATACGCCATCACAAGCCCATGCGAGAAGCGCGCGAACTGGAAACAGCCGTTTCGGGCATCCACTTCGTGATCACACCGCAGCATTTCAGTGCAGGAAAATTGAAGGTAAGCGAAAGAAATGACGAAACGTCACAAAAACCTCAAAGCACCCACCCAAAGTGTAATTTCGCTTTAGCTGTCTGTCGACCAAACTAGTAAACGACGTTTTCGCCCAAAAGAGACGAGTGCGCATTTCCTACAAACACACAAATTTTATAGCAATAGTGACAGCAAATGACTCACAAGTCATTCAAGTCACAGCAGCCACGAACGCGTGGAATGTCCGTTAACCGAGAACAAGCGCCGCTAATTAAGCTATTAGGCGATAAACAAAAACTTCAAACGGCAGTTGAGCAACAGCAGCACGGCGTATAATTGAAATGCCCACAAGCAGATAGTGGCAGCTGAAATTGCGTTGAGCGCCCGCAAAAAAAGAGCCTCGACGAACTAATCTAAACGCAGGAAAGCGAGCGGCGCGTTGCAAGAAAAACAGTCCGACGCGTAGTCACGGTCAATTTTTATGAGGTCACGTTGCTGTTTAACCGCCCAACAACAATAATAGCATACTTTAAGTAGCAACAAAGTACCGTTAGCGTTATTGCGGAGGCGTTGAAAGGGTGTGCACGAGCGCGAAACAAACGACCATAAAAGCATATAAACAATTTAATGTTCCTTCTACTTAATTGGCCGCAATGAATATGCGTCCGTTATGTTGCAGAAGCACATATTTTGTTTGGACGACTGCTACATAGTTGTTGGAGGCGCACGCGCACACACGCGCCATTTAAGCCACTTGATGCGATTTAATTGTTTCTTTTCCGCAGTTGCGTGTTCTGTCGCTTCACGAAAAAAATGCAGCGAGCGTAGAGCAGTTGTGCGTGTGTCTGCTGTCATGCTCCGCTTTCGATTGCCTTCGCCGCATGGCAAGTTACCCGCTGTTCATAATGCCCGAATGTTTTATTGCTTGCGTGCGCCATTCGTATTCGCCCCGGCCAACCAAGGAGTCAAAAACGCAGCAAAATGTGTGCTTAGGCTTTGAAAAAAGCGTACAAATAGCGTTGCAACAGCTGCGTGGCAAGTGCAGCGCTGGTCGAGCGTTAAGCTCGTTTTGTAGTCGTATAATAAAGTACACATTCGGCACAAATGTGTAATTGCTTTTTATGGCACAAAGGAGTCAAACAAAGTGCATTTGTCGTAGAGAGAGGGAGAGAAGGAGAGAGTTATGGCAAGGCTGTCCAATAGAAAAAACAGCATTGTTTTAACTTTAAACTAAAGCTGGATGGAGTCATGTGGAGAAGCTCACACAAGTGGGGATTCTTTTACATATGGCTAAAGTCTCTCACGACTTCCGGTCTTAGGTGTATCAATCAGTATCCTCTGGGCAGCCGAAGAACTCAGCCGAGCTAAAGTGAGAAGGCGTATCAACCCTCCCAGAGTTGTGCGCTCGGTTTGGGACCCGACTCGTAAAAAAACACCCCCAATGAAAGGATCAAAATAACTTCATATGACGACCCGTGCAAACGTGTTAAGGATTACCATTTAATAGCATGCACCTGAAATGTCCGGGCAGTTAATTGGGAAGGTGCTGCTGCCCTTCTGGTTGATGTCCTGGTAAGGGTCCAGCGTCTAGCCACAACCCGCGTCAAAGCGAAGTTCTTCAGCATACAGATACCTGTCCTTACGCATTGGTGTTACACAGCGGTAGTCAAGCCAATCTTTCTTTACGTTGCTTATCATACAGATAACCATATCAAACAAGAAACTGTTGGATACGAGTACAACGGCTCACTGCTCTCTGTGTTGCCGGAGCACTAAGAACCACTTTAACGGCTGAATTTGAAAGGTTACTAAACCTGCCAAGAATTGTGAAAGATTGGTGGTGCTAGGAACATAAAATCTTGAGACAAAGCTCGATATGCAGAACGACAGTGAATAAAATAGATCACCTACACTCACGCTTTATCTGAGAGGGCGCAGGGGCACGCGAGCCACCAGCGAAATTCTTAAAATATACATGCGCCTGTCAATTGCTTGACTACTGAACCAGTTCAAGAAACACGCAAATCTTTAGAAACGATATACATACAACGAAATTTCCGAAAGCGCTGACAGACGGATCAGGGTGAGATAGAATGTTTTAGGAGCATGCGAAATCGCCAAGATCATATGCAAGGGAGCGGAAGAAAAACCCGCAGGTTTTGTACTCAAATGGTCTTAATAAGACTGCAAAAGGGTTTTAAGCTTAGTCACAGGTCAGAAACCACTCGCCTTGCATGTGAGCGGTATGGGCATTATTAAGTATGAAATATGTATAAAGTAGGCATAAGAGCGACATTGTAAAATTTTCTCAGCTTACGTTCGGGCTTATCCAGAACTCAACCTAGATAGCTAGGAGCTTAGCTGTTCAAAGAATTGGATGAAGTATAATAATTAAATTTGTAGTTTCTAATAAACTTTGTAAAAAGCAATAACGTCATGCACCACGTAAACTTAAGCTCGTATTAATAAACGTCCATCAGGCATTACAAAGAACCTGTAGGCCTATGCATGTATAGCGTAATAGCCAGCCAGTGTAACCTAACCTAACCTGTTTTGATTTAACATTTTTCCCAATTTATCTAATTATAACTTATTTCAATTAAAACAAAAAAAACTTTGCACTTTTCAGATACGCTGCACTGCACACATTCACGATGTCTACTGGAAGTCGACAGAGAAATCGATTGAGGAAGAGCGCCACAAACACAACATCAACTCGGTTAATACATTTTCAGATGATTACTTTGATTCGGAGGATGAGCAACTGATAGATCGATCGGACACATACACGACGCATATCAAAGGTAAGTGCGTGCGGTAGACAAGTGGTGTTGCTAGACACGATTACACTCTGTGAATAAGTACTCATTCTCTCACTATAAAATAATAGTTATAAGAGCTGTAAGGTTTGAGCTGAAGTACACAAGCAGACTAAAAAGCCAAGCCACTAGCCTCCTCCATAAAGTCACTTAATATGATAGTAATTATGTCAATTCATATCCAATATTCATATACAAACTCATTTACTTCTCAGCATTTAAGTAAAATTATGTCCACATGTGGCTAAAAATGCGCCCTTAAGCGCAAGCAAACATTTCCTAGAAAATAAACAGCAAGCGGAGAAGCTAAACTTCAAGGGTGGTACAACATTATTAGAATCAGGTATATAGCACATTATATGTATATACAAGAGAGATGCAATTTCGGCGCTTTTCTCCAATACAATGTTGGCCAAAAAAGCACAACAAAATTAAAGTAGGTTGACTTACTCATACATGTATATTAGTGTAGCACATAGGTAAGCAATGTGTGTACACTGCCTCATAAAGGAGATGAAATTTGTTAGGAATAAGTAGGAAAAAATATTACCGAACTCAAAAAGCCAGTAGTGACGTGTGCAACAAGGCAAAAAAAAAGCTGAAGCACAAAAAAAGGGGAGAGACAGTCCAAAAAGTGAGTTGCGAAATCTAGAGCAAGTGCAGTGGAAACTGTTGCAAGTTTGCAGCCCCCTTGCAACTCGCCAGATGCTTATGAATTTACATAAGTACACATGAATTTACTTAAATACACATGTATATGTATATTTCATAGCAATTCATTCACTAAAAGTTTTTGCTATGCACACACGAGCGTACATTTATCAAATTGTTAAGTATGTCGTGAAATATTTTATGTCAACTAACTGGCGCTGTTTAGAATTATGATGATTTGAATATGGCAAAGGTAAAAAGAAATGATGAAGAATATACTCGTATAGTACATACACTCACTATACAAAAAGCACATTTTTGGATGTGTCTAACGGGAAAGTGTCAACTAAGCTCATGCACAGACAGATGGCCACATGCGGCAGATTGGAATTTATAAATACTTACAGAAGAGTGGAGTTTTGGTCTTACCTTAATGACTAGGAAGGGAAGAATTAGATAGGAAGGTTTCAACCAATTTGAAATGTTAAAGAACTGCAGTATATTTAATACTTCTCAATGGAATTATACAATTTTTAGGAAATAAAATGCAAAATGTATTTCAATTGCAGGGCGTTATGCATTCAAAGCAAGAATTTTATTTTTCGCCAACAAAAATTGCTCTCGCTTCGTTGCGTATTCTTGTTTGACATACTTAGCTTTTAACTTAAGCCTACAATATTCGATGAAAATGGTTGTTGAAGAAAATAATATTCTTATTTTATATAGCAGATGAATGCCACACTAAACATCTGCAACTCAAAATACAACAATTTTTACCCAAAAATGCAGCCGTAACTTTTTTTCTATATGAATTTAACTAGACTATAGATTATAATCTATGTAAGGTTAAGTTAGATGCCTGAACGAAGATCACACTGGTACTCGTACTATTATTTGTAGCCCTTTGTGAGGCCAAAGAAACGAAGAACTCCTGAGTTCAAACATATAAATTAGCAAAACGCTTAGTAGCCTGCTTAGTTCCCGCCAGCTCGGTGAGATGTCTGACGGTATGCGATCCCAAGTGTTTAAATCCTGGCCTCCCAAACGCGGGACAGTCAAGAAGGAAGTGTTGAGTTGTTTCCACCTCATCTTCCTCTAAACAACTTCTGCAGATGCCGTCTGGTAAGATGCCCAGCCTTACTGCGTGAACGGCAGTGGTCTGTTAAAAGTCCCAAAACAAAAGAGGCTAGTCTTACTAAGGGCAAAGAGATCACTAGATCTCTTGTGATCAATCAATCAATGGTGGCCCAGCGCTGACCAAGCTTTTGGAAGCCCAGCTATCCAGTGGTAGAACACAAGAGGATAAAGGAGCACCAACCAGCTTCCGATAGTGATTCTAGGGTGCTTTTTATTGCTAGCACATCAGCTTTATAATTTCTCGCGATTCCGCTCTGGCCTAGCATCAATACCAGTCTTATCACAAAGACAGTCATAGCGAGGTTAAGCACTCTTTGACTTGCCCTAAACACAATGTTAATGAGGTCAATGCTCTTCTATCTATGGATGGATGGTCACTTTGTTGAAGGAGACTGCACTCCGGAGCAGCAAATCTACTGCTACCTTAACGCTTGCATCCTCGGCCTGGAAGGCATTGCAATAGTGCGAAATGCCCGCTTTTATAGCTTTCATGCAGGCAATATTTAATTTAGATTTAAACTAAAAATAATAGATCAAATTTAGACTAAGTACCATCTGATCAAATTTTACCCGGACCGACAAAAAAAAAGAGACATTTTCACATACTTTAAAATAAATCTTTACTATTGACTTGAAAATATGCGTCTGAGAAATACAAGCATGTCAGCGTTTAATCCAACTTTCGGTACACTTGTCATAAACCTCTACTGGGATGGGCTCCAGTACGCGACAGCGAAATTTTGTTTCTTAGTGTCGGCTCATTTTTTAGAGCCCGATTTGTTAAATTCATGGGCAGTTTCGATATCATATACGAGTATATAAACTGACTTTTTGTCACCAGAAATGAAGTGTGATATATATGGGGTCCTCACCTAGGAGTAACTTGTCAAATATCTTTTTTGATATCTCTACTCCCTTAACTCCTTTTTACAAAAGATTCAGAATTTTTGGTACGCGTCTAGCACTAACCGATTTCATACCCAAACCATTAACCAAAATGTGTCTATCCTGCAAAAATATTGAGATCCTTTTCTAACTCTTTCATGTGTGACAAGTGATGATTTTAGGGTGCTAATTTACTTTGTCAACCATCTTTTACGATCTCTATTTGAGGTCGTTTCTGGAAGAGATTCAGAATTTTTGGCACGCGTCTAGTAATGACCCGCTTAATACTCAAAACATTTGCCGAAACCTGTCTATTCAAAAAATATGTTGAGATTCTCTGCTATCTCTCTGATGCCACGAAGATTTTCAAATTAAGTTTCTTGAACTCTTTCCATGTCATCATCGTCATCAGAGGCAAGTTTTCGGTGACTTAACGACCCTCACTAAATGCATTCGAAACAGAAAACTTAAACAAACCTATTATTCAATCGCACTAATTGATATATGGAAATGAAACTACACACGAACATAAAAAAAGATCTAGGATCAACCAAGGACCCAGTATGGGTCAAACTTGCTAAGCTGGTAAAAAGATTGTTACAATCTAGGACCCAGTATGGGTCAAATTTAAGCTGCTAAAATAAGTGTAGAAAAGTCTGATCTCAGCGTACAAATCACGCGCTCTCCACTTTTCAAGAAAATTCCCTTTAAGAGTTAGATTCAAAACCAAAGGTTTACGGGCCTCACAAGCTCGCGGTAAAAAAGTTGTGGTCACGTTACAAAGCTCGTTCGTATATATGTAGTGGTGCATCAGGTTTTGTGTACTTTGTGATTAAATTCGAAAACAGCATATTTTCTTTTGTCTCTTCAGTTGCAAGTACATACTTCGGATCTTGTTGCATCCTTCACGGGAATTCCAATTAAATTGCACTCTTCATTGTTTGCAGCAAGCAAACACTTCAAGAGCACTCACACCCACACACACACTGACACTTTACAATTTTACTTATCTGCAATTGGTTATATACTCTTTTGCAGGTGCCGTCTCATCCTTGAATGCCAATGGCGCAACACAACAACATTGTCATTGCCTGTCATTGCTGGTGCGCTGGGCGACAGTGGCGCTGGCGGCTTGGCATGCTACGCGATATTTTCACCAATTATGCCGGCAATTGTTTGTTTGGCGTGAAACAATGGCGTCAAAAGGAACAACAATGCAAGCAATCAGAACAACAACAACAGCAGCTACAACAACCATAGTGTATAATAGGACCCACGCGCGAGCCAAAGGGCAACTATTAAGTGGGACAAGTGCTGACGAGGCAACTTCAAAAGCTGCCGTAATGACAACACAAGCCCGAAATACAACAATAGCAACAACAAGAACAGCAGCAGCAGTTGCAGCAATGACTGCTTGCCGCAGCAACTGGGCAGTCGCTGTCGCGCAAACAAAATATCGAACGCGAAATGAAACGACGAGTTCACAATTAATAGAGAGCATAAACGTGCAGCAACAATTAGAGCGCCGACAACAACAGCACCGGCAGCAGCAGCAACATATAGTTGGCTTTGAAAAAAGGCCAGCAACACAAAAGCTTGCACTACAACTACAAAAGCACTCGCCGAAAGGGGCGGCAACACTGCCAACAATGCGAATAGCAATTAAAGCGAAAACAGCTAAAACAACAGCAACAACAAATGCCGCTGTTGCAGCAAAGCTGTTGCTTGCGCATGCAACGGCAACAGCAACATGATTCCAACGTCTGTAGAATTCGAGTATACATATATAGTAGATAAAACCAAAATAAAATCACAAAAACCAAAATAAAATCATAAAAAAGTTGTGTGGAGTGGCCGAGCGAAGCACGACGCACTTCGTTGACACAAAAATTTATTCTCTTCGGCATTGGTGATGAGTTCTTCTCGCATTCTCCTAGGCTTACTTAAACTACTCTTAAAACCCAACTGAATTTGCATCGAATGTGTGTTTTAGGCATTCATTTTCCGAAAATTTCGAAAAACGAACGCCTAAAGCGATTTAGAATTTGAGTTTTTCAGACGAAAACTAAAAAGGCCATAAGCCATTTGATGTTGTTAGCCGCCAGCAGTTTGTGTGCAAGCAATTAATGCATAGGCAACTAACAGTTATAGAACACTAATAACACTAGGCGTGTGCCACACAAAGTTACAAACACACACATACATACATATGTGTAAAGAAAAACTATTACTCAAACACTCATATTACACATGTACATAGTTACGAACGTACGTACATATGTTGTACTTCCAATTATGTAGACGATCAAACTGCTAATTTCCCCTTGTAATTGAAACCAATAATTTGATTTTGTTTTGAAAATCCAATACAAATATCAATTATAAACGCTTAATTTACCGACTGAAGTATTTTGGTGTTTACACTTTTTTATCCGACCACTAAATAGGCGTTGTTATTGCATGTTTATTGATTACTAAAATTATTTTGTTATGATTTTCAATATTGATTATTAAGGTAAGTACTCATACTCGTGCAAATATGTACATAAAGAATCAAAAAAATAATGGTAATAATAAAAAAAACAGAAAAATGTATTATTAGCAACCTAAACCACTCAAAACTCCATACTACAGTTATTAATTACTTTACCTTTATACTTATATACAAATATACGCTCAAGTATAAAACTCATTTATGTACTTGTAACCAATTTGTAAATGTGTGCCGATATAAGTACTTAAAAAAAATATATTCTTTTTTTCGCGGAGCAGTGAGATGTACTTTTTCTGCTATATTTTCTAAAAAATTTGATTTCGTTTTTTTTTTTGATGATACTTTGTTTTGGATTTTAGGTGACGATATAAATATTAATTTATAAAAGCCTATCTTTACAAGGTCTGTCCTAAATATATTAAACAAGCTTTTTGTGCATCCATTGTGACAAAAAATTACACGAAAATTGTAAATAAAACATAACCTATTTAATTATTCAATATTATTTATTTTGCCGCCTTTAAAGTAATCCCCACCAGTTGAAATACACTTATTCTAACGATTTTCCCAGTTCTCGAAATTTACACGAAAATTGTAAATAAAACATAACCTATTTAATTATTCAATATTATTTATTTTGCCGCCTTCAAGGTAATCCCCACCAGTTGAAATACACTTATGCTAACGATTTTCCCAGTTCTCGAAACACTTTTCTTAAGTATTTTTTGGAGTCGCCTTCAGCTCTTTCAGCGAGTTTTGTTTAATCTTTTCGATCGAGTAGAAACGGGTTCGACGGAGCGACAATTTCAAGTTGGGGAACAAAAAAAAATTACACGGAACTAAATGTAATGAATACAGTGGTTGATCGCTGGTGTTCATTTCGATCGATATTCTCACGCAAACGCCTCAATACGGCCAAATAGAGCTCCTTATTAACCGTCTGTCCCTTCGAAACAAATTCATGATGCACGAAAACACGAATATCGGAAGAAATACTCGTACTAGCCATTAGCTTAATATTTGAGCAGCTTTGGCGTGTTTTTTTTGGTTTCGGGTCGGTTTTTCCTTCTATTCCGATGATTGTTGTTTTGCTTGCATGCCAAACTCATGAACCATATCTCATCGGTAGTTAATGCTCTCCTTGAATTTGGGATCGGAATTCGCAAGATCAAGTATATCCAAAGAGACTTTTTTATGGTACTCTTTTGGAAAAAAAGCTTTATCGGCTTTATAGAAGCGAGTCGAGTAAAAATGCGTTTCATACCCAAAATATCCACTAAAATCATTCGAATGAACTCGTGAAAGATGTCGAGCTCTCTTTCCGTCTTTCTAATATTTGCCTGACGACATTCAAACACCATATCCTTCATTTTTTTTATTAATTTCAGCACTTGAAGAGGTCGAGATCGTCCAGAACGAGGCATGTCTTCACCGATCTCTCGACCGTCTTTGAAAGTTTTGTGCCACTCGCAGGTTTGTGTTTTAAGCATAACATAGCATTGTAGCTGATGTTCCACAGGATTCTAAAACTTTTTTCTAGAGCTACGATCATGTCCATCTAGTGCTGTTGAAGGCGTTTCGAACATCGGCGGTCGCTCGCTTTGAGTCTGGGTTTAAGTACTTTCATAAAGCTCTCCTATTATGTAGAGCTTGCATCGTCCACTATAAGTTAATGACCAGCTTACTCATTGTTTTTTGCAGAGTTCAGTGTGTAAGTATATTCCTACGAAGTCGGAAGAAGTGCAGCGATTATTTTAAGGATTTCTGCTAGGATACGGTCCGGGCCGGGGTGATTAAGATGAAGTGATGGATTTGTAGAAGTTTTATGGTTTGATCTGAACCACTAGTCTTTCTTTCATGTGTGTGAAATAGTAAGCTTTTGACAGCGGTTATGGCATGTGGCTTTGCTCAAACTCCGAGTTTTTTCATTGCTATTTTATGTCCGAGTCTCCAGGAATTTTTGTTAACATCCTCACATAGTTTTCCCCATTTTTCCAGTTTGCTCTCAGCGATGGCACGCCTAAGCTTTTTGCTGCAAATTCTTAATAAATAACAGGACCACACTTTGTAGAGTTCCATAAAATTAATTAAAAAGTGCATAAGTTCATAATGTACAGATACCACTGTATTGATATATTCGAAAAATTTTTTTTTTACAATTCTTTGAAGTTTATTCAAATCGCATTTTTTTCAATTTTCTGAAAAGCGTTTTTTTTACTTAATTTTACCTAAAAATAATCCAAAGTCCTAATAACTTTCATTAAACGATTTCGTGGTGAATCCAGAGAATAAAAATAAAAAAATATGAAAATAAAAATTAAAAAATAAAAATATAAATAAAAAATTAATATTTGTATATGTATAGGTAAGTAAAGATATTTACTTTGTTAAACAACCCTAAGCAGGTTTCCCTTATAAAAAGACGAATAGAGTTTTAGATAACCGAAACAAAAAACTTTAACGCATAAGCCAAAGAGGAAATCAAAATAAAAACTGAAACAAAAAACATAAATTTAATTAAAACTAAATTAAATAGCAAATATTTTTTTGTAAGTACTGAAGGCTGCAGTTCAATGTATAAAACATTACTAACAATATTTATTATAAAACGATATAAGAATATATAAATATGGAAAATAAATATTTACTTAAAAAGTAGCGCTAATTGTAGACCACTTCGAGATACAAATGTTGTGAAAATAATGCAAAATATCGCATTATGATGAAGTTCGTTGTAACTTAATATATAGATACTGTAAACAAATACAAAACTACTAAAAATTAAAAAAAAAAAAACAGAAAAAAAAATAAATATAATAAATAAAATATTCACAAAAGTATGCTCATCTCGAAAGATATTATAAGGTCGTGCAAGGGAAGCAGAAAGCTACTTGCAACCAAACTTTAAATTTAAGCTTTTTGCCTTTCCAACGATAACACTGTTATTTTCACGTTTTATTTTTCTTTTAGAGGCTAAAATTGTACTTTACGATTAGCTAAAACAAATCGCTGTAAATTAACAAAGCAAAACTCGCACATTTCTAGATTTTAAGACGCGCACACAACTTTCAGTTACTTACCAGGTAGTTAGTAGATAAAAAATTAGAATTTTCTTTATAGAGCGCACTTGGTTATGCCGAACAGAAAACGACTCAGCTATAAATATAATTATATAGGAAATAAAAAAATATATATAAACTTGTAAAGTAAAGTAATATATAAATAAATATTTGAGATTAAATAAATAACACTTTATTTTGTAAAAAGCCGAAAAAGTTGGAAAATAGCATACAGTCGACAAAAAAGTTTGGACTGACATGCGCAAGAGTATTGTGTATAAAACAAGCTTAAATAATGAACTGTATTTAAAAGAAGACCTATATATATACATACATACAAACATATATTATATAATTGTATAAATATAGCATTAGCATTAATGTATTACTACAAATAAACTGCAAATATGTATTTATGGGAATAATATTTATGTATGGTATATGAAAGCAAATGTTAATCCATTAGCCTCCCGCAGCAACACTTAATAAAATTATGAAAAGCGTTAAACCAAAGAGTAAACTGTGTGTTTTCCATTAAAAACATTTTTTCCGCGCATTTGTGCAACACAAATGTATAATCATATTTTCCTCGAATAAATGCATACAAATGCTGCTGCAACAACATTAACACAAAAAAAAAACAAAAACACAAATACAAATATATTTACATACATACATAAACTTTTTGTGAAAACATGTCTATATTATCATGCCAAACATAATTACAATGTATTATATAACCACGCACACATACAAACATATACAATTACCATATAAATACACACACACAAACACACAGTTATTGTGAAAACACTAAAGCAACTGTCAGAGTATGCAGAAAAGTACCGTTAAAAAACGCATAATTATTTGCTGCGTATGTGTGCGTTTCATGCGCGCCGTACACGAGTGAATTCGTTATTTTATTAAATGCAAATATTTCAGTTATAATTAAATTAAGTGCTCAAAAAACTGATAAATATTTACAAAAAGCTCCCCTGACGCAAAAATTTACACCGCATAATTATGATTTATCCGTAAATAATTAACCCGTTTTCGCCGACTTATGGACCCCCCGAGAAAAAAGCATTTAAAATTTGCGTTAAAGTTGAAAAAGTAAAAAAAAAAAATTATAATTATAATGAAAAAATTAAAATGAGATTTTAGTAAGCAGCGTTTTCGCGCTAAATATTTAGTTTTAAACAATATTAGTTGCTAAGTTGTATGAACAAGAATGTCTATGGAATACAGCCAAAATGAAAGCAAACAAATGCATGAATAAAGAACTTATAAAAACACTAACAAAACTAAAACGAGTTTTTAATGATTATATTTAATTTTCATCGGAATTTCCATTGTACAGAGAGAAATATTGCGAGCGCATCTGAATAAATAAATGTGGGGTCTAAACTTTCAGAATTTATTTAGAAAGTAAGATAAAAAAAAATATTTCGACGAATAGGTTTAAAAAGTCTTACTATTTTTTGCCCACAGTAATATTTTCTTCTGTTTTTTATGATTACATCGTTGTTCATACGAAGACACAATGACGATGTTATCATAAGAAAACGCCATAAAATACTACTGTGAGACAGTCAGACTTTACAATTTAAACTTCACGCAAAAACCCATTCCTCGAGGTATTTTTGTTCTCGGTTGGTCTGACAGTAAGTGAAATCAGTGCCAAATGTCACGCCAAAATAATCACTACTGCTTAATATACGCTTACCTTTGTGAAGTATATAAAGTGCATTCAACGATTTTTACGATGAGTGAAATTATTCAACAATGAAGTTCCATTAAATTTTGTGTGCGTAACCAAATTTCTGGTGCCGAAACTATCAGAATGTTGGAAACGGCCCTCGGTCATTATTGTTTGTCGCGAGCAAATGTTTTTGTTTGGTAAAAATTATTCAAAGAGGATCAAGAACGCGTCCTGGACGTCCTGGCCATCAACATCAACTCATGATCAATATGTCAATGAGATAAAGAAATTGGTGCTTGAAAATGAACGACTAACAATCAGAGATCTTACTGGCATCGTCGGAATATCGGAAGGATCACTGTAAACCTTCGGACCGGCCATTTCTGTCTTGAAGATGCATCACATCTATGAAGGCCGCTTGAAAGCAATGTGGATAAACGGAACGATACCTTAAAATATATATAAGAACTTATATACAGATGGACAGCCATAAAGACGGACATGACTGAATCGACTTATCTCGTCACGCTAATCATTTCTACGCAGGTTGTCTTTTATATCTCGGGATTTGTCAATCCCGACAACTCCCGACAATTTTATCGTAAAGTTTTAAATTCTTAATATTACAGATACTCAGAACGTTTTAGCATATGAGCGCTTTTGTAATGTTTTGGCGCTATTATTTTTCACAACTTTCGGCGTGGATTAAGCATATATTACATAAACATTTTACTGTAAAAAAAGGAACGTTGGATCCCACACAATTTGTTAAAGGCTCAAAAAAGCTCGTATCGATTAGTCGAGAGAAAAATTAAAAAAACATCCGGCTGCACCTTCGCTTTCAAACTGATGTTTGTTGCCTACCCAGAGGATACTTGGTCTAGGACCGGAAGTCGTGAGCTACTTAAACCATATATAAAAGAATCGTTTCTGGCAGTCTCCATTGGCAATATACTCGTAGCTAGCAATCCAGATTTTTAGAAATCTTAAATTGCCTGTCAAGATGCTGCTTCAGCGAATCAAAGACAAGTAATATTAAAAGTTTGATATTCACATCTTATCGTCTATATGTATGTCTTCTTTTCCAAAGTGGGATGGCAAATGGAGAGTGACTAGCAGTCATTCATTAAGAGAAAGAAGCAAAGTCATTTCTTACCACTTATACCAAATATTTTTACCTAAAGCTGCCCTAACAATTACTCTCACATCTTTTCAATAACATAATATTGCACTCCTTCAAAATAATACTTATGTCTCAACAGCTTTAGGCACATGCCTTTCACACCGAATAAGTTTCCCCAAATTTGTATAGCTTAATATACTAAACAGCGTTAAATTTGTCTAAATTCTATGTCATTATAACGGCAACCAGTAAACCGTTAATGCTTGCAACATGAAAATTTCAGATTAAAATCTGAAGAAAAAGCTTTCCACCAGTTAAAACAGCAAGTGCATTTGCATAAATTGCAAATAATTTTCATCATATCACGCTTACATATGTCGAAACCAATGTATGCTTGTGCAACATAATTCTCAGAAGCTCGTGCCACATACAAACACTCATTAAAACTCGTTTAGGCATGCCTTCTGTTTTACTAGTTCTCGCGCAACTGACTCGCGCCGTGATTGCTTGTAATTACGCAGAAGTAAGTTGACATTAGAGACGTCAGTGGTGGCGGCCTCATGGCAGGCAGGATACATCAAGTCAAGCATGTGTGCCGGCACCTTTTCGCACAAAACATTTAAATATTCGCAAATTAAATGCAGTTGCATTTTGACGGCTTCATTATTTACAGCGCACACATGAACACTGTGTTGGGGGAACATGTGGCACAGCGCCCGGGCGCTTTTTGTTTGTCGCTTATCCCGCCATGTAGCGAAATTGAAAATTATGCAGCAACAACAAAATGCAGCAAATCAGTGGCGCTACCCATATAACAGCCACAAAATTAATAACTCCCAAGCGAACACACACATTCACATATGTGGCGTGCATGTGCCGGTGTTGGAACGCGGGCGCTATATTGCCACAAACGGTGACATTTGCAACAGCACTCGCAACATCGACAGCAGCAACACTTCGGCACATAGTTTCACTCATTTCGGTCATTATGCAAATGCAATCAGTTAGCGGCATTAAAATTGGCTTCAATGTGGCTTTAGGCATCGCAGTTGCGCTTAGCTGGCTGCCACCAGAGATGCAGTCGCTGCATGTTACTGCCGCTGATAACGGAGGGTGCCAAATGGATAAAAATAGAAAATACAGCCACGTAATATGTGCTAATATGTGCGCGCACTTTGTTTTAAACTCGTAAAACTCGTTGGAAAATGTTAATTTCAAGCTGCGATCATGTGCCACACAACTTTGCAGCAAAGGAAGAAATTATTCACTTCATAAACATTTAAAAAATATGCAACCAAATCAAAATTCTTGAAATATGAGATACAAGCTGCCACAAAAAGCTTCTGGCTACAAAAACCGCATATTAAAATTACAAGTAAGCTTGTTTAGAACAAAGACGAACAAAGACCAAATTCTACAAGTCACTCATTAATTCCGTCCTGCTATATGGAACAGAGGCACGAACGATGACAACATCTGATGAATCGACTTTACGAATTTTCGAGAGAAAAGTTCTGCGAAAGATTTATGGTCTTTTGCGCATTGACAACGGCGAATACCGCAGTCGATGAAACGATAAGCTTAACGCCTTTCTCGAAATGTTGTTTTCAGAGTCAGTGAAGTAAAAAAATACTTCTCGCAAACAAAAATTCCGTACAATATTATAGGCATAGCTATAGTTTCATAGAGCCAACGAGCTACTTTTGGCAAAAGTCCACGCCATTTGCCTACGGCTCTTCTGCAGCAGATCTTTCCTCGACGGACCGAAGACAAGTTCCTTTCATTGATAGAAGATGTACCTCCGATATTTTGTACTTCCTCGTGAATAAAAACAGTTCGATCTTGCTAGAATTTATTTAGAGACCGTTTTCAGCGGCCCAGTTTCTGACTATACTGGGTACCCGTGAATAAGCTCTTACACGGTATTCAGAAATCTGTTCTGAACTCTGAGAACAACATCGTTCATCCGGCAGACGTCGTTCACCCGTTCTATCGCAGAGAAGTTTAAAGATGAGATGCCACGATCCTTCTACCGAAGAGAAGCTTGAAGATAAGATGTTTAAGGTTCGATTCAACCTCAAATCCACTAAAAGATCTAATGACCGCTTTCGACAAGGCTTTGTTGCATATTCCCTCGATATCGAGGAATGTCCGTACTGCAAACTCATTGTTTCTTACAGTCTTCTTGTGCCAGGGGATTAGAGTATCCAAGGCAATGTCCACTGACTTACTTCTGCAGTAGGTATACTGTGTCCTGAAAAACTAATATCTTGGGATACTACCTCGCAGGTGCAGATCAATTAATATCAACAACGTTTTCAATAAGAAAGGGGAGATAAAGATGGGTCTGATATGCTTGGACAACACATGTAATCTCTTACCGGCTTTCGGGATGAACGCAACCCTAACCTGCTTCCAAGCCTCGGATTATATTTTAATCAAATGCATCACATCGCTAGTTTCACGAAAGCAGGACAGCTCACTGCTCACTGCAGCTGCGCAGGTATAATGCCATTCGGCAAAATATGAACGAAATCCCATTAAGCAAATAAACGAACTTAAACGTAAATAAGCTTGAAATCAGTTAACATTTGTTCTCCTGCATAAATCCGAATTCTAAGCTAAAATAGTCCATATGACAACAGATCAAGAAGCAACTCACACAGGCTCGTGGAGCAACTATCAAGGGCAGAAAAATTACTCCTAGATTAAAGCAAATCGATGTCATACAGTGCAAAGCGCACATGCTGCCGCACCTAAATCATATGCTACCTTACGCCGTTTAAGTGTAGCCATTTGGTCTCAAACACTTTGCGATATCGAAGCAGCAACCAACAACAACCACACTAATGGTTTCGCATACAAGCATGCAAAGCATAGTGAGTCTAACTAATCACTTTTGCCTCAGCCCCCGTCTTCTTAACTACTTGCCTCATGCAACTTTCACTGGACTGTTGCAAAATAGTGATTATGATTTGGGTGCACAAATTGCTAGAGCCTTTGAATATTGCCTTGCCAAGTTCAATGAGTGTGCCCGGTTGCTGTTATTGCAGTTTCCTAAGCTTTTCACATTACCGTTATTTGCTATTGCCACTGATAATCCACTGTCATCGCTCAAGCTAACTGCTGTGCCACAGCAAGTTGTAAAGTTCGGCATAAGCAACGGAGCAGTTCAACAGGCGAGCTGATAAATAAAGAGAAACTTCGCATGGTAAGTTCTCCTTTTTCTGCAGCTAACCAACTCGTTCGGAATAAATGAACTCAAACTTGAAATACGCTTTTCTTTACGGCAACTTCCCGTCCATTGTATTTGTATTGCTTTTGTTACGTTTTCTGGTGTGGCAATCGCCTTTATTGATGTTGTTTTTGCTCGGAATATATGCGCCCATTTAAAATCACTCACAAGCCGGCAAGCAGACACTTAAGCCTATCAGCGGCAGTCCCAAGCATTCTTTCCCTCTCCACCTCACCACATCGCCGTCACCAACAAGCCAGAAGACAGACAGAAAGACAGACAGGCAGGCAGGGGCCAGCAAAGCCTCAATGAATGCCAAGCAGCCTGAGTAGGCAGTTCCGTTTACTTGCATAGGTGTGTGTGTGTTTGTGCGCACGAGTGTGATGGCTGCATTTCATCCACAACGCAATCACATCAAATCCAAACACACATGCGCAGGCACACAGCGACGAGCACATCAATGTTACTTATACGCAGAGCCGCGCTAATCGTCCACATCCATACGAGGAGTGCTGGCACAAAATCCATTAATACACTTCAGTCTGCCAAACAGACTGACTCAACTCATCCAAACGACACCAAACAACATACACATACAACTACAATTGAAACAACAACCATCCGCCGCTATGATAGCACAAGCTTAGCATTCATAGCGCCGGCATCAGCTCGCTCCCGCCCACACACAGGCGCCTGCCGAAGGTATTGTCGGAAGAAGTAGAGCTGAAGAATTGTGGCAACATCATGCAGCATTGTGTTCGTCTGATTGCTGCGGTTTAAAATTGGGTGGCTGTGGCTTAAACTAGGTTGCATCACATATGCAGAGTTTGTTGTTGTCAATATATTTGATTGCCACTTGCAAGAATGTTGTTGCAGCAATGAAAATAACAACTAAACTGCAAACCGGAGTCAATGACGCGTTGAGGAAAATTAAATATATGCGGTTAATTAGGCGGAAATATGCACAGTCGGAGTGAGTAGCAAGCGCGAGAGATTTGGAACGAATATGTCGAGAAAGTCGGTTACTAACATTAATTTGTGATTTGTGATACATGTGCGCGAAAGTGAAATAATTCACATTTGAATTGCTGTGAAAATGTTTCTACGAAAATTTACTGCCTCCGGTTAAAAATTTTAGCACAGCCTTAGAGATTTCATATATCAAATAGTTCATATTTAGTTGAATATGTGTTCACATGATTACCTTCCAAAATAAAAATACCACACTTTTAAATTGCTTCTAAAAGCTAGCAAAAGCTCAAAGGAGTTTACAGTTGCTTAAGGAGATTCAAGATTCAGGCACTTAAGTTTATTGTCCCAGTGATGGAAATGTACCTTGCCGCCACTAAGGGTGGTAATTTTGTGGAAATCGGTAGGAATCTGCCGATACAAAATGGATACGGAGATCGCAGCAAATTTCAAGGGCCCCGTTAGGTAGTAACGACAACTAGAAAGCAGATGTCAGACTGTCGGTTGACAGCCAAGATTTTGGATGATAGCGTTGGTGAATGAGCCAGAGGTTGCATGAGAGGGGTGGGGGAGCACCGATCTTTAGCGAAAAGGCTAATCTCACCAGCTCAATAGAGCTTGGCATGAGCATCCATCTCTCGTGAGGAATGGAAGCGAATAGCGCAGGTTATATGAAGGTTGTCAGGTGAAATTTCGGGCCAACGCCTAGGTGCGAAATCATGCAGTGTACATGCGGCGTCCCTTTGTAAGAAAGCAATAGCCTGAGTGAGGAAAGTATGGAAGGGAGCAAAACTCGAAGCGCCGGTTAAACCGGATCTCTCGGTTGGGCCTTTTGCGTATGTCTAGTTTCCTGCACTATGGTAAAAATAGCGGAGATGTTACGGTTTTCCAATCCTTCTCTATCCAACCAAAACTGGAATGTGAGTAGACTCTAGAAAACCGAAAAGCCATAACGGCAAGCGCTGATACTCCTAAACAAAGAGTCTTTGCCCTTTCAAAGTCGCAAAGTAACCCATAAACTATGTCTTCGAGAGTGTGGTACTAAGTTTACGCCCGACAAAAGCTAGGGTGGATGAAATGTTGCCTTCAGGACGAGACTAATACAGGAAATCGACTCTATCCTCTCGGCAGCGGTGAGCACGGGGACCAGATCGTCAGTTGATGAAACTGTCTTCAATATCGAGCGCTTTTTCGCAAAGGATCGGGTTAGTAAAGATGATGATGCGGAACTCGTACTTATGGAGAATAGTTCGGAGGATGAAGATTTTTCAAATTAATCTCTTGTACGAAAAGGCAACCACCGCCAATATCTTGCTTCGTCTATGAAGGTACGAAGCCAACGTTTACCTCATCCAAGTGACTTAAAAGGACGAAACCATGATTTCCTTATCCAAGTGCTGTGGCTGCGCAGCAACGGCATAGTTGGTTTAAGAACAAAGAGCTACAAGCTCTTAGCGGACAGTCATACAGGGAGGACCAGAGCTCACTCGTTGGCAAGAAAAAAACTCAATGTCAACTCTCTGTCTCAACTCTTTATTTCACTCAATTTCAGTAGCTAGAATGTAGTCCGCTAGGCTAGAACACAAAGCTGGAGAATTCTGCCTTGTCTCGATATACATGCCGCATGGTTAAATAGTTGCAAACGGTTTTCCAGAGTGTAGTGTATATTTGACATCAAAATTACCGTCAAAACTTCAAACGATAGGCTGTTGTAGTATCAGGACTGTAAGTATTATCCATATTTTCATATAATTTGTCTATGATAGCGATCAGCTGCGTACAAAAAATACTTAATATTGCATATTTAAAGAGCTTAGATTCGGAAAAAATAGTCATGAAACTAGAATTCCATTGCAAAAAGTATATTTGTATATGAAGGAGAATAGTCTCACATTTTACCAATTTTGAGTTAAATGAATAAACTCTTTCCATTCTACAAATAAGAAAGCTTGGCAGCAGTTCTTACTAAAGGGTTGCAAGAATTAATTCACGCTATGAATGCAACAGAGAATTTATGAATTCATCTCATAACTCGAGTTAAGCGCCGACGCTGAGTTGGAATTATGTGAATGCAGATACAGAGAAGACATTGTGAGTTGCTGTTTATCGCTAGCAGGTAGACTCAGCTCATTCATCTCATAAACAAACCTAACTCACACTCATATCATCAACCAGCAGTGAATGCAAAGCGTTAGCGTTCGCTTAGTAGTGGAATAGTGTGTGATCGTCACTTATTGTTATGTGAATTCATTGTTTCTCTCATTCTTTTAACAGAACAGTGTGCACCCATAGTGTTCAGCTAAGCAAGCAAATAGAGAAGATAAACGGAAGGGTTTTCCCCAGAACATGTTTGCCTGCATTGTACTGGCCGTAGACGCTTAACCGAGACAGTTTATTAAATATTTAAATTCGTCATTTGTTTTGTGTATACTGTGACTGAAAATGAACGCGAATGTAACTAATAAAAATGTGATACTTTGGAACTAAAAGTTATATGTATTTTGTGATTTAAAAAGAGTTTTTTTTTTCAATTGTTCCAAAGGACAGGTTTTAGTTCTAAAATATTTTTATTTTTTATAATATTTTGTTGAATCTATTAATCCCTAAATAAACTTCATGAAAAATTGCAATAAAATTGAATATTGGAAACATTTTTTTATCCACATTCATATGCAATTATCTATGCGTATTTACATACATACTTCTTTCTAGTCGTGCAACTAGAATAACTTGAATTAACAGTTGTTAATTCACACGAACATCATTCACTCATCCAACATCCTTCTTGCACAGAATTAATTCACACCAACAGAATGAAATGCTTTGGTAGACCAATTCTACAAAGAGTGGGTCGTTACTTGTGAGAGTGCTATGAGTTGAGCGAACTCGTTGTTGTTCTCACTAATGAGACTCGGTCCTTATTTTACCCAAACATGAGAATTCATTTTTACGTTGTGTGAGTGAGTGCAAGTTGAAATTTTTGGACAGTGACTCAAAGTTTGTTTTTTGCGTATTCATGCAGCCCTTTAGTTCTTACATCTACAGCCATAATACCCATTGAAAGAATCATTGCCCTCAACATACTGACAAACATTGAAGTGTTACACTCAATACAAAAAGTCATTCCCATAATAAGAGAGAACAGTTACACTAGGCAACAACTAAAATATAATAGCTTCTAGATCAACACATACATATGGGTAAACAACAAAAGTATTCATAACTGTCAAACGACCACAATTTTGTAAATCAGAAGTATTGTTGTAGTTGTTGGCATAAGGCAACAGGAAAAAATATCTAAATGAACGCAGTTAAAAACAATGCCAGGACTTTTGTACGATATCTTCGCATAAGCGCACACAAGCATGAATGCGGGCGATGATTATGAGGGCTATGCCACAATAGGAAGGCAAAAATGTATGGAAAACAATATAAATAGCACGACAATATGGCATTAAAGCTGCTGGTTTGGTCTGGCAACCACGTGTGTGTGAACACAATAAATAACCAAAAGCCATTGTTTGTTTAGAAAAAGGTGAAAGTGAGAAGTGGAGGTGTAAGTGCAAATTATGCACTTCAGCTCACTTGCGACAACAATTTCAGTGCAGGGAGCAGAGTGAGCACAGTGGCTGAGATTGCATACATTGTATGAAAAGTAGGTGCTGTTAAGAAAAAGTTCATTTTGGTGCGCGGACATATCTCCAGATTTTTGACTGTTGAGTTGCTTCAACTATTTCAATCTATCTTGTTCAAGAAACGGGAACAAAACCTGGCTATAAAATGGCATAGCATTAAGTGCAGCCAGGTCCTTCTCCACTTGATCTCTCCAACGGAGTGAAGGTCTTCCTATTCCTCCACTTTCAATGGAGGGTACTGAATAAAAAACCTTCAAAACTGAAGTGTTCTCTTCCATCCAGACAACATGACCTAGCCAGCCGCTGTCTCTTGATTCGCTGAGATTTGTTAATCTTTGTCGACCTATAAATCGTACAACTCATCGTCCTATCGACAGCGATATTCCCCGCTACCAATGCTCAAAAAACCATAAATCTTACGCAAGACCTTTCTCTCGAAAACTCCTAAGGCCGACGCATCAGATGTTGTCTTTGTCCATGCCTCCGCACCATATAACAAGACAGGAATAACGAGACTAATAGAGTTTGGTCTTTGTTCGTCGAGACCACATGATAAAGTGTCTTCTTATCTGAAACCTCGCTTGGTATTAAACGCCCTGGAAAGGTTCTTCCCAATCCTGACCCTCCCTCTTATTATCGCAACAATTTATATATACTTTGAAAAGTTCTCTTCCGAAAAGTCCTAACTGCACGCCATTGTCTGTTGGCCACTAATTGCATACGTGCATAACGCCTGCTGCCACCTGTCTATCATACCACGTGCACAAATCTCAAATGCCTGTCTCTGATTGTATTTCTTCTAGTCAAACTCGCACACAACATCCTTCCCGATCACTTTACCGACCCTGTCGGCTCTTATTCATATGAACGCACCTGCATGTCCTTCACTAATAAAATAAGGAGAATAAAAAAAAGCTCAAAACAAAATCACATTGATGTTCATTTGTGTGCAAAATGCGCCGCTGTTGGACTGCATTGAAAGCGAAATGAAAAAGGTGCCAACACGGAAACAAAGGAAAACGCACTCATTGAAAATGGAAAATGGCAAAATGGAAAGCAAAAAATGTAATAAAAATGAGCAATCCAAACAATGAGTGTAGGCGAATTGATAAAGTAGACGCCAAGCGACACCGGGGAGGCTGCAGCGCTGATGCAACAGGGTGTACACTGAATGCCGCAGTCGGCGTCGGCACCACCTCGCCCATTTTATTTGGCACTCAATGGTTTTATGTGTGTTACTCTTATTATGGGCACTCCACGCTCTCTGCCCGCACACATTCCACATTCTTCATGGGTTTCTATGTGCTGTGGCGCGCAACGGTCGCACGTAATGTCAAGTGCAGCATTTTAGGCGCGCGGCGTGCGCCCTCACGCCACAGGCCAGAGCCCATCAACGAGGCAGCCAAGCAAAGTAGGCTGGTTGGTTGACATTAGGCAGCAGCGCCACCAGCCACCAGCCAGTCAACCAACCATCCAACCATACATTCCGCTCATTCATTCAAACACTCAACGCAGCTACCTGCTTATTATGTGAGAATGTCGCTAGTAGCTATGTCGGCTTGTGACAATGCGAGTGCAGGCGTGTGTGTGTATGTGTGCGTTCTTTCATATTTGGTTGCTGTTGCAGCAAAAGCTCAAGCAATGAATGTTCCGTGCATTCGAAGTGATTGCTCAGCCGTGCGTGTGCACAAAACAATCAAGAAATGATGTGACTTTGCCGCTTCCGCGCCGATTGAGGAAGCCTTGGACGAACATACATATGTGTATGTATAAATGTTTGTGGGTGCTATTCACATGAATGCAAGATTTTTATGAGTTAATGCTGAACCCATGTGGGAAAGCGTGAACTGCTCGGAGCAAACTAGTCGAATTAGTTGCTTAGCTTTTGCGTTACCAACCTTAGATTTTGTTCTCATCCTTTTCTTCACAAGAGCTGCTTATTGGTTCAAACAGCCGATATCGTACTACTATAGCATATAGCTGTATGGCAACTGATCCACCAAAATGAAAAAAATACCTTTTAGTAAAAGAAATGTAATAGTGAAGACGTGAGCTTCTTCTTTTTCTTTTTCTTTGATACTACAACCGAGGGTCGGTCTGGGCCAAGAATACGAAACTTCGTCAGTTTCCGGTATCGTTTCCGAGTTCATACCCGTTTTACATTCCAAGTGAAAACAGAACGCTATGCAATTTGTCCTTTCATTGGATGCATAGTCGCTCTTGCTTCTGTTGTCCACCCATAGGTCCCGCTTCAAAGAAGCTTTTAGCTTTTCGAATGTTTATGTGCTTAATCATGTCGCCATTTGGCTTATACAGTTTGTGGTTCGATCTTCTTCGGTACTCATCGCTAAAGCGTACGGATCCAAAGACCTTGTAAGGAACAGTTCCCCGTTCAATGAATTCTTCAAAAACAGGAAAATTGAAAAACCTACAGAAACCTACAGAAAATAATGCTTTTTAATTCCCTAATGATCCGAAAGTAGCATTTGTCGGCAACTGCGCAGAATAAGCTTGACCGCCAGGCTTTGATTATTGGTGGATGTGGTATGTAGCCTCCTTGTGGTGACCAATACCAACTTTCGCTTCTTTTTCTAGACTGCGCTGACGGCTCTGTCGTAAAGGCCTATGATGTCAATATCACCTGCGTACTCCAGTAGCATTGTACTTTTAGAATAGACAGTGCCACAAAGATTCAAATTACCTTTTCAGGGGATATCAAATTTCCACATGACATCGAATAGTCAGCTCTAATCAATATTGTCGGAAAGCCTCTTTCCTTCTAAGAGCTGTTTTTAACTCGCCTTGGTCGAGTGGCGGGAGCACAAAATTGTCGAGGTAGATTGTTGTTGCGGGTTCTTCTTCGTCCGCCGCAGCACTGCTTCCGCCATTTACCAAGTTCGAGAAGTGTCTGTCCACATTTTGAGTGTACTCTGTGTGTCTGTTATGAAGTTTCCGGAAGAAGGTGCCGCCGGACTTCAAACCATTTGTTTACCAACATCTCAAGCTCTTCGTACTCTTGTCTTTCTGCCTATTCTCTTCCCTCTCTCTTAATTATATTGAGAATAAGTCTCTCTTCCTACTAATTCGAAACTGAAACTCTAAAAATGATACTCAATCCATACTTTTTTGATTATAGCAATATTAAAAATATCCTTGGTTTCTATTGTGGTAATGAGCATGTGGTACTAGTAAATACATGTAGTGGAAAACATGTCGCCGTCTCTATCATGATAGAGTTTCCTACAGGTCACATTCGCATGTATATGTTTACACATGTTTGAACAAATGCATAAGTGAAGGCGCCGATGTAAATTTAGCTGCTCACATTGACGCGTCGCGTACAGGAAAATTTGATAAATTGTTGTTGAATATAAGAGAAATCCTAGAATTTCGAAGACTTAAATCATATACTTTGTAAGCCATATGAACGAAAATTGTAATGAACTTAACACAATTTAATTCTTGCTTATAGTAAATATTTTAAATTTTTATCAAAGAATTAATAAGAGTTGAAGGCTTCTTACTTGCAGTTCTACAATTTTTTATATAAATTAAATAATTTACAACATTCCACATATAAAATATACACACACAGCGTAAATAAGCAACTCTCCAGCCCCTGCGCGTATCGAACACACCACAGTTTCCAGCAGTCTGTTACACGTTGCTCATACGCCGAGGTGCCTTTACTTTGATTGACGGCAATTTCGAATGGCTTTAAAGGAAATAGTTGAGCAAACATTGCGATTGATACACGGTATTGATTCTTATTACTCAAAAGCACCACATTTCACATACCTTTTCATTTTGCCATTTCAATTAAGGTAATTGCTTTTTCGCTTGCAACATTTTGGAATATTTACTTTTGCAGGCAAATATACATGCATTTAGTTATGAAAATGTCACTCAGACCTTCAGTTTTTGGAGACATCGTATATACTGTGACCACTCACTGCAAATATATTTGTATAAATACAATAAATTTAAATAAAGTCAAACGTGGTAAGAATATTTGACACGTAAAAATATTTAAAATTATAAAAGAAAATAATTTTAAAAATTTAAATTTTTCTTTTAAACCCAAGCTTTAAGCTTTCTGTATTTGAATAGCCGCTTTCAGCGACATGCCATTATCATTATAATCGCTTATCAAAAGCAACCAACTAACTCAATTTCGTATTAATTGCATCAATTTTCCACGCTGTCAATTGAATTTCGGGCGCACAGCAAACCGTCGTCAAAATGCCGTGCTAATTCGTCACCGCCTCTTTATAGACGCCCATCTACTCAAGTGTCTCCACACGGTTATTGCGCTGAGTGGAGCTGGCTGGAACATTAGCGACAGCTTCTCAAGTGACTGCCGTCTGTTTGAAGCGTTTTCGTTGCATTACGCTTAGTGCCGTAACTTTGTGTCGCTAAATTTTCTTATGTTTAATTTATATCCTTTAATTGCTTTAGATTGGTGGTCCTTCCTCAGGAGACATAAAGCCAACTAAGCCACCCACTTAATATTTCAGTAAGCAGACAATTCGCAAACAATACGCTTACACCAGCAGCGCCGAATTTGTATGATAAATTATAAACTTTGACTTTCCTTTTGGCTATACTTTTGAAGTTTCTCACATATAAGAGTATGATTTGAACTTGAATTTAAAGAACAGATCATCAATTTTCTTTATATTTATTTTTGAGTATATTTGTGTGGCAGCGTATTCTATTGTTGTCGGATGTCGACGGTCCAAGAGATGAGCAACTTCTTGAAGACAGAAGAAGGTCAAGTGTCAAATTTCGGATCGATATCTCAAGCCCTGAGGAACTAGTTCAGCTCTATACACATAGACGGACATACATATGTAGCTAAATCGAATGAGATCTCATATGCTTTATATGGTCTACAAACGTTTCCTTCTGTGTGCTAAAAACTTTCTGGCAAACTTAATATACGACACAGACAACCTACTTAACCAGAAGCACTTCTCCGTTAGGTGGCCTTTCCCACTTTTAACGATGCCTGATTGGAATACTACTTCAATAGAGGAGGAGAAAAATAGTACGATATGCAAACGGCATAGTATTGATGGTACCGGGGATGTTTTCTTCCACAATCTGTGAGATTATGTAAAGATCTCTACGAAAATTACAATGGTCCAGAAGTAAGTAAGTAAGTAAAACGGAACTGGTGTTTTTAACTACCCGAAGAAGAGTTCCTTTTAAACGTAGCAACAAGTTCTGCTATCGGAACAAAGTAATTGGGAGGTTGGAACCGGTACTACAAGATATAACGCTATGCTGAAGCAGCTTAACCTAAGTGAATCATAATAAATTTCCCCAAGGTAGAAGAATAGGATGGTTCCACTATCTATGCCGACGCTTCCAAAATGGACTTCGGAGTAGGAAGCCACTCCAGAAAAAATGGAAATCTTAGGCGGAAGCCTTCTGGGAACGATGAAATGAGAGCTTTGTTTGAATTTACACAAAATACCTTGAACCCATAAGGCACAAAACCTGAAATGAATGTCCACAAAAAGCACAACGCACAAAAGTAGTTTCATTGAGAGAAACAAATGATTTGAGAACAGCAATGATAGAGGATAATAAGATTATGAGGTCCTAGGATAGTGCATCAAAATGGAGCGAACATTTCTTCTACATGCCGAAGTATTATACCCTATTCAGGGTATACAAAACTCAACTATCTCAAATTGTCTCATAGTCCAAAAGAAACAAGTAATTGATTTTTAAGCCTTATGTCCCGCGTTCAATAACGTCCGCTTTCTGATAACTCCATTCCAAGGTTAAAGTTTCGAAGAACTAGAGTGGGCATGTTACATAATGAGACTGTCAAATTGTAACGTAATTTTGTGTAACCATACTTTCTTCATGCTTATGTGAAATAATTACTAATGGCGGGCTTTAGTACATCTATAAAACATCAGTACATAATATACTAGAAAATGTAACCATTTTGTGCACAGCTCGTATGTGCTCATTTCTGGTTGAGTAATGCTTGTACAAAGAGACGCTTCTGTTAAAAGAAAAGCTCAACGCAAAGCAATTTACAAAAGTAAACTCGTCAGATTTTGACGGTCTACTGAGCCGCCAAACTGCACACCCAGTCCGCAGGTGCCGCACTTGATTAAGTCACCTTTGTCGACGGCATTCCATTTGAATCAATCGGTTGATTGCTGATTTTTGTGGCTACATGTACGTACGTTTCGCCGAACACACCGTCTAACCCAAGTCCACTCGTGGCTGCGTTCTTTTGTCAAGCAAACGATTTATGCCGCTGCTGCTCGTGTGTATCGTCGCACACTGACCTCTGCCATCGCTGATGTGTCTGATGAAAAGGAATTGCGCTGAAGCGTGTGCAATTTTCACCCACGTGCCTGGCATTTTAATACGTTGCAAACTGTTGTTGCTTTAAGCACACGAAACTCGTTTAAATTTGTAATTTTCTTAAACTATTTTACTTCAAGCTTTATTTAAGCTGGCATATCGATGCTTCAAGAAATATCAGTGGCTCACACTTCTTAATAATTTTTAACTTTTTAAACAAATTAACTGTTTTCTGAAATTCATGAAGCAGCATCCGCAGCTGCGTTTTTAAAGCGAAAATAATATTTTGCACACATTTGCCTCAGTACTTTTCCACCTTCAACACTTCATTACAATGTAATTTATTTTTCTTGCCTCTTATCGGGAAAATTACCTTGCCGCCACTTTATTTTTCATGCTTTTCGATTTCTCATTTCACTCATTTCGGCTTTTCAGTTGTGTCGCGCAAATTAATTGTTTTTCGAATGCGGGTTTCTCTGCCGTTCGATTCATAATTAAAATTGCAAAAGCTGCTCCTTGCCCGCGGTCCTTACTGCAGCGCATCGCTGTCCTTTCGATCTGTCTTCCTTGCGTCAGTTTTGTCTGTACGCGCACTTATCTTTCCGGCTGCCAGCTATCATCGAAATTGGTTTCGTTTTCCTTTACACCTGCCTGTTTGCTTGTGAAATAATTTTCCGCTTTTTCTATTTCGCATCTAAAATTTAAATGATCAGCGCCGAAATTCTCCTTGCAATTTTCGACAAAATTTCCGCATATTTTTTATCTTCTTTTTCGTTTTATTCTCTTCCATTTCTTTATGGCTGCCACACTTCCCGTCATTTTGAGTTTTAATTCGCTTTTCTTTCATTTGTCGCGCCCTTCTTTATCTCTGCCGATCAATCTGCCTTCCAACCGTATTGATTAAATTCATAAATTATTATTATTTTTTGCTTCTTAATGCATTCCAATTATAACCTCGTCAGGTTCCAGAATATTGATATCGAAAGCCAATTGTCGGCCAGTCATTCAGCGAATTCATATACGATTCATACAAACTGAAGTTCAACGAACGCCGGAAAACTGCAAGCGCGTATCGAATTTAATTTGTCTGCTCTCCCTCAATCTCGTCTAGAGTTTGCGTTTAGTGGAATTCGAATTGTGGAATAAATGTTCGATAAAAATAATAATACTGGCAAAATGAAGTTCCTCATTTTGTGCTATAATTAGGGATATGAATTAATTGTGTACCTGCTTAACGATTTATGGAATTATGAAGTTTTGGTAAGCATGTTTCGCATAATAAAGCAACAACTGTATGAATGGAAATCAAATGTAATCTAAAATTCTAAATTGCCGCTCCATTTGCATTTTGTATTGAATGGTCTTTTCACCTATATTGTTAACATACCCAGAATAAGCCTGCTAATGTAAGGCTTTCGCTTTGAAATGCTATGAAATAATACCAAATCTGCCTTGTAGCTCACTATTTCAAAACCAAATTGATTCATAAATAGTTAGTATGTAATAGACCACCACACGCCTTCATATATCATTAAACCGTGTGTAGATATTTTGCATGTAACGATGTTTTGAAACTCTCCAAACAATGCATACATGTTTTGTGTAATTTTAACTTTTGCGCCTGCGAGGTTTTAATAATGCAGAACTTATTTCAAAAGCTCACAAAATGCGGTAAGCAACATTCTTTAAATTCATTGGTTATGCCTACTCGATCCACTGGGTAAATATTTATGGAGGCACGCAGGCTTTTCAGACGCGTACACATATGTATTTCATGCCAGCAGATTTACCTATAGTTGAGCAACATAACAGTTTACAGTTAGAAATTCTAGTCAGAAATGCAACAGAGCAAATATTTGACTTATACCAATTACACTACTCAAAAAATAGTAAGGAAAAATTTGGGACTACTGTGCAACAACAATACGTAACCGTTAAGTTTTCTGAACGAAATCTGGTATAACTATTTTATGAGGTCACTCGCTTCAACAGGAACTTACTTACTTTTTGTGAACTGGTCTAAACCGGCAAGGACTATCAATAGCATTGCTCTACCCTCCAAAAAGAATATTTTGCCGTTTTTTGAATTGGTATAAACTGGTTAAAAATTATATCAAGTGGTCAATATTTTTTTGGGTGTATGTAAACTAGTGTTATAGAGCGATTTTTTGTTGTTTTATATTACAGCAATACATGTTATACCATTATTATGAACTGGTATAGCTGATAAGTTTTCTAAACGAAATCTTGCAGAACTTTTTCGAGTTTCTAGTCGTTCCAGCAAGAACTTCTTACCATTTTTTTGATCTGGCCAAAATCACCAATCACGACTGTCAGTGTGCTACACTCTAAAAGAATATTTTGTTATTTTTTTGAATTGGTATAAACTGGTAAGAAATCATTTTTGGTGGTAAGTAGTGTCACTCTCAAACAGTAACTTCTACCAGTTTTCTAACTGGTCTAAGCTGGTAAGACTTTCGGAATCAGACAGATTAGATCATTTTACATAATTATTTCAAGTGACCAATAGCAATATACTTTATTCCAACAGGGACATTTACAATTATTTCATGTGGTCAGTATTTTTGCGCTATATTCTACAAAGAACTTTTTAGCATTTTTTGAACTGGTTTAAACTGATAAAACATCTGAACGAAAACGCATTATCTCCAATGAAGGTTTCAGAATAAAAACCTGTCAATGCTAATTTCTTTCTTGTTCCAGTGGTTCTACGTTACACTCAACAGGAGCTCTTATCATGTTTTGAACTGGTCTAAACTGATAAGGCATCTGAACAAAAACTATCATCTTAAATGAATTGTCTGCGTTTTCGCGCTATTTTCCAACAATTCTTACAACTTTGTGAATTGAAAATCTGATCGAAAATGTATCATCTTAAATAAATTTTTCTAAATAAAAACTTATCTAGGATGATTTATTTCTTGTGGCTAGTGGTTCTGCGTCTTACGCCAACAGGAACTTTTACCATTTTTTAACTGGAAAGGATTCTAAACGAACATGTATCATCAATAGAATTATTTTATGTGACCAATGGCTTTCTGCTACATACCAACAAGAAATTTTTTGCGATTTTTTAACTGGTATAAAGCGGACCAATGGCTTGCTGCTACATTCTAACAAAAAATGTTTACTGTTTTTTGAACTGGTATAAACTGGTTAAAATTTTGCGGATTTTTTCTGAACGAATTCTGAAAATTGTCATCTCTAATGAATACGCAAAAACTACTAGTTTCAAGTATTAAAAGCACGACTTAGTTTTTATAAGTGATTTAAACTAGTTGTAAAATACTTCACCTAGATGATTTCACTGCAGGGTTATTACATAAGCAACATAAGTTTTTTTTTTTACTTTATTTTCAAAACTACTTGAAGGACACATTATTCACCTACGTTATGGTTATAGCCACCATTGTGAGTACACGTTGATAATGAGATGCTTAATAGAATATTGAATGCTGTTTAGGGGAAGCAGTTGAGGGCAACAACTTTAGTAACAGACGCTTAAATATATGCTAATAAAGTGTAGCCAACCTTTTGAAAAACTACAGAAAATTGTCGCTCAAGATAAACTCTAGTTTTGCGCTTTTCATTCAATGTTATTCAGAAACTATTTTCCGTAGAATTTTCCTTTGTGCGGCTAACGTAATTACATCCGCCAACCCAAACATTATTAAACACTGCATACAAGTATTTTGGGGTTGTTGAATACATCCGGTAAACATGATATCGACAACATGTATTCACTCACTTTTTTTATTATACACAAGAGACCATTTAGGGCAGAAAGTTTTAGATGTTTAGCACAACCTGCTTGGAACTCGCCAATTCTTTTCACACAAACACTAGAACATAATACATATCTATTATAGCAAGGAATTCTTTGAATTGTTGTTGATAAGCACAACAAAACCAACATATAATTTTCTTTCAAGCCAATGATTTGAAACAAAAGTGAATTGGGTTTGCAGGGCCGTTTAGAAAAGAACTAATTCGATTAGTATGCATTTTCTTCCTCCGTTTTTGTAAAGATTTCTATTTTTTGAGTTCAGCATCAGAGTCTCTTAGAATAAGTACTAATTCGTACGCAAACATAGATTTTAAACCAAACAAGAATATAAAGGTTTGCTGTATTTGAGTTAACACATTTATTTTATTATCGTCAAAACGGGGGTCTCTCATTTGAGAGGTTTTTCTTCTTTTCATTGGTAGGGTGAATTTTGAGTTATTATAGAAGTCATGTCCATAAACAAAAAATAATATCAATTCACCCATATGCACACTGTTCCTCATAATTTCGCAAATAAAATTATGTACAGTTATGCTCACGCACACTGCCCAAAGTGTGTAATCTCAATATCTGGGATATTGAATCACAAAAAGCAAACCAAACAAAAAACACTCGGCACACAACAAAATACGAGAAACAAATCCGCATCACACAAAATATAGTCCCGCAATGCGCTATGAGCATGGTAATCCACCGTTAGTCAACGCCTTGCCACTTCCGACAGCAGCCAAGAGCGTGCGAATACATAAAACAGTCAACGTTAAGTCGCCACCACCACCACTAACGGCACTCCATGAGTGCCAATAATAAGTCAATCCACAATGAAGCACCCACTTAGAATTAGGCCAACATAATACCAACTCAATAACATTATTGGCGGCACGCATACGCCACTGATGCTGTGAATGGATTTGCTGGATTCGGCCGGTGGATTGATAATGCCGGCTACAAGGTGAAGATTGTGATTTAGGCGAAATAAAAGAATTGTAGTAAGAACAAAAACTTATGCGTAGGCGTACAAGGCGGCAGCTGGCCAATGTCGGCGCCGAAATCCCGTCTCACACAACCGACCACAAATATACATACAACACACATCCGAACGCCAAATTCAATGTGCGGGTATTTGGGGTCTTTACGGGGCTGTGCACCGAACATATTAAGTAATAAAGTCATGTCAGGCGCCAAATAACCGCTTAGGTGTGAGAAATTAAGTACAACATACATAAAATGAGAAAAATAAAACACGAAGTGCTCGAAAACAAAGCAGCATAAAGGCCTACTGTGTAAGCGGATAAGGTTACCGAAATGAATTTATTCAAGGAAGAGGAGGATTGGCAGGCGGAACTTGTTGGAAAACATATGCTCTGCGAAACAAGAACATAAATACATATGCTCGCTAACGTTGGGCACTGTTCGACCTGATGTTGCTGTTTAATGCTCAAACAAGTTTAGGGATTTCGCCCTCTTCGCTGTCTGTGCTTTAATATTTCATCACATTTTTCGATATTACAGTCAACAATTCGAATTATTTGCAAACTGGGTATTTTATATATCAGCTATGGCTTTCTGTAAGCTGGGACCACGCTTTTAATATAATTATTTTCCGCTTAGTCCAGGCAATTAGTAAGCGATAAATGCTGAAATCGGAATCGGAGGCTATATGAAAGAACTAAGGCAGTTTATTACAGCATGAGACCGTCTTTGGGGTTCTTTAGTTCTTTGTCATATGCTGAACAAAGCTCAATAAGTTTGCCACGATGTTTGCAACAGCCAAAAGGACGCATCAGAGGCCCTATGAAGTATATATAAATGATCAGCGTGACAAAATTTCCAAGAACTATTTCAACCTTAGTCAGGCGGAAGCTGGACAATGAAAGAACAAATTCGTAGATGTTTCCACCTTATTTTCCTCCCTGAAACTTTGACAAGTTGTGTCCTCCAAAATCTTTAGCCTCACCGTGTGAGTGCAATGGACAATGTCAGTTAGGACACCCATCATTACGGCCAGATAAACTTTGGCCTTTGGCGATCAATCCTGGACCAAAAGGTTTACGCAACCCCACAAGTGCTGGTTGGAAGTAGCTTCATGCTACAGCTAGTGAGATCACACACTCCTTGACTAGTTTATTGTCAGCGAGCTCGAGGCCTGTATAGCAGATCTGCTATCGGAGTGGATGCTTACCTTCCTAAACGAAGCGACACTTCGGTGAAGTACTTCTACTACTACATTAAAGCTGTCATTACTGCTTGAAAGGCTTGATGGAAAGCTAACGACAGAAGATTCCTTTCCCACCTGCCTTTTGAACTTCAATCCATGCGTGGAAAAGTTCACTACGCTACTTCTCCAGTGACTCCCCACTTCAGAGTTGGCATAGATTATCGTCCAAGATAGCAGTACAATCTGCCAGAAAATTATTCAGATCGAGTCACTATAGCATATTTGTAGCTGACATACAAACTAACCGATCGATTACTTTGTAAGGAGTCTTTTAGATTTATGAAGGGTATTAAAGCTTTTTCTCGTTTTCAGTTTAGTTTGCTTAAACAATTTAAAATACTTCTGTCTGAACAGTCGCTATATAATATATACATAACTGTTTTTTTTAGGAAACGTTAAGTATATCAACACGTTACCCTTCTTTGTGAATTTTTGATACCTTACACTTTAGCATTTTTAAAGCTTACTTCCACAAAGCCCCTTTCTTCCTACGAAAGCAGAACTCAGCCGCCTTTCAGACTCCCAAGAATTGATGAATGTAAAAGACACGGTGTATTCACTTAATTTGCACCTTTTCGCGCAGTATGAATAGCTGTAGTTACATATATCTCTTCTTAACATCGTCCGCCCACCCAAATACACATATACTCTCGCATATTAACACATATACCTTGTACATGTGTGTGTGCGTTTTTCATTTCCTTTCATTTTGGTTAATGTTTGCACGGCCTTCTTCGTGTCCAGGCCTCCTGCAGGATAAAGGACGCGCCTGGCAAATTGAATGCGTTTTCCTTGTGAGGCAGCTGCTCAACTGCCCGTTATCCGCTGGGTCGTAGGTCAACATGGCAAAGACATAAAATTTCATTATAACCACAATACACGTTTTTGTACCACAATGAAGACGAAAATGTTTGCCGCTGAAATTTTATATATATCTTATTTCGGGGCATTATTTTTTACGAATGAATATTTTCGCTTCACGTTTCTTGTGTTTCATGTTCATTTTATTGCCTGCTTTTGTTTTGCTTTTACTTTGCTATTTATTTATTTATTTTTTTAAGGCTCGCGTAATTGTTTCTGTTTGGGCGTCTGGTGTGATAAAATTGCTTAATGGCTTCGCCATTTCTTAGGTAATTTAATTCAATTCTATCTTATTGAATTCTCCGAAAAGATAACGGAGCAGCTTGTAAATTCAACAGTAGAACGTTGGCAATGAACACAGCTGGAATTTGGTGGGAGAATTATTAAAAGGGTCATTCCTCAGCCGTAATCCGTAAAATAAATTGCCATATTTTATTAATATTCCCAGACAATTATCTCTACAATGGAGAGATTTATGAAATTTTGATATCACACTAAATTCAGCTCAAGATGTTATATAAAAACGGCTCATAAATCGATGAACACATTTTTCCTCGGATTTTAAAGTATATCGTCACCTAAAATTCAGAATAACGTAACATCACCTTTCATAAGTTTACAGTCGAAAGAAAAACGATATAATAGAAACCACTCAAATTTAAACAAAACTTGAATTTTGGTTATAAAATGGTTATATAGTGGTTATTATATCTGAAAACTATTTTATTATTATTATTTTTTTTTTTGTTGATAATACGTTGTTCTGCATTTTAGGTGACGAAACGTATAAGTTTAATATGTATATTTTATATAATTATTATAAGTTTATTTATATTTGAAAATATACAATGTAATAGTTTCTACAATATTTCGATTTTTTAAGTGGCAGCCACACAAAAAAAAATTGATCAAAATTCTAAATTTTTACTAGTCTTCCGATCATTATCGGTACTTTTGAAATAACAACAATTAGGCAGAAAAATCTCGTCAAACATCTTTTTACGGACGCCTTCCTAGAGACCGGCTACGATATCAAAGGAACAGAAATTTTTAAAAATTAATCGCGTATTATTAAAGTTCATTAAATTCTGTAAAAGCACATTATTTTACTTATTGAATACCTTTTAAAAATATTACTAATTTTCTGACTTGCAAGTAAATATAACACCTTGAGATGACCACATGCCATATTTTACGAGTAATGGCTTCTTGTTCATAACCCATCACTTCACGGCCCTTATATCCAACAATGATATCTTAGGCAATAAGTAATACCTGTAAAAGTAAGCAAATTATTTCGAATAAAGTCTATATAATATTTAAAGCTATCAGAGATAATTCTAATGAATCCTTAAATAGCTGAAAATAATATCTGTCAATTAGCTCCTATTGAAATTAATGAAGATATTGTCTTCTACTTCTATAGACATTGAAACAGTTACATTTTCATATATTAATCAGTGCTTTAATTGAAAATATTAATTAAAAATATGATTTTATGAGAATGTTATATTGGACCACATCTACACTAAGAGCAAATATCTCAACACAATATATATATGTACATATATAATATATGAATGAATGGGGGTATAAATATGCACTCATTTCGATATTTGTCTGTGTGCCTTGCATTAAGTACTCTTTATCCCTGACCAATAGATTTCCATTACATTAGAATTAATTACAGGTACCAGGACTGGGTAGCGTAGCACCGGAGAAGAGCTTCGTCAAGCGACGTTTATTATTAGTGTCATTTCAACATGCGACAAGGGCACTCAAACCAGTTGCGATGGCATTACCGCCGACGCAAGCCACAAACCATTCGTCGCACTGATTGTCAGCTGAGACATTTGCACAAAACACATTAACGCAAGCACAATGGCAGCCAGAGCCTTGCCACATGTGACTTCTATTGTCTATGCTTGAGCGATTGTAGACACAAGAGCGTTGCGCATGCATGCTTGGCGAAGATTCATTATTACATTTTATATATGGAAAGAACATTTAAGAGGAAAATTATTATTATCCTTGATTTATTCCGAGAATGCATGCGAAGCGTGCGGAGTACAAGAACACATGTACTTTCATATATACATTTCCATCTGCTGCTGTCTAAGGGTATTTGTATAAAATAATGTTAACAAACAGGCCGTCATGTAGTCAGACAAACCAGCTACTTAGGCAATACTCCTCAACTGGAAGGCATTTAATCATAAACATATAAATTGTGAAGAGATCAGACAGACACAGAGATGACGTGCATTTCGAAGTAGACAGCATATTGTCACATGCACAGATAATTAAGTTGATGCAGACGGGCAGCCGGAGCACATAATGCCTAATATGCGTCTAATGGAAGCGGTACATACGTGCTACTTAGAAGCTTGATGTGCGTAACTTCAGTAAAGGCAACACTCACGTACAGAGCATATGCTGTTGTCCGAAGAGCGTATATTCATATTGGCTCCGTCTACGGGAGTAATTAGCAGCTCATAAATGGAAGATTACTTATTTATAAGCTTGAGTTTGTAGTGGTAATGGCTAATATGCATTCACTCTCCTTTCATTCAATCAGTTATTGCAGAAACGGAGAGCTCACTTAAATTACTTCAACTTTTGGCAAGTAGCTTAAAACCAATAGAATACATAATTTGAAATATGAATAAGAAAACTGATAGGAAGTCCACAGAAATTGTGGAGTAACTCGGCGGAAGCAGGAATTAATATCAGGAAAAGGAAATGTAAGCGACTGGAATACAAGGTCCATGATAATATCAGATGAAGGTTTATTAATACGAACTGAAGTTTTCGTCGTGCAGGAACTCAACGCTTTTTACGAAGTTTAATGAAGACTTGATATCTAATTCAGATATTACATAGAGTCCCTTGAACTGTGATGCTTCTAGATATCTAAGTCCAGTCGAACATAGACAGAAAATGCGGTTCAAGGTCTTTCTCATGCCTATTTCCCTGCATTTTTTACATGTGTTATCGCATATAATGTCGATACCGCTCACACGTGATGCCAGTAAGTTGGGACCTATGACCAGGCTATATCCGAAGGTGCTTGGTGGCAAGTTGAGTAACCTTTCAAGTGCACCAATTGGAGTGGTTTTTAGTTCTCCCCTTATGCAGATAGCAACAAGACGTTGTATTCGTTCGTGTTCTACTCCGTTCAGCCTCAAGGACTTTCATAACAAGATTTTGTACCTCCTTGTAAGGACTACCATATCCGTTTTACCGGCATTTGCCGCTAGCTTGACTGATAATGCTCCTACTCGTATATAGGATCTAGCTGTCATAAAAACTGACCAATCAAAATGAAGATAAGGATCCTCTTATATGCTATAAGAAATGCACATATGAAGGGTATTACAGCTCTAGCTTCTTTCATTTCATTATATGTACAATCCAAAATCATTTTATTTGTATTTTAATGAAGTGAACCGAACTAAAGCATTGTATTTGCGTCTCATCGTTCATTTCTTTACTTCTTCTTTTTGGTTTGTTGCACTAACCACATTCCATTGATGCTGCTATTTATTAATAATGCTAGCGTTAATGTCATATGTAATTGCGGAGAACTCTCACTCACAACTTTCGACATTGCACTGTTCCTAAATTCTCCAACCAAATCCGCAAACCAACAACAAAGTAGGTATTTCCAACACAAAAGTCACCGACTCGCTCCAATAAACTTCTACATGTCCATTATATGCATGTATTTGTGTGTGTGCCGTTGCTATTCTCTTACCATAAACAACATTTCATTGTGCGGTGTAGACATTTAACAGATCCATGTCCACTCTGAAACAATAAAACGCTCTTAAGTAATCCAATTACATCATTTGGCAGCGCAGACATACGGGCAGAAGAGTGTGGGGCAGAAGAGTGTGGGTTCGAGCACTATACCTAGAAATATATTTACTATATATGTACATACACACATATGCACTTGTGTTCGTGAGTATGCATGTGCGATGTTTCTTGCGTTGCGCACCTGCAAAGCATGGAGAGCCATCTGCCGGCCGCTTAGGGCTCTCGTCGCATTAGTTGCCATTGAACTGCGCGCGGCAGTGGCATACTTATATTTTCGTGCTTGTGAATGAGCAGAAGCAACCATATTAACTGGCACTTGCATTAAGTGCTCCGCCCCGAAATGACGCCCAGCAAGACAAAGCTGCAATACTCGAAGCTTGTAATGGTTGAGCGGTTAAGCAGCTGCACGTCATGGCGTGCTGTACAAAGTGATTTTAATTAGACTTAGAGAGCAACCGAGCAAATGGGGAGAAGGTCGAATGTGCAGTGGGCCATTGGGCTGCACCGCCTACGTAGTTCCAGAGAAAGTTGACGGCTGCTGGCAGAAAATATGTGGTCAAAGAAGGCATGGTCGAGGAACGAAGTTTTGGCTGAAGACAAAGGTTAATCGTTAAGTTGACTTTCAGACACTCTCTCGGGTAATTTTAAAATTAGAATATCATAGACTTGTATATGTATGTGAAGTTGGACTGGCTAGAATGTTGTCAAATTGATGGAGTATAGAACAGTGAAGGGCTTTATAAGTTTCGAAATACAGGTTCATCGAGTGGAGTGGAGTCTAAGATTCAGTTGTATATGACAAAATAAAAAAAGGAACATTCTGCTGGTAAAAGTGTCACCATTTTTGGATCCCCAATGCTTTCAAAGCAGTAATTATTGGGTCTTGACAACTTTCAGAGCTTTGTAGTTCGAATTTGAAATCGCCAACATTTTATACAATTCTCAGCGATATACTAAGGAGTTTTTGAGCAATGATGACATAGAACGGTGAACACAAAGTTTTCGTTCAGAAAAGAGGGAGAGCAAGAATTTGTGATAACTCCATTCAGAGAGCACCCAGCCTCAGGTGACACTTGCTTGCCTCAACACTCTCTCCAGAATTTTAAGATCGTCTTCATTTGATACCACCTTCACTAATATTATTTGGACCATTTGAAAAGTTATGATAAAGAACTTGATAGTTCAGATTTACGTCCAGGAGTTTAATCCTTTGGCTAGACTAGAGATCTAAGTATTACTGAAGTACCTGTAGAGCAAGAAATTATAATAATTTCATCCTCAGAGAACACCCTGCGTCTAGCGATACTTGCTAACTTCAACACTCTCTCTATACTTTTGATAGCGGTTCTAGTTTCAAATACTGCCTCAAGCAAAATATATGCAAAATCTTTTACTACCGTGAAAAGTAAGAACTGAGAATATAAATAAAAATTTGCTACCAACAACAAAAGGTGAAAATGTGAAAGTATAACAGAGGCAAAATATTAACGGAGCATGTACTATTGGTTGGCGAATACACGTACGTAAACACGAACATTTGGTATGCAGCCTAGTTATGGCCCCCATAGGAGTACGGAAAGTATTGCTATCAAACTTTGTTGCATGCAACATGGCAGTAGCAAAAACTTTGTATTTCTTGCAGCTTGCATAGGTGAATTTGTGTATTTTTGGTAAACTCGTCGTGAACTTGCAAATGCATGTAGCTAGCGCTGTGTGTTGGCTGAGCTAGTCTGAATGCATATGATGAGAACTCAGAAACTTTGAGTCTTGAAGGTCTTTGGCGTCACGCATGAGTGGAAAATATCCAAACTGATGGCTAACAGTTCACAGCACAGGTAATTCCCAACATGTGGCCATCAATTGCACGGCCCTAGAAGCATATACAAATACCCTGTATGCATGGGCGTACGTATGTACGAGCTGTGGTGTACACTGGCAAGTGCATGGTTGCTTCATTGGGCATACTAAACCAAACAACAACGGCAACTACTTGTACTATATTGGCTGCTGCTGGCAAAACTATAAACGCAACGCTGCAGTTGACGTTGGGGCTGGCCACAGCGTTGAGTACAACTGTGCTGCGCCGTGTCCAGACACTTTGCATGCTGATTTATGTGCAAACACATTGCCTCCTCCACACACACCCGCCAGCTTTTGCTACAGCAATGGACTCTAGCCATGTAAGCCGGTGCATAGTCGATGTTGCGTGCGTAGGCCAGTGCGTCCGCATGCACACAAGTGCGTCCGTGCAAACATTATCCCACTCACTTAACCGTAACGAGACAGGCAAGTGACAAACGAATGACATTGCGGCATGATTGCCGGCCTCTAGTGGCCTCAGCGCCTGTGCTCTGTCTTTGTCGGTCGGTGCTCCCCAACAGGATGAACATCATGTGCGGATATGCTGAGCTGTTCGAAGCAGCGCCGCATCCGGCGCTGTATTCGATCACTCTTTGCGCTTCTAATGCTCCGCTCGCCTCCATCACAAAACATCTAGCTATAGCCTGGGGTTCAGCTGCAAGGTTAACTGTATAAAGTGCGTAAGCAATAGGCAGTGGTTTCATATAAGCAATTGCTCACTTAAAAGATATTGATATGGGTATAAGAACTAGAATTTAGATGATTAATAGGATATTTTTGAAGTTTTCATACAAGAACTTAATTCCCATCGTTCAATTTGTATGACTGCTATATGCTATAGTGTTCCGATCTTAATGATTCCTTAGGAGATTGCACCACGGTCTTTGGCAATAATCCATGCCAAATTTCGAAAATATATTTTATGAAAAGGAAGAACTTTCCATATAAGCATTTAATTCCGCTCGTTCAGTTTGTATGACAGCCATGTGCAATAGTGGTCCGATCTTAACAATTTCTTCTGAGATTGTAGGGATGCTTGAAATAATAACGAAATTTGGCGTGCAGATATCTAGTATGTAAAATAGGAGGGTTTCCAAACAAAAACTAAATCTAGATCGTATGTTTGTATGGCATCTTTATCTTATAGTGACTCAATAGCAGCGGTTCCGACAAATGAGCAGCTGCTTAGAGAGATAAGCACGTTTACAAAATTTCAAAACGACATCCCAAAAACTGGCAGAGTAGTTCGCCTACAGGGCAAACAAAGAATCGGACTGACATGGCTTAAACGACTGGGCTCACCACGCTGAACCTACAGAATTTTACAAAGTTCGTGGCAAACTTAATATACCCAGTTCAGTAGTACAAGTACAGATACACATCGCAATTTACAATAACTGCAAATATCTACAATCGAACTTAACCGATTTCGAACCACCACGCATCACTGTGCCGTCGTTTTTGTGCAGTTAATGCCTACCACTTCCACTTTTAATTTGCGTGCGACGGATAACAAAAGGGCTAAGGCCATTCTATGGTTAACACCTTGCCCAATGCTGCTACATAGAACAAGTAGCTCACCTGCAATCGATTGCCACAGCTTCCACTCGTTCTGCCGACAAAACGCAACGAATAGGAAAGAGCAGCAAACCCCTCAATGCGCCTTGGGTACATGCGTCCATACTTAAACTAATGATGAGGTACTAAAGTGATTAAATAGCGGACAGTTAGAATTACTCTTTCCGATTTCGCACTTCTCCGTGCGCACTTGCCAGCGGCTTTGCTGCTTTTAAGTTAATTAGTTGTTAATAAGTAAGCGTGTGCGGTTAGCCATTAGCAACTAGCACTTAGGAAATTAATGGTGTCCAAGGATTATAAAAAGACGATTGGCAGTATGTTACTGGACAGATACTAAAAATTAACATGATGAATAAGACTGAGAGGAAGAAAAAGAAGAAGATGCTGCAAGGAGAAACTGACATCTTAAAGCCGCACATTGGATTGATTATGAATATGAGTCATGGTTGGTTGAAAAGCGCGGATCATAACCGCCGGACTGCGGGCGTGGAATATGTCTCGTCTTATTCGTTGGGCTGGGCACGTAAATAGACATTGTTCTTGCATCTCACCCTCGTCCGTGCATGCTTTGTATTCGGCCATATCCACTTTTCCCATTTTCTGAAGGTGGAGTTTTAAGGGTAGATCAAATGATCAATGGTCCTTTTGGACAAATGAGGAAATTTTTTGTTTGTCCACTACCACCACGTTACTTTGCGATATGCCATGTGTTGCTTGTGTTTCAAGATCTGAAGCCTGGATCCATTGCTTCAATTGCTTTAAGGAGCTGAATAGCCGGAGGCAGCTTAGGGCAATTGTGTCTCCAACTGCCCAAGCGGGCAAACTCGACTGCGTTTTCGCTTCTTTTGCCGGTATTAACCAAGTTACCTACTGAAAATCTAGTTATTGCCAGCTGGCATAACCTAACTACATACATGGGACCATTTTTCGGCGCTATTAATAGCCTTAATTGTTGCTTGGCTATTCATTACAATGTTTATGGACTTCCTGGTCAGGCACTAGGCGCCTCCTGTTATGCCCAGAACTTCGACTCCCTAGTAAACAGACCCATTGCACGTGTTCCAGAGGTTTAAAATGGCACGTTTTTGATAATGCCATTCAACATGTAACTGCACCATACGTTAGTGTGGAATGGATGACACTTTTGTAGAGCCAATAGACGATGTAGAGTCGTAGGCCTCACTTTAGAGCAATAGCTCTACTGCAAGATTTCCATATTCGAAGGGCTTTGGAAGCCTTGCTCTCAATGATTATCCACTCGCTCAACACATACGGTGATCATAACTGTCATAAAGTACAACCAAGTATAACTGTTCCAGTTCCGGAACACAGCCTGGGCTCCGCTGAGAGAAACAGCTTTCAAAAATTCATATTAAATTAAATAACAGCGACATATTGAATGGAGTGCTGCCTCTTTTGTGTTGTTGCTTATGAAAAGTGTTAGCAACTTGAGTCTGAAGTGGCTCGCAGCCAGCAACACTTGTACTTATTCGGACTCGTGCTGTTAGTTACAAGTTGTACCGAAACGTAACACCGTCAACAAAGGGCACAAAGTAGCCTAAGTGTGAAAGAGCAAAAGTGGACTTGTCGCGCAACCGGCGGCGCGAAATACGTGGGGCTACGAAAAATCGGGGGGCGGTGGACGGGAAATTACTTAAAAGCAGGTAAGTATGAATAACTATATAACGGTGAGTACTGTCGAGTGGGCACTGCTGTTGCTTACGACACACAGCATTCGAAAGCAGTGCTTGTTGGACATTTTTGTTGCATGAAAAATTTATACGTTGCAATATGTGTGTGTGTGTGTGTGCTTTTGCTTGTGTGACTTGTGCTATTTCTAATATTACATTGTAGTTGTTGTTGTTGCTGCTGCTGTTTTTGCAGAAAAATGCTTCCTTCAAACATTTTTCTTCTTCAACACTTACTTATGTAAAATGCATGCGCAACATTACTCCGGGCACTGGTGCAACGTGCATGTGATTGTTCCGCCGTCGTTGGCATGCACCGCACACCCGCATGCAGCGTGACGCCCAGCATGGCATCGTAAGTGTAACTTCCGCTATGTGTGTGCTGGCAGCTCGCTTTTGCTGCCGGCGTTGCACAAGTAGCTTTTGTGCAACACTTTGAGAGTTTCGCAAAAAGTTTTGCTTGCAACACAAACGCTATTTCAACGTGCTACAGGCTGCAGCTTGCGCGCAGTGCCCTGGCAATCACTGGCACAACGCTGCACGAACGGCATGTAAGTCACCAACACCAGCGTGAGCACAAAAACAACCATATGAGCTTCAGCCAAAGTGGCAGCTAACGTCCGAGCTTTCCCGCTGCCTTTTCAACTTCTTTTGTTTTTCTTTTATTCCACTACCGTTGTTGTTGTTGTTGTTGGCAAATAGGTACACTGATTATATTAGTTGTGCAACCATGTTGCATGCACCATCCCAATAGCAAATATATGCACCAGCTGTTGCAGCTGCACCAACTATTCGTGTTTGTTGTTGCCGACGTTGTTGTAAGTGAAGTAGTGTCGCTCTTATTTTTACTTTGCCAGCACTTACAGTTGCCCCGTTAGTAGTTGTTTTTGCTATTGCAGCAGCAGTTAATTTATATTTATGATTATGTTATGTTGGTGCTCGCGTTGCGGCTGGAAATTGCAACGCAGCGCAACGCGTCTCATCGCATCGTCGTCATGGTGTCGCCAGTCTTTTGCGAAAGGTGTTGTGGCATATGTCGGCTCTTGTCGCATTAGTGTGACGGTGTGTAAATTGTGGAAAATGCATCCGCCACTCACACAGGTACAAATATACTTGCAACCATATGTTTTCACTCTTATGGCACACAGCTAAACGGCACTAAAATGCATGAAATATTGCAGCTTGGAGATAATGAATATGCCGGTGTAGTTAAAACTTGTATGTCTCGCATTAAATTAATTTATTTCATATTTGCATGTTTATAACGGAAATTACGGGAAAACATTAGCCCTACAGTTCAGTTCTTCTGTTTACGAAATTACACAATATCAGCGGTAACTTCATACCAAAAATTAAAATGTGTTGAGTCGGTTCATTCTAGGTCCTCGGCTATCTCTCTGATGTCAAAACACAACTTATTCCATACCATAAACTGGGTATATTAAGTTTACCACGAAATTCGTAATTCCCAGATGGAAATGTCGAAAAGCCTATAAAACTGGTTTTGATGCATCCACCATCATCCACCATTGAGCCCTGACCTTGCACCATAACTCCCTTAATTGAGCAAGTTGGCTTCTAGAGAAGCCTGTGAAAATCACTTTTGGCAGTTTTTCGCTGAGAAACCAGGAAAGTTTTACATTGATAAAATAATGTCTCTAGCGGAAAAATGGCATTCTTCCAAACAGCTTCTGCCGCTAAGGTCCGGTAAGATTGTCAAATTTAGAAGTCCCACAACTAGGAAGAGGCCAGCCTTGCTGAGCTCTTTGAATTTATTACATTCGATCTTGAGTGAAAAAGATCCGCAAGATCATGAATGAGCGCATGAACCGTTGGTGGCCTAGCACTAACCCAGTGTCCGCGCCGCCCAGCCGTTCAGTAGCAGGGACACAGAAGCAGAGGGTACAACAATCATTGTGATTTACGTGAGTACCTCTCGGTGACGGCCTAACCTCACGGTGCTTTTAAAAACACATAGATCAGTACAATGCGTTAATCAGCCCGAAATAATAATGGCATTTTGCACGTCTTATTTGGTTCCAATTGGTCTAGGTATAAGGGACACTTTTTCCAACTTGGTCGGGTTCGACGCCGATCTAAAACCTCTGCCGTGCTGTGGGTCTGGCACCACTCCAAGGGCTAACTGTTCCTGTGGTACCAGATTTAAGTCTCCAGTCAGACCTTGCAGCTTTTGCTACTACCAGTTGAGCACCGCACAACTCAATGATTGGTGACATCTAACCCTTGAACTTCATACTTCTTTTCATTAGAAGGAATATCATTCAAAGTCTATAATATGATTTCAAGCTGAGTATTATAGCACTATTTCTGACAAAGACTATGCGGAAATTTCTAGGCAAGCCAAAAATATAGACATAGTGCATGTGGATTTTAGTTGTCTCTTACGACAGGCATACCTTACCGCAGAGGGTAGCAACGACCTATTCTCATTCTGCTAATAATGGGCTAGAGTGACTTTCCTTGCAAGCACATCAGCTTTGCAGTTACCTGCGATTCCGCTGTGGCTTAGCAGGAGAACGTTAAGAGTTCATATCTTTGGTCCAAAATTCATACCTTTCAATAAAAAACAAATAATAAAGTGGTCGATATCGGTGGTTCCGACAAATGACCAGCTTCTTGTAGAGAAAATGACCAGCGCAAAATTTCAGATCGATATCTCAAATACCGAGCGAGTAGTTCGTGTATATACAGTTGGTCATGGCTCAACCGACCCAGCTCGCCATGCTGATAATTTACGTATGTATATATTTTATAGGCTCTCCGACATTTCCTTCTATAGTGATAGATATATAAGAAACGTTCATAAACTTACAATTAAAGGCATGCCCAGATTTTTGATTTTTCCCTAAGAAGTCTTCAATTGACCAAACTTCACAGAGTGGCAAAGCAAACAGGCAACTCGTATAAATTAAATATACTGGCATAATTACATGCATACATACTTATATATAACTGCTATCATTTATACTAGTTTAATACACAACAATCATCTTCCATTCGGTAGCCGTTAGAGAGTACCGAATCGAACACATTATACAAACCGTTCTAAAAGAAGTATTGCATGTATTGTAGCATGATTTCTTGTACATATTTAATATCGATAACTTTGATGTTGCTTTCAAAAATAAATTTATTTGAAAATGGGGCGGCAAAGGGGAAGTAAAGACGAGTTTAACATTTTCTTAAATCTTACCAGAATACGACTTTCCTCACTTTCCATTTTCCTGGATAAATATTTATTTTATGCCATAAAACAAAAAAATGCCATCTAAATTTCTATTCTACATATTGTATGTACAATTGTGGTAACCACAAAAATATTGAAAACTGTACATATGTTACAGACGAAAGCAAAAGCCAATCAGAGAAAACAAAAATCCCCACAACTTTGCAATAGCTTTGGAAGATGCAAAGATAGAAAAACAATAATACGCTGGAATTGCAGGTAGAAATTGAAACTGGACACGACTGAATACACACACAAACGAGTATAAGTTGGAAGTTACAGAAACATCAAAATAAAAATAACAGTAAAGCTACGACGAAATTGATATGAAAATATACAAAGGTAAATATTACACACATTGATATGGATCGCACATACACTTGAAGGAATTATGAACCGAACCTCAGGCTGACTCCTAAGCATATGCAAAGTGTATTTATTCAGAAAATAAATAAATAAAAAGGCAGCAGTTGTAATCAAAACATTGTGGGTGCAGTGGTTAGTTAAAATTTAAAACTAAAATCTTCTGCAAATGCAGCTTACTCACCCACACATAAATACAAAAGCAGCGATGTGAGTGTAATATGTTGTGAAAAGCAATATTTCTGGTTAAAATATGGCAAAATATTCACAAGTGGTGAATCAGAATCGCAGAAGCCACTAGCAGACACTCATTAGACGATTCCCATATAGACAGCAATGAAGACAAGCACTGTGGGGTGCGCACAAGTATGTAGAAGGAAGGGCACAATATGAGCATCAAATGGCAATAAAGTGTAAATACACAAATGTAAATGATATATGAAAGGGTGAAGTGGATAGTAGAAAGTATTGACTATGATGGAACCGAAAGCAAAACAGACACAAGAGCCGGCCAGCCAACTAAATGAAAAATTTCTGAAAGTAGCAGAAACAAAACAACCAAATAACACACACACACACACAACCGCCTCAGATGAGCTGTGCAAAGGAATATGATTTTGGTATATTCACATGCACGCGTTTAAACATTTCCATTTGTTTGTGGGTTTATCGATAAATGTTTTTCTGCATTTGGTTGTGGGGTATAATATGAGGAGCTCGACACACAGGGTGCTACAATACGTGAGCCAAATAGGAAAAGTCGGCTTGAACTGCAAATTAAGCTGCCAACGATCCTCTATTATTCCGCTTTAGTGAATATTTGTATTCTGGAAGGTCTATTTTAAGTCTCCAGCAATAATCTACTAGCATTCCTGCACTTCATTTCATTTGATAGTGCTTTTCCATTAAGTGCAGATGGAACTTCTCGCTTTGTTAGATACGCGCAGCTCCCAAATTTGCCGGAAAGAGATCCAAAGAAGAGTCCACCATATTAACTTGTATTCTTAAGGAAATATTGTACCCAAAGCTTTATATGACATTATAAGTTCATTTATTAATTCTTTGGAAATTGCCGATTTATAGTTTCCTATAAAATTTTAGACTACGCTCACAAAACGTCTTTAGGGGGGGTGTTTTCCTGATCCGGCTACCAAAACTTTGAACGCATTTATCTCGGAACACCGACTCTAAAGTGAGGAAGATTTCTCCGAAGCGGCTGCACCGATTGGCTTGACAGTTCTAGAATACCTTTTTAGATATATTTGTAAGATAATCATCGAAATAATACGATTTTTGATAGTATTTTTGATTTTCAAGGGGTTACATGGATTTTTATTGTTATAAACATAGACTATGAACAAAGACATTCTGAAATTAAAAAAAATATATATATTTTAAACTCGACCAATGCGACGCCTTTTCCGTTGACACCCGCTTTGGACTTCTTATAGGATCACCAGAAGTGAAAAATTTGTGTTTTAGTTAAAACCTTAGCTTAAGACTTGGATAAGGGAAGCAACTGAAAATTGGATTTTTGCCAAAATTTTTGAAAAACAAATTTAAATTTCAGTGAAAATTCCGCGACATTTTTTTTTTCAAAAAAATCCCTTGTCCAAGTATTTAAGAATTGTATTTTATAGACCTTTGTAAAATTTCATGAAAATCGGTTGAGTAGTTCTCGAGAAATCTTGCAAGCCGATTTCAAAACCACAGTTTCGAGAAAAACGCGTTTAAAAACCGCGCACTTAGCCTAGCTAGCTTCGAGCGCACAAGTTCACAAAACTGTATCTCCGGAACTAATAATCGAATCAGCTTCAAGATTTTGGGCAATATTCTAGAGATGTTGCAAAATTTAATAAGACAAACAAAATAGATTTTTGAAACCCGTAAACCCATGTATCCCCTTAAACTACTCTGCAGCGTAAATTTTTTCCAAAAATATACCTCTTTTGGAAAGTCACCAATTTGTCACAAAAATAATTTTTACTATGTTATACTTTCGATCATTTTGGATTTGAGATAATTTTAATTACAAAAATTTTGGCAACAACTTGTTTTGTGGGCTGCTTCTGGACTAAGGAAACAGGATCAAGGGAGTACAAAATTTTTCAAGAATGACTCACCAAATATTAGAGTACATCTAATTTTGTGAATGTACCTTAAATTTTTTTATTAAAAACCAAAATTTATAAAAAAAAAGGTCAATTTGTCTGGCTTGCAAGTGAATATACCCCTGCGTGCTGATAGCTTATGGAAATTAATAAAATTAATTAATCGTGCTCCAAAATTTAGAAAATTGAAAAATAGCATTAACAGAAAAGTAATTTTGATTAAATCTTTCTATTATGGGGCATGCGTCTGGCCCCCCACCCAATGACGTGTTAATTGTCAAAATCGGTGATTTAGCGAAATTTTCAGAGTCCTGGTTTGACCAATGTAGGAACCGTTGTAATAGTTTGTTCGATTCACTATTCTCAAATCAAGTTTAAGGCTAAGAAAAGGGTGCAGGTTTTGTTATTTTAGTGGATGGTGGTGGTGGATTGGTATGAGCTACAATGTGGAACCCAACAGTTCGACAAACTGTTGCACCAATTTTATTAAGTCAATCGCTTGTGTCTCACGTATGTGGTAAACCAACATGCGACACCCTATAAATAGGCAAGTACTCTAGTAAATACATACACACACATACAAATATATGAATGTGCATATTTTTCATTGCCTGCCACAATTTGGTTGTGAATCCAGTTGAACGAGCGCAAGTATTTGCAAATACTCAGATGCTCGATTCGTTTCTTGTTTATTTTTTAAGTGAACTGCATAACTTTGCTCGACTGCGCCCTTACGCCCCCGCACACACGCACACAAACACATGCAAACAACGCACGTTCGTTTTCATGGCAATACAATTTGTAGCAACGTTTGGTCATCTATTTGCTTGCGCCCCGACAGCCTTTCCTGCCGCCTACTAGAGCTGCAAAAGCACACCACACAGATTGGTAGCAAACAATGGACCACAAATGGCAGTGAAAATGTTAGTGAAACTCGAAAATATTTTTTATTGTGTTTTCCTTCTTGCCTTTTTTCGTTTTTCTGCTCAAAGAAGGCACAAATCGATTTTTGCAAACTCACATGAATTCAACTACTTCCGTGCACACATATAAGTGCATATACATATATATACACCCACTCTCATGCATACATACATACATACACACATAAGCTGAATAGACAAATCAGTGATGCAGCCATTGGTGCAAATAAGAACCTTCTATTTCTCAAACTTGCTAATTCATACAAACACACACACATACAGACATATGTAAGTAGTTGCTTGCATATTGTTGCATGCTACATGTGAGTACGTGCTTGTGTGTGTGGTGCTGCTGCAGCAAGTGCCCGTGTCAAGGATATGCCAACATGTGTTTGTCCACAGACAGAAACTGCCGTTAGTGCAGGCGCAAAAATTAAGCTTGCATATAGATTTGCTAGCTTATTCATATACATACATATATACTATATCTCGATCTTCTATGGTGTGGTTTATATGTAGTTGCCACATATAGCTTTCTCTCTTTCGAATATTGGCCAGAATATGGTTGGGTGATAAATTTCATTTTGCTGCGAAATTTGCAATTCCCGTCCAATATATGTGTACCTGCGGATACCGGCAGCATGTGTGCGTGTGTGTGTCGTTGCATATTTGCTTTGATTTATGCATATCGTGCGAAATTGTGTTTCCTCGATCGTTTGCAAATACAAGAAATGAAGTTTTATTGGGTCTTTGTGGGCGGCAGGTGAGTAATTGATGTCACACATTGGCACACACCTTAATCCTACGGCACACACACACACACATAAATTTAAGGTGTGTCAGCTTGTGGGCTGCAGTTGTACAAATTGCAATGAGCAAGTTCAAATTATGAAAGTTTTGCGTTCGAAGTTCATCAATGCATTATTTAGATTGGCACTTGGGTCAAGGATCGATTTGCTGAGTTTACTTTAAGAGTTTAGTTATAAGTGCAGCAAAAAATTTAATCTAAAGTAGCAAAATAATAACATTAGCTCCGGAATTTAAAACAATATTTTACAAATAGAAAAGTTAGTTGATTTCATTTTAATTTTCCGGTCTTGTTTGAATATGAAATTAATAAATATATATTAGTTCATACTTTTTCTCTAACCTGAACTCAAAAGTTCCTACTTATAAATCCTTAAGTTGAAAGTTAGCAAAATTGCTTCTTTTGCGTGATTTTCTTTGTTTGAAGATGTATTTTATTTAATTAGAGTATCGGGAAGATCCCCAAAGAAAGGTGACTAATAGTGAGACAGATTTTTCTGGTTAAAATAATCTTACACTGATGGATAAACGAACGGACCAACAAGCAGACAGTTTCGGAAACTAGCAACCCTAGTAAGAACTTATTTCAATTTTTTGGTGATTAAACTCCATCAAGGATCAGTTATCGATGGTGTGATGAATCTAGCAGAGGCCGTAGATCAGTCCTACAAAAATTTTCTCAAAGTCATGCAAAATCAGTTCGAAACGCGTCTATGACATCGTGACAGGTGATGAACGCGTATGAGCCCAAAAGTAAACAGCAGTGAACTGAATGGGTGTTTCAAGGTGAGTCGAATCGAACAAAAAGCTGTTCGATGAAGCATTTATAAGCAAACGGCTGCCTGTTTTTTCGGAAAATTCGATATTTTGCAATCTGAGTGCTACAGAGCTATTTGTTGGCCAGTTGTCTTTCAAGCAATCAGAAAACCACTGGAACATGATTATACTATACATGTACATATATGTCAAAAAAAACTTGTCAGTAAGCTCCATCTACAATCAAGAAACTTTTACTTATTCGACTTTATAGCGGTTCAAGCAAGGTAGATGATTAACAAAAGACTATCGAAAGACCCGTTCTCATGATAGTCGGGTCTACGTAACTGAAATGGACCCGGATTTTTATCCAGCTAGAGATTTTAAACTCGCCAGCATTCCTCCAAATTACTTAAGGCCTGTTTTCTGCCGCTATAAGAACAATGTTATCGAAATATCACTCACAGAGACAAAAATTAAAGTGTGATGAGTAAAACCATGCATTATTGTATAAATATTTACATATAACTTTACGTTATAAATATATCCTTTATACAGCCGTGAACAAATATATGCGTGAATAACCGCAAAGGTATTTCGCTTGAGCTTACACCTGAAGAGCAATTATGCTGTGGGTTCGTGTCACATTTCAGTTAATTATTCTCTATTTAATCCACTCTTATGCTTCATACACGTTCTTTCCGCCTTCCACTGACGCATCTACATACATACTTATTATATGTATGTATGTATGTATGTTCGATGTTGCATGCTTCCACTTCATTTCGCAAAGCATGAATAAAATACTCACAGTTGAATTAAATTAAGTAGCTGGGGCGCCTAAGCGTATGCTAAGCTGTGTAAAGCTCAACGAAGCAGTGCATAATTTTCGCCGACAAAGCCTTATGATGAATGGCTAAATGTAGCGAAATGAGAAAATGTATGGCATGGAAACAAAAGCGACCGAGTCAAATTAATGGCCAGTTAGTTAGCTGTTTGCTGTTTGAAGAGAAAAATGCAAATAAGTTTGCTGAAAGTCAGGAGTAAAGGCAGACAGACAAGCAGGCGATCTTCAACATCACATCACTGGCTGGTGTGTAGTCCAGAGAAAATGAAGAGAGATGTGGAGAGTTGATTAACATAAAATCCGATATGTGTCAGCGCACTTCAGCTTCAGCCACGGATCAAGCGAACATCGTTGCTGGAATATATGACTTTAGCTTCTACCATACATTAAGCCATCAACACGGGACTGTTTAGTGTCTGGCTTTCATGGAATCCTCAGGATATGAGCAAGCCATGGAAAAAAAGAAAAAAGTAAATGTTTCATATAAGATCTATCATAAACGCTCAGACCTGATACATCTTACAATCAACAAGGTAAATTCCATAACCTCAAATATTTTTGAAAGAAACTCTAAGGACATTTTTGGCTTCAATCGTATATTTAAATGTAACAATAAAAAGCTGCCATGAAGTAAGCTTCCCACAAGGCATACTATTTAGTGCTTGTGAGGGCATCCATTGGCTGATATTTGTCTTTTGTTTGCATATTAATTAAGTTGTTAGCTTCGACTTTTGGTTGACGAGCGAAGCAGGAGTTATGGTGGAACTAAAAGGGAAGCAATGCATACCCTAAGAATGAGCATGCGAGTACAGCCAACATGGCTAACAAATGCAAAAGAAGGATGTTACAAAATGCTGGAAAAACAATGGTTCACGTAGAAAATTGGAAAGTGTGGCGCATGCAGCGTGGCGTATGAAGTGTCATGAGCAGGCAGGACAGCAACAAGCAGCGGGTTGACAGCGTGTTTGTGCACTATGTTGTTATTATTGTTGGCAGTTTGCATTTCTTTTATGCAATTGACACAATTTGCATACGCAAGCAACCACACCAGCAACACAAACACACACACGGGGCATACCTCAATTCGAGTTGATGCAAAACCCTAAGATTCTCCTATGTACATATGTACATGCTAGCTTATATATTATCTCGTACGTATGTTCTGACCCTTTACTGCGCATTTGTTTGTAGAAGCTGTGGTCGCATATGTTTGCAATGAAAATATTTGCATATGCTAAGGCGTCTATGCTCGACCGCAAATCTGGCTATGCAAATACGATTCAAGTCGTTTGTAGATGTCGATGCGGTTACATTTATCGCTTCGATTTTCCTTTCTTTCATTTTCATATTATGCACACACACATACATAACATAAGTACACCGTACGAACAGAATATTTAAAAATGATTACGAGAAAAATATGAGTTGGTCAGAGCAACTAATGTAGCTGGAATCCTGGGCATAGGCTATATTTTGATTTTAAGTCTCAATATAGACACCGCTCGGAATTAAGTTGTTTAGCAAGAGAACCTTTTCAAAAAGCAACCACAATACAGAAAAGAGACCAAATATGATGGTCTAAATAAATTAAGTAAAAAAATGTATACCAAAATCGTTTTGTTTGGAAAATGATTGCTAAAGAAATTAAGAACAGGTCGATCCTAGCAGGCATCTCACTTGGACAGATAAGAGTGCTGATCCGTTTGCCTAAAGCCGCTATATGAATTCTCACCTCCCTGAAAGTAGCGGCATTTCGTAGCACTACGTCTAACGACACCTTTACTGCAGCGACTTCTATTTACCAGACACCGCAATGGGCACATTTGTGAGAATTTTTTAACTCAGTGTAATCGGCTATCAAAAGGAAAATTTCGCTGAACTGAATAAGCCGATTGACTTGAAATTTTCACACGATCTTCTTAAATGTATGTGTCAGGGTAGCTTCGAAGGAATACGATTTTTGATAATAATTTTTTTTTGAGTAGACGAAGAAGTCTTTTCGAATTTCTGATCAAACTTCAACTTATTTTTTTTTTTATAATAATAAATAAACAAATATGTACCATTTTGGTCGACTACATTTTTCCATCTTTCATAAGTGTAAATCGAAATTTCGAAATTCCCAGAACGAAAGCGAGCAAACCATTTTTGTGCTACACGAACTGATACAGCATATTCTGCCTTCTTTTCTTTTTTATACAAAAATTTCAAAATATAGGAAATTTCTTCATTATTTTCACTCATTTTAAAAAAGCTGTAACTTTTTTTCAACTTACTCGAATTTACTTTTTTTTTTGTTGAATGAGCTTAAAATCTCACCTTTCCAACACCTAATGGTATGACACAATGTGATTGTTAGCTCTAAAGATAAACGACATCTATTGACAAAATACGAAAAGACTTTTTCGACTACCAATATATTGTGATTTTTTACGGAAAAAATTTACTATTTTGGTTCTTGCTTAGTGTTAAAACATGTTATTATAAATTAATCAATAATCCAAAATATTTATTGTGTTGCAATAAAATGCGTTCAATCACTCAATTAATGAAATCTAATAGAGGAATTCCTCTTGAATAAACAAAGACCATTCCGGCAGACAAAATGTTATACAAAAATATATTCTAATTAATATTACACATAACGTATTCATTAAATTAGTAATTGGCAAAGTGCATAGCAATTATGCAAATATTTATTAACACCAGTTTTAATGTGTGTGTGTGTGTGTGTGAGTGTACAAAAAAGTTGTTAATTTCCAAATCAAATAGTTTTGTTCAAACGCACATTGTATGTGGCATGTGGCATAAACACAGCGTCTGCGGCGTGAATAGAATTTAACACACAAATATGTATGAATTTAAATTAAATTTTCCATTAAATTACGCATAAATTAGTAATGGCATGAAATGAGGCATAAAGCAAAAATTTACAGATTACAAAGCACTTAACTAATTCAACCGAAATTATATGCATTTTGGTGATTAACGCCGACAGCAATGACATTTTAACACATCTGCAGCCGTACTAGGGATGTTCGTCGTGACGTAAGTTGTAGTTAACATGGTACAAGAAGAGGAATTACAGACTTAAGAAGCATTACCTTAAAGCACATTTAAACGAAATTTGCAGTAAATTTCAAAGGCGTCCACATTCACCATTAACATATCAATAAAGTGCAAATTATTTACTTGAGGCAGCATAAAGTGCACTAGCACATCATACATATGCAACAACCAGGCAACGCCCCCGTTAATCACCGCCGAGAAAACAACCCAGCCGAAGCAGTCCACAAATGGGAGCCAGCGGCTAGCCGTGCAGCCAGCTAGCCACGCTCACAATCGATCACCCGACCAAATCATTGAGTTGCACCATGGGCCAAGAAAGTAGAGTGTAACAACAATAATAAAAGATGCATGCAGCCATTATCGCTGACATAGCAAGACAAATTTAGATTTATTGTTACTTCAGTGGAGGGAGAGGATAGGAAATGGTAGTTGAACTAACATGCAGCAGCCCTAGCTTTGTGCGTTTTATACATTAGAAGTTCCATAGATAGTGAAACGAATATGAAGCGCCTTCCAAGTCACATGAAGTTGAAATTAAAGCATTAAAATTGCAAATTCTTATAAGCACAGGGGTTGCTCAGAAGAAAGTGACTAGAAAGTGCAATCTATAATTTGTTGTAGCGTGTTAAATTACAACAGCGACAAGGGAGGTACATTGTGGGTAGGCGAGCTGCGGATGAGTTGCAGAAAAAGGTCACATATCCGGGGGTGGATAATGGGTTTCGGAGCCATGGTGACCGTTAACGAACTGAGAGCATGCAAAGATGAAGATATTTATCAATAATGCCTGTTACGCATTCTGTTCTACATGCATAAAGATGTGTGGCGTAATGACAGCAAGCGCCGGGGTGGTGACAGTCACACCCCATCAAGCACAAATATGTTCGAGTTTTATGAATATGATTCAAATTATATACATAGTCTTTTTAAATATGAAATAATCCGCTTCAAAGTAAAAGCTAAAAATTTAGGCTCGCACAGATGCAATACAGGGTGGATCATATTACACCAAACTAAAATACACTTAAGAATTTCTTTTGAGATTGCAACGGTGCTTGGAATAATAGTCGATGCGAAATTTCGTGATGATATCTAGTAAAAGAAAAAGGTTTGCATACAAAGACTAGATTTAAATCGTTCAGTTTGTATGAAAACTTTATCCTATAGTGATACAATATTGGCGGTTCCAACAAATGAGCAGTTTTTTGGGAGAAAATTTCGTGTACAAAACCATATTTCAGACTGATATCTCAAAGATCGATGGAAGAGTCCGCTTATATCCATACAGACGAACAAACAGACAGAAGGAGACAGACAGATATAACTAAATTGACTCAGATCGTTCTCCGACGTTTTCTGCAGGGTGTTACGAACTTCGTGATAAACTTCATATAACCTATTCAAGTAAGGGCGTTCTGCATCGACCAGAACAAATGAACGAAGGGCAAGATCTGGACTCTAAGATGGTTGAGGCAAAACTTCTCAATTGCTGTTTTTTCAAATAGTTCTAAGCCGGTCTTGCAACATGAGACCTAGCGTTGTCATAATGGAAAATAATTGTCCCGTGTCATTCGTTAATTCCGGGCGTTTTTAAGCTCATTTAAATTTGATGAGTTGTTGTCGGCAGCGTTCGCCATTAATGATTTCACCCGGTTTTAGAAGCTTATTAGACAGTACGCCCTTCTGATCCAGCCAAATACCTAGCGTAATGAACATTGAGATTTGCCGTTGATTTGACTGGGTAACCAAAACTCACATACTGATTTTTTCGTTTAAAGTTTTCATAATGGATCCATTTTTCATCCATAGGTACAATCCGATGCAAAAACGACACTTTTTATTTGGACCATTTTTGACCACAACATCAATCCAGTCTCCGCCGTTATAGGAGAGGGCGTCTCTTTTGCGTTTTCTTTTTTTTTGGCACTTTTTCTGAAATGGTTCGAGGCTTGTCAGCAAATATTTTGCTTTTCAAAAATAAATAAGTGGGAGCAAATTCATTGGAGCTACTCTTTGATTATTTTTCAAGCGATGCGGAGAGAAGCATCGACAATATTCGATTTAGAGCTGAATGTTGATGAGCTCTTGCTGTTTCGTGCTCAATTAAATGTGACACAAAATGATGAATAGTGCTGTCAGACGGCGCCCGCTGAGCAACACTTTTGCTACAACATACAAAGCTACTATTTGGAGTGTAAAGTGCATGTATTTCGGCTGGATTTTTTGCATATGAAATGATCATTAGTTAGGATCGTACAGAATTGAGGATTTTAAAATATTTATAAACAACTCAGTCGGTTAGTTTTGCCAAAATTATTCATACAGTACGCAACGACATGAAAAGTAGTGCACCCTGTATAAATAAAAATAAATAAATATCAAATTTAATATTCAAATTAGTGGAGAAGCATCAAATACTCGTTTAATATTTTCGATTTTTCGTTCAAAATTTGTTAATACAGGCAAAAAAGGTCTTCAAAAAGGAAGCAATCATTGCAATATTAAACTTTACAACGCTTCAATGTGATATTCAATCCAACATGTTCACTAGGAAGTAATTAAAAAATATTCATACGCTGTGTATGTACATATGTATGTATGAAGGAAAAGTTTATTCACTCTTGTGATAAATAGTGGATGCGAAATATTGCATAACATTGCCATGGCAATATTAAAATATCCAAATAAATAATACGTCTGAAGGCACACACAAATAATCCCTCCAATGAAAGGAACAGAATACAAATGCAAAATGCGAATATTAAGTATGGCTGAATAAAGCATTATGCACTCTCTAATGCATAAATTACACATTTGTTTGAACGGGCCAACGTCCAAAGTGCAAATACATTTTACATTCGCGTTAAAAACCACAGTGGTGGATCAATTTTCGGGATAAATGCTTATCAAAAAATCACATTATTTAGCGTGATGCATAGTTGAGGGGGTCTTTTCGCATACCACTATAAAAAAATATATGCTAAACTAACCCATTAACCGTTTACGCTCGATTTGGCACCGCTCTCCCTTAAATCGTTGAATCTTTTCAATTTGCTTTTCTCTGCTCAAATTATAGCTTTCTTTTTTCTCATCAATGGAATCCGAAAACCGATTTTTCAGTGCTGAAAACAGAAAAAAGTCACAACGAACCAAAATTTTGGTTGAGCGATGGGCTTGTTTCTAACAACAATGATTCTAGGGTACCTTTTCTCGCTAGCTCATCAGCTTTGCAATTTCCAGTGATTGCATTGGCACCCATACCAGCCTTATCACAAACGCACTATAAATGAGTTCAATGCTAGTATCGCGGCTGTACTGTCTGAGTGAATGCTATATCTGAGTGAACGGTCACTAATCTAAAAGAGGACGCATTCCGGAGCAGCAAATCTACTGCTACCTTGATGGCTGCAACCTCAGCCCGGAAGACACTGCAATAGCCTGGAAGTCTGAAACTGGAGTTAATAGAGAGTACCCGTAAGTGAACCCCTCTACCAGCCTTCTCTCCAAGCGACAAAAGAGAAGGACGATGTGACCAAAGAGAGTTGCCCCCTCCACGAAGTCAAAATCGTGCTTGGCAACTTTAAAGCCAGGGCGGGCAAAGAAGATATCTTTGGCACAAAAAAATAGTGAATTCAGCTTCCATGATGAAACATTTCCCAATGGGATGAGGCTGATCGACTTCGCCGAGGCTAGAAATATGGTTATCTGCATAGCATACCACTTTTTGCGCCAAATTTTTTGTCTGTTTCGAGTTTTTTAAAAATAGCAAATATTGAAAATATTGGGGATATGGCTCATTCTATACGTAGACAGGCCTATAAAGAAGACTCCGTAAAATTTTCAGGTTAATCGATCCAATAGAATATATGAATTCGTTCAAATTGAAAATGGCATTTGCAGAAAAACTCGTATAAGTTTTCACAAACTGTAGTTCGGAGAAGTTCGGATCCCGTGCCAGCAAAATATCTATCCAAAAAAAATATTATAAAATGTAAAACATCCTTTTGTGGACAAATTCTAAAAATTGCAAAAAAATAATTATTTCTGTACTGGAATCCCGCCTTGAGTGATTTTGATGCTTAAATCGAAATGAGCGCATCTAATAACTGGCGCACCACTGTATTGCCAAGCGAGAGCTTACTTTGTGGCTGTTGTTGCTTTTGCCTCATTACGCCAAATGCTTTATGTAGCTGCGGAAAAACATTTACCAAACTGTAAATTACCCATTCGCCGTCTAGAAAAAAAACTAAAGCCAAACATAGGAACTAAAAAAAGAATTGCGAAAAAGAACAAAGATAAACATAAACAACAAATACAAAGAATACAAAGAATACATATAAAATTAATGTGGCGTTGTGGTGGATGAAGTGTCAGCAACACAGAGTGGCTACAACACACGCAGCGCCAATACACACACAACGCTGGTATTTGCAACACACATGCACGCTTTAATCCCGTGTTACCGCCAACATGTTGACATGTGTGTGTATGCTTAGTGGCAGGACAACAGCCGCAGCAGGACTTGCCACCAATGCCGACTGCCGGTTGCCGGTGTGTCGCTGTTGCTGTGGCAGCATCCGACGTTGTTGCTGTTGTACCCGGCGTTAACTTGGCAACCGCCAACGAGGCAACAACAAATGCGAAGCGACCGCTGTTGTGAACCCATAGCAAACCAAACCGACACGGCAACCACCAAAGGGACAAACAACTCATGAACCCGACGATGATTCACCATTGCGACGAGACCGAAAACAGCACTTCTGGTGAAGAGCGTTGCAAGCAGACGGACAGGCCGACGAACCAAGCAACTCGCCAACAAACAGACAGACGAACAGAGCGTTGCAAGATCGAGCGAAAAAAGCAGCAGCTCAGACGAGACATTAACATAAATAATAGTCAAATTGTATGCTCATTCAAACAACAACAACAGCAAAAACTAAAACGGGAAAACTTACAATTACATGCATGCGAATATGGCATTGTTTGCCGCGCCAAAAAGTATGCATTACACGGATGCGCCGCGCCAACTAAAAGCTGCTGCCATATACAAGCCAACACATACATGCATACATATGTACATAGGTACATATGAATTAAATATGTATGGATGCAAATAAAGTGAGCTGTGAACACGCATACACAAGTGTACAAGCGTCACTGGAAAAGCGCAAGCAAAAGTCGGGAGGAGAATATCAAAATATAAAAACTTGCACAACAATAAACAACAACAACAAACGGCAACAATAACTAAATGAAAACAAGCGAAACAAAAACCGTTGTACTTCACAACTCAGCTGACAGTGAAAAATATACGTGAGCCACAGCAGCCATTCGCTCAGGAGAGCGGCACACGGCTTGGCAGCCAAAAAGTATGCACTGCCAAATGTAAATGCACTGAGAGACGCGGCAAGACGACGAGGCTGCGCAGCAAAACAATAGCAAAGGAAGAAGTATTCAAAAACAGTAAACAGTATTTGAAAAGCGTGTAAAACCTCGCTGGCATGTCGCAAATCTGCGCTGAAAACGCAGCGGCGGCGGTGACGGTGGCGCTGGCGGCAAACCCGGCGACAAAAGTGTGCAGGCGAGTAGTTGAGCGGAAAGTTACACATTACCGAAAATAACACTTGAATGGCGGAAGGCGACCCGCCGCTGCGCCAGCCACAGCAGCAAACGAGAGTGAGTTGAATTGAAATATAGTAGCATTGTGCTCGTAAATAAATACCGTTAGCTGCATTTCAAGTGTTGTTGCAGACATTTTTTCAGTTGCTTGGCTTTGCGTTGCCGCGATTGTTTATTTGCGTTTACTTCAATTCACAAGCAAAGTTAAGCAGCAAAAATGCTGCAGGGAAATGAGCCTGTTTATGGCATTACAATACTGTGTTGTTGTTGGTGGTATTGTGGCAATTGCTGCAATACTTCTATAACCAGCAGCTGATTTTAGAATAAAGGTATTTGGAAAAAAGTTTCAAAAAAGGTTTTCATACAAGCTCTATATTCCGATCTTTCAGTTTGTATGGAAGCTACAAGCTACAGTTCCGACAAATGAGCAGCGCCTTGTGGAGAAGAGAATGTGTGTATAGATATTACAAAAACTGAAGGACAGGCGAAGGACGGACCGACGAACATGACTAAATCGACTCAGCTCGTTGTAGCTGTTGCTTTAGCGTTTACCTAGTCCCCGTTAGGATGGTAAGTATTAACTAGTTTGTCGTCGACGTCATCCAACGGAAGCCCGAGAAACGTGATGTTTCGACGGGGTGGGACGAAAGGGAGAGGGGTGTCAGATGTGTGGGGTTGGTGGGGCATGCAAAGATGTGGCCAATGTCATGTGGAGACTCATTGCACGTAGAACATATTCTGGATAAGCAGGATCGAAGGACATCAAGAGACATCTTGTCGTAGTCCGGAGTGCAGTATTCTGATAAGTCTGAAGCTTCCTCATCTGCATTTCTTTACATCCAGGTGACCATATTGATGCGGCATAGTTAAGAACCGGCCGGCGGCTCTGTACTTTGGTGATAATCGCTGTAGAATGAGAAATAAAAGAGCACAGGCTGTCGAAAGTCACACCCAAAATTTTAGGATTTTTAACAGTTCATTCCATTGCCCGACGTCAATATCGGGCAATCATCAGCGTACGTGGTAACAGAAATTCCTTCTGGTTCGATATGTAGAAGTTAAACAATAATGGAGCGAGGACACCACACTGTGAAACCTCTTATTTAATTCTTCTCAGTTTTGAGTTTTTACCTCGAAACAGTACGGATGATTGACGACTGTTCAAATAGTTCATGGTTCACCTCTTCAGTCCTGAAGGGACAGTAGTTTTTTCGACGTCTTACAGTAGCGTTGTGTGATTGACTGTGTCAAAGACTTTTTACAAGTCCAACGCTTCGAGGATCGTTCTCTCTTATCGCGGTTTCTGGCTGAGGCCACGAACTATCTAGGCGTTTATGACACTAAGTGCTGTGGTGGTACTGTGCACTTTTCGGAAGCCATGCTGATAGTTTGCTAGGCTCCGGTGGTGAGTGAATGTCGGGAGAAGCAAGACTCATCTCGTCCAGTTGATCAGTTAGATACGCATTTTAAATAGTTTCCGTTTTCTTCTGGGTGGTGCAAACATCGTGTCAAACTAAATATACCCTATTCAAGGTAAAATTATCCAACACTTTATTTACAAAGAAAAAATGTCTAGTAAACCGAAGAGTTACATCAATAAAAAGACTGTAAAGAAAATCAAAAAAAGAAAAAAGAAAAATTTTGTAAAACAAAATATCTCCAAAAACATTTTATGACGTCCAAGGAGGAACAACTTATACGCGTGCTGATATCCGGCGCTGCCGGCCAAGTTGCATACTCACTCGCCGGGCTGGTTGCGCACGGCATGGCATTCGGTTTAAAGCAACCCATGATTTTGCATCTCTTCGATCTGCCGCTAGAGACGGGAAAAATGGAAGGTCTTCGCATGGAACTAATTGACTCAGCACTACCTTTGCTGCGCGACGTGATCGTTACCAGCGATCCGGTTGTGGCTTTTCAAGATATATCAGTGGCCTTCCTGATGGGCGGCAAACGCCGACAGCCTGGCATGAAGCGCTATGAGCTCATTGCGAACAACTGCCGAATATTTAAAGATCAAGGCCTCTGTTTGGAAGCTTTCGCACGCAAAGACTGCAAGGTGGTCGTGCTAGCCGAGCCCTGCAATACAATGTGCTACATCTGTGCCGAGCATGCGCCATCTATACCGCGTGAGAATTTCACCACAAATGCGCGTTTGGATTACAATCGTGCCGTCGGCTATATAGCAAGCAATTTGAAGATTTCCGCTGCTAACGTAAAGAATATGATTATCTGGGGCAATCACTCGGATTCGATGCATCCGGATTGCTCGATAGCCAGCGTGGTTGTCAATAATAAAAGTCACCGCCTCTCCGAATATTTGGGTGACGAAATGGCTGTCTTTAAAACGCAACTGGCGGAAGCTGTCATCAAGCGTGGCGCCGAAATAATTGGTGCGCGTGGCATGTCGTCGGGATGGTCGGCAGCCAAAGCGTTATGTGATCAGATGAGAGATTGGATAGCGGGCACACCACAGGGTGTTATGGTGCCGATGACGGTCGCCTCGGATGGCAGCTATGGCACACCGAAAGAAATTTTCTTCACCTTTCCCGTGGAGGTGCAGCGCGGCAAATGGAATATAGTCAGGGGCATTAAGATTGATGAGATGTCTAGGAGTAAGATAGACTTCAGCGGCAAGGAATTGCTGCAAGAAAAGATGGCTGCCGTTGCGGAGATGGGAGAGAGTTATAACTGAGTTGACTATATATTTATTAACTATGGGTTGTTGAATTTTCGCCTTTAAAGGTTTAACTTAATAAAACTGACTACTATTGCTTCATACAGCCTATCTTTCTAGCAAATTTTAAGCAAGTTTGTATTTAATATTTGTTTCCTTAACGCCAGTCAATCATTTCAACTGCCTTATTTCCAGCCAGTTTCCGAGCGATATGGACTTTTCTTTAACTTAACCTGACACGCGATGTCTGGTGACACACAACAAAATCGTCTCTACTTTTCGTTTTGTCACGACAACCAAACATACTTCGGGATTTATCTATGTAGATAGTCTTCTCCATATTTAGCCACAATTCCACGCCCACACATGACAAATTCGCATATATTCATGGCAGTTTTACATTCTTTGTATGTTTGTGTGTTTGTGTAACTCGTGTCGTTGTTGTTGTCATGGCTGTTTATTAAGGGAGCAGAGCGACGATCCGTTACTATATGTCTCCGCATGTATGTATGTATAGGTGTATTTGTGTTCAATAGCGACAACTTGGTTATAAAAAGTCTTCTCGAACGAATCAATTCTTGTATTTATAAGCGGCAGTGTGTATGTATGCGTGTGTGTGTCACAGGAAAAACAGCGGCGGCAACAGCAACCACCAGAATGATGACGCCACAAACAACAACAGCAGCAAAAACTAACAGGAATAAATGCAAACACCAACACGGGGCAACGGCAACGGCAACGGCACGCCAACAACCGAGATGACATCCGCCAAATTGGCGCCAATCTCCACTGAATTTCGCCGCACACATTTCGCACACTCGCATTCACACTCTCACACTAAATAAAAATGCGGGTTTTAAACTCAGTCGAATTGCTTATTTGCCTAGGCAACTGTCTGCCTGCCTGTCTATTCCGTATAGCTGGCTGGGGCTGTTGTGTGTGTAAATTTACATATGTGTGCAAGTGTTTTTTCCTCTCCATCACTTCGGTCTTCTTTTTCTGCCGCATTCATTGAATTTTAGTTCGAGTTGAGGCGACAATGTTGAATTGGGCACGATGACTCTGCTGTTGTTTGTTTACGACTGCAACGACCGATGTGAATGCGAATCGGACGACGGCAATGCGTTTTCGCCCGCATAAACTTATGCAACCACACAGGGTGATTCGAAAAGATTTTTACAAAAAGAAAAAAACCATCAAGCGAAAAAATTTCAAATACATTTTTTTCTTATTTGGTATTTAATATTTGATTCGCCTCTGTTGGAAAAAAATGTGAATTTAGTAGTTAGTGGATTTATATCACTTTAATTTATTTTAGTGTTGTATTATTTAGGAAGCTTTTAAAAAAATTTGCAAGAGAATTTGATTTTTTCGATCCAAATACAAGAGTAGGGATATAGATAGTTAGTTTTGGTCCAAAACTGAAATAAATGTTTCCTTTTTTCCCCTCTTTCCTCGGGGGGAGCTGCATCGAATACTTTCAGAGCTGGAGTGCTTTCATCAATTCGAACGACATGAGCTAGCCAGGGTAACCGCTTTCTCTTAATTCGCTGAAATATTTTAATGTCATCGTACACTTCGTACTGTTCATTGTTCCATCGACTGTGGTATTCGCCGTTGCCAATGCGCAAAGGACCATAAATCTTTCGTGGAACCTCTCTCTCGAAAACTCTTAACGCCAACTCATCAGATGTTGCCACCGTCCATACCTCTGTAAGCATATAGCAGGGCGGAGATAATGAGTGACTTGACGAAGTTGGTCTTTGTTCGTCGAGAGAGGACTTTACTTCTCAATTGCCTCCTCAGTCCGAAGTATCACCTGTTGGCAAGAGTTATTCTGCGTTGGATTTAGACACTGACGTTGTTGTTGGTGTTAATGCTGTTTCCAAGATATGACTGTCAACAGTGACGTGGGAACCGAATCGCAAGTGCGACGATCGCTTGTTTGATGACAGGAGATATCCAAATCAATTTTTTTTGTTTCTGGAGAAAGCTAAACTAACGGCGTGGATGTTATGGCCAATGATTTCGATATTATCAGCGTACGCAAGCTATCTGCAGGTCGAACTATTTTCTCCAGGAATATTTAGATTGAAGAAGTCGCACGTTAGGGAAACGCCTCGTATGCAACCTCGTTTGATATCGAAGAGCTGGGAGAGGTCCTTCCCGATTCTCGCTGAGCTTCTGATATTGCTAAACAGTCGTATTAAGCCACACTGATAAGGTCCAATCAGTTTGTTGACGGTGAGCCTCAGTCTTTAGCATACTGCGCACGATAAAACCTTATATGCGATATTAAGGAGGCTTATCCCACAGTAATTGGCGCAGATAGTGAGACTCCCTTTTTTGTTCTTAATTCTAAATATCATCACACCAAGAACAACCGAGTGAGCGCTATGATGTACTCAGCAATAACCCAACGAGAAGAAGAAACTTTTATTTCTGATAAATTTATTTGAATACAATTCTCTTTAAAGAGAACCAGTTATTCCACTGAGCTTTGTGGTCAGCAATATATTAAAGTAATTGTTTTTCCTTCAATCATTAGTCGAAGCTTTAAATTTATTCCAACCTTAATGCGTTGCTCAATAAAACAAAAACCTAAATCTAATCCTTCCAAATATTTAAGTGCACTAAAACTTTTATACGGTTTCTCTTACTGCTTGCTTTTACTTTCCCCTCACACATAAATATTTGATATAAGCTTTTGTTTCCTTTTGTGCGCGCTGCGCCTTGCACAGAACCCACATAATAATATTTCATAAGCGATTAGTTAGATCAAGAACCATATTCGCCTTTTGTACTTACAAATTTCAATGAATTGACCGTTTCCTATTAGAATTACAAATGAACAAAGTCAGAAAGAAGGACGGCCACAAAGTGCTGGGTAAACTGAGCGTCAAGCGAATTGAGAGATAAAAACGTGAAAGCAAACACAACTACTCACTTATGAGCACATACAAACATATAGTGCTCGTTGGGACGGACTACTTATGGCGTCTGTCCAGGCAGACAAAAGCAGGCTTTAGCCACAACAATAACAACACAAGTTGCAACCACAATGTTAAAAATGTGAAAAGTATTATTCCATTTCTTTGGCGGAACTCGCTAGTTTGATGATAAATACATACATTTATGTGTGGCAGACAAGAGCACACTGGTCAATGGTTGAACACAGAGGTGGTTTAACAGTTTAACGGAAGAATTGGTTAAAGCGACGCTTCATTAAGAGGAGTAAGAAAGGCAATTATATTGAGCAGTACAATTATTATGTACATTTTAATTATGAATCAACTGTTTTTAATTTCACTATGTCATAATTTACTAATATCGATAAAGTCCTGAAAATTTAAGCAACTTTACTCCATTAATGTAGTCCTGCATTGGCCGAAAAAAACGGTAGTCCGATGGTTCAAGGTCAGGGCTGTATGGTAGATGAATCAAAACTTCCCAGCCAGTTTTTGTCGTCCAGCCTTTTCCTGGTGGAAGACGAAGTCCTTTCTTTTGATGAGTTCTGGCCGTTTTTTTCGATTGCTTGCTACAATCTCATTAGTTGTTTACTGTAAGATGTATAATCAATCGTTCGATCAGGCTGGAGCCACACATAGTGGATGATTCCTTTCCAATCACACCAAATAGTCCATTAGTTGAGATTCACCACGCTTGGACATTGATCTTTTTCGCACATTATTGTCGCATTTGATCCACTTTTCGTCTCCTGTTACCATTCGCTTCAGAAATGCAAATGTTAATTCGCTCCAGTAAATTTTTAACAGACAATTCATGTGGTACTCAAGCATCGAGCTTTTTTTTGTAGCCAGCCTTTTTTATATGGTTCAAAACCGTTTGATGATGAATGTTCAGCTCCTTAGCGATGTTATAGCTGGTTAGGTGACGGTTCTGGTTAAATGAAGCTTCAAATTTCACCTTTCCACCATTATATAGTATCACACAATGTGATTGGTAGCACTGGAGATATACGACTGCAACAACATGTATTGACAAAATACGAAAAGACTTTTTCGACTACCACTACATACATATAAAATGTTGCCTATGACTATTTTACCGCTCAAATGCCAACACTTTCTCACTGTTCCATCCACAATGCAGTAAACTTCGGCGCCACAAGGCTGACTGGCTTTCATAGGCCAATTTCTGACCGGCCTTCGCTAACTTCATGACAAGAGGAATCAAGCAAAAAAAAAGTAAATAAGTGAACAAAGGCTAAGCAGCACTTTTTCTGTTTGACTCTACTTTTCTTTCAGATAATTTTCCATTGTACGCACCACTTTCTTGCTTGCTTTCTTGTGTTGCAGCATTTCATTGTAGTTACACAGGACTCGATTTCCTTCCACTCTTTCATTAAATCCGTAAGATGAGTATTTAAGTGAAAAGTATTTTTTCTTTGTGCTTCTTCAAACTATTTTTTCGTAGACAATGGCAAGCGAGAAAACTGGTCACTTGCCACAGCTTGACGTTACATAGTCTAGTGTAAGTGTGTGCATGTGCAGGCCAGGCTATTACTATTTACATAGTAGTTAGCCAGCTTGCATTTGGCCTTTTATCTCATCCATCATGGGCAGACAACTTGCCTTAGCAAGCTAGCAGAGCAACGGTTTTATATTTTATAAGCCACTCGCATTTCTTATTTGCACTTCGCATTACTATTATTGGTTAATATCAGCTTCACTTCTCACACCCTCTCCTTCACTCTTCACCCTCGCCTCCATTCTTCACCGTCGCCACCGCTCTCCACTTTCCTTCACTTTCCCGAAGTTATCCTTTTGCCGTTTAACTTTAAAATCAATAGCGTATAACTTTATTTATACTGTTACGGTAATTTCCGTATTGCCAGAGTTATAGAAAATATTATTGTTTGTGCGTGTAGTTTTGTTTGTGCATCCAGCGCTGCCGCCGCAGCCATTCTGCAATCCCGCAATATAGATTTTTTTATTACGCCATGCCATAAAAGTTCCAGACTTTGTGACGCCTTCGCCTTTTTATTTACATTTCGTCGTTGTCAGGCTGCCAGATCAGAGAAAAAAGTGCAGCTTTTGTTTTTTACTGTGCGCACAATGTTTTATCTTTGTTTTTGTTGTCAATTGCTGCTCACACTCTCACACAGCCACATACTTGATAACTGTGAATATTTGGCTGGCTTGACTAGTTCTTTTGGTCAAATTGCTGCTTTTACGACTTTGTACTTTTAGTAATGCTCTGCGGCATACACAAGCATATACAAGAATACACATACACACACACATACACATTGAACGCAAACAGCTTGTAAGTGTGCGCTTTGCAGCGCTGATGGCTTCATTGGCATTTTGTCAAAGACACAGTTCAAAATTTTATTAGTTTGAGTAAGTGACTTTTAGCATCCATCTCTCTGCATTGCTCCTCACTTCTCTTGTGTGGCTTTGTGCGTTTTTATGTGAGACGCGTTCAATGACTCCTGCATACCAAGGCGAATTCATATTTATTATGCGTGCATGCTTGTAAAACACGCATTTTTTATTTGTATTGCATTTCTGACATCGTGTGTTGCACATAAATTCTCGAGTTCAACATATTTAGTGCACAGATTTAATGACGCATCCTAGCGCCACAGTATTGAACGCACCACTACTTTGCAGTCTCCTTCAGGCTCCCACTTAAATTGTATTGCCAGTGTTTGCTGGGGCAAGAATAAAACGATTAATATTAAAATTTAATGGGAACTTTGCATTGACTTTGTAAGGATGTCTTAATGGGAAGAAAAATTGATTTATAATAAAGTCTCAGCCGATGTGGTTTTTGTTGTAGCGACAGAAAACATTCCTGAATTAGTTTTGAGGCATGGTGCAGAGTTGACAGTCCTTGGCCGGATAAAAATCCGGGTTCATTCCGATTACTAAGACCCCCAGTCATGGAAACGGACAGTTGAACAAAGAAATCTGTTAAGCTTATTCCTTATACTAAAAAAATCTCAACGCTTGAAAAGATAAATACAAAAAAGATAAAAATGGCGACTATTTCAGGACATACTTATAAGGTTAAAACTAAAAGAATAGGAGATTACTTCAGGAGAGCAGCCCGTCAGGCTAGACTAGTCGGCTACTCCAATCTTTGATCGGCTACTTCAACCTTTGATAGTTTTCAGAGTTGGTGATGAGAAATTCTCAGGAACTAGTGCAGCGTTCTTATTGAAATATTTTACAGTTCTCCTAGTCATTAATCGAAAGATTTTTTTCCTAATTCTGTTATTCTGGCCACCGCGAGGATACTTTTTTTGCGGTGCCTTCAGAAACCAGGTGCCAAAGGAGCGGACATTTCATTTCCCGACCATGACAAAGTTCGTATGGCAATTGTCCGATTGAAGAACAACAATACGGTGGGGACCGATGTATTTAGGGCCGAGCTATTCAAATATGACGGCGAAGAACTGTTACTTTGGACTGAGTAGGCAATTGAGAAGTAAAGTCTTCTCACGTCGAACAAACGGCAAACTCTATAAGTCACTCATTATTCCCGTCCTGCACCATGCAGAGGCATGGACGCTGACAACATCTGATGAGTCGGCTTTACGAATTTTCGAGAGAAACGTTCTGCGGAAGACCGACTCAAGACATTTTATTATAGTTAAAGTTTTGTGTCAATGCTAGAGTCGTACCAAAAAACTTGAATCCTTTGCAACAACGCCTTCGAGTGGAGAGTTGAAAGTTGCTTGACAATATTCATGAATACCCTGCATTCATCAAATGCAACGATACGAGGGTTTGTGAATATGAATGTTCAACAATTTAGCGAATAGCGCTCCAAAAATTAATGGCAACGGAAAACCAAAATTTGCGGAAGGCAGTAAAAACCATCGAGGCCGATGACCATATCATAACCAGTATATGTATAGGAAACTTTATTAAACTTTAACCTGCTTTTATTAGCTGACGGGCACATTTTGCTGGCGATAATAAGATTTTGTATTAAAATAAGTGAATATGCAGTTTTTTGTCAATCCGGGTCAAATTTGATCAGATGGTAACTCGGCAACATTTTTCAAAATTAGTTGGTTACTTTTTCTACACTACAACTAATAAAGCGACTGTAATTCAATTGCTGATAGTTTTTGTTGTATATATGTATATAGTGTCTACCAACAAGATCGATAAAATTAAATAAAACACTCAAATTTGGTGAAAATGGATTCTGAAGTCAATCAACATTTTGTTATAGAACTCGCTTTTGACATTACCGGCTCATTTGGAAATAAAAACGGCCCGATGATGCCGCCAATAGCTTTTTCTGCACCACACGAGGTTTTGACTCACCCCAATATCAACAATATTGTTTGCTGACGAAGCCATTTCTGGCGATGATTTTTTAATAAACATTTCACGGAGATCCCCAATTTACTAAAACTACCTCACCCTATTAGTAGACCCAGTACATTATATTATTATTATATATTTTAATAATTTATACTCCAGTGCAAACGTAGAACAAGAGACCGCCAAACTAAGCACTTACTCAACAATTTAGAGCACAAAATTCAGTGCTTATGTAAAACATGCAAAACAGCCGCAATCCGAAAATGCAACAATGTCGCGTAATAACATAACTGTCGGCAGTGTTCATGACCGCAACCATTTAAAATGCCATTGAAAAATTAAATATTATCTCACCGGTATTAGATGAACACTTAGCGGTAATTTCCCAAATGAACGGGCGGGTGGTAATAACTGCGACAATGCCGCACGACCACACCGAGCTTTGCCTAGAAAAAGCGGCAGCACACACATTTGCATGTCGCTTCAGTTGAGAGCTTTTGAACAACAGTGACAGTAACACAATTTCAAAATAGTAGGTCAATATCTACACCGATTTATGGCGGCACGCACTTGCAGGCAGCCGAGTTGAGTATATTTTTGTTTATGTAATTATGGGCAAACTTATTATTATCTGACAAATTTGAAACATTTGAACACGGCAAACTGTTGGTGGGTCGCGCATGAAAATATGCGTGTAAATTGCACCAAATTTGCCCGATATTGACACATGCACACACAACTATTTCAAAAGTACACAATTCGCGGTCACAATCGCTGTCAAAGCCCGGCAAACAAATCGCTCATACGCCTCGTAGGCCTGCAACAGTCAGGGATACTACGCAGTAACGGCGGTCATTTGCGCGAATCGATCAATCCGCTCGCTCGCTCGCTGGCTCGATAATGATAAGTACACACAGACAGTAGCCATTTCACAAGTATGTACAATGCGACTGATCTCAGCGAATGATATACAAACAGGCATATAAAATTTATTCATGCACTGAGATGTGGGTATGTAGGCTTGTATGTGTGCAAATGGATGTGGTTGTGTGTGTTGTTGTATGTCTTGGCAACGCACGCCAATCACTTCGGTGGTTACTTTGATTTATTTCCGCGCAATTAGCGCCATTTATAATGTTCAAAAGATGTCGACGGTTTGATTTCGTGACTTGACCACAACAACAGCGGCAACAATAACCACTTCAATTGTCAATTAGTGCCGCTAATTTCATTTTGGGTCGCTACAATTTCACCTCAACGTTTATATTTGAATTAAATACACACTCTAAATTAGATGGATATATACGATATAATACCAACACACATACACATATGTTGTACATACCCACATTGGCGTGCTTATACGTGGTTGTAATCAATCGCAGGACATTCGTCGCATACACGCACATTGCAAAAGGTGGTTTGTAGGAAAAGTAAGTCAATGAAAGGTTTTGCTATTGCTGATCCTCCAACTACAATGAATAGTATTTTTTAAAATAATAATATCGAACTTTTATCCAAGTCAGAAAAAACGCAATTTTGTGATTTTTTTAAGAGGTTTTTCTTTCATAAATAAAAAAAAAAAATATTTACAGAATTGAATGTACCATAATAATCGGTGATTCATTTTTAAAAAAATTTAATTGATTCCATAGCCAATCTCCAGTAGGACTCCGAAGAATGTTGTCCGGCAATGTGAAAGATTTTTCCGTTAAACATTCACGACTTCCGGTCTTAGACCAAGTACCAAAAAAAAACCGTTTGAAGGTGAGCTCAAATGAGAATGCAAAGCATCTTCACCCTAAGATTGTACTCTGGGTTTGTAACCCGCCAGGTAAAAAATACTACCAATGAAAAGAAGAAAACAGCCAGCCCCAAACAGCTACAAGGAAGAACGACTGGCTCGCTGTTGTAAGCTCGGCTATAACCGCGAAGGCGGTGTCTACGCAAATAAAGAAGAAGAAAATCAAAACTTTGTTTTAATGAAATGGCGGCTCTCGAAAAATAGTCGATTTAAAAAAAAAAAAACATGCACCTTAGAGTGGCTTAAAATATCGAAATTGTCATCAAAAATATTATTCCATCGATCCTTCCAAAGAAGCATATCTAAGAAGGCAATGAAAATTGCAAGTCAAATCGTTACGGATAAAAGTTCCTTGCCGACTCCAAAAAGCGTTTTTAAAATTTTGGGAGCTAATTAAGTTAGTTTAGTTCGAAGGGTTGATTCTAATCGATGGATCGCACTTGGACAGCCGTGATCGTGGTCGTTTATATCACACAAAAAGTACTAACAATGGATCACCAGATCCTCAAAGATCGGCAAAGCCTTTTGAGCTAAAAAAAAAATATTTATTATACAAAAAATATATATATAATAAAATAATAATTATATAAAAAAAAATTATATAAAAAAATTATAAAATGATAAAAAAAATATTTTTATGAAAAACAAAAAACAAAAATTATTTTTATAAAAATTTAAAATTTTTTTTGTAGCTTCCTGGGATAGTACCATTATTTTATTTTCCAGTTGACCAAAAGGGTAGAAATCATGACGACAAGACCACGACTCTTTGGCCCTCTTCTTCGAAGACGAATAACTCATTGAATTTCTATTTTTAATTTTGTGTACTGTTCAAATATAAATAAACAAATGATAAAAAGTTATAGTAAAAATAACTTGATATTCGGACCTCTAGACTAGGCTATCCTCTTAAGATGCTTAAAATCAAACCTAGACACTTCGCTATGTTCGCTGAAGGATCTAATGAGATATTTCAGATTCAGTCTGACAGACGGCGACTAATAAAGGAAAAAAAGATAATAGGATACCACCTCGCGTTTTTATGGTGAGCTTTATCAAAGAGCAGCCAACAAAATATTTATTTGAGGGCCGATTACACTAAATTAAAAAGCTTTTACAAATACGCTCATATCTTCGAAAATATAACGGGTGAACTTTAAATTTACGAAAAATATTATAAAATCTATATATAATACAAATGTATTCACAAAAATATCGATTTTTTTTTAATTTATAAGTAGTTATAATCCTTTAAAGAATTTTACTTAAACTTACTTTAATTAAAAACTATGGTTATACGTAGTTCTTTGAACTCTTCAAGGCTTCTTTTGTCAAATTGCAATTCAAATTCCGCAGCTTAATTGGCTGTGTCGCAGTACTTGCATGCACCTGAACTGTACCAGTGGCAATTGGCAGCTCTTTGCAGGGGTCCAAACATCACAAACGCATTTCCCTGCAGGTCAGATGCCACAGCGTCTATGTGTGTTGCATATTTGCCGGCTTGCGGCTTTGTGCCACGGCGTATTTGGTGTCATTAGCGGCGTGGTTGGGGGTCGCATGTAGCCCTTGGTGTTGTTTGCGGTATTTATGCGGGTGTCGGAGATAGCGCGCAATCAGCATTTGAATAATTAAATCCACAAAACACTCGCCCAGACATGCGTACATAAATGTTCGCTCACTTATTTATGAGCCTAAATTAGTTAGCCTGATGCATTTTTAAAGGCAAACATAGGCCTAAAGGCGCATTTACATATGTACATATATAATACATAAATATTACAAATGACCGCCTCTTAAACGCACAAATGAGAGTGAGTGTCGGTTATTTACATAATAATTTTACAAAATCAGGAAATGTTAGTTTATAAAGCAGTTTTGCTCTAAAATATGAATCAATTTATGAGCTGTTGGCAAAACCAAAAAGTTATCAATATTTATCGAAGCTTAATTAATTCAATGGCAATTTTGCAAAAGAAATAAATTGCCAACTGGGTACTCAAAAACTTTCTGCTAACAATTTTGTTTGAAAATATAAGAATGTATTCAAAATGTCCTTGCTGTATTGCATTTGAAATAAGTCCATAAAACTGCAGATTAAATTTGAGTTTGAAATTGTTTTTGTTGCTTTTTTTTGCGTGTGGAACAACGAAAAACACTTAACCTACAAGGCGACTTGCCCGCAAAGGAAAAAGTTGCAGAGAAATCAATTTATTGTTGCCAGACTACGGCAACGCTATGCCGGGAGATAAGCCTATTTAGTAAGTACTTCCAAACTGATGCGCCTACAACTTTTGACAATTAAATCTGTGCAGCCATTGGAGTTTCATAAGCCGATGTCAACTGAGCGCCAACCTGAACACTGAGAATGAGAAACAATAAAAGCGGAAGTAAGACTCTTAAAAGTTAACACAAAAAATAATACTTCATTTAAATTCATACGAAATTGTTGGTGGTCACAAAAAATGTTGTCTTGGCTTCTTTTTTCTCGCTTTTCGGAAAAATGGTGCTGTGATTTCTGGCGAGTGTTTTCGCTTCGCCTTATAGTTGTAGAAAGCGACAAGCGATGGCAGCAGCCGCGCTCGGACGCCAGCGAAATAATAAATTCCCAGCTGACCGGCGCCGCTGAAAAGAAAATAAAGTTTTATAATCTTTTAACGGGCCGTCAGTCAGACACGTGGACAACGCTGCAGCTTATGAACTTTTAAAATTTTAGTAAAAAAAAACCTATAAAAGCTATGAAAGCGTTATGTTCGAGAAATTTACAAATAAACAAATATACACGTTCATTTAGTATTGCAAAAGCTTTTGTTAGCTTTTAATAAAGAAAGTGCAGCGAGTTCCGAGTATATGCTACATTGGAGACATATCGATGAACATTTACACACATGCATGCATGCATGCATACATAAATACATAAATGAATCCATACATATATACAAACCTAAATACGTAGGTAACCTTTTATATTTCGAGATTTGACAACCTCAGTGTTGCAATCCAGCTACTCACGACTGTATCGTAAGGTTTGTCATTTTTAATATTATACGTACTCAGAACGTTTTGACGCACGAGCGCTGCTTATATCATTTACAATAACTTAAAATATTTATCCGGCCAAAAATGGAATTAAATCCCGATAAATTTTCCGAAGTTAATATTTACAACTTTCGACGTGGTAACAATGCATCGATAAACTTTAATTCAATTTTTGGCGATGAAGCTCCATCAAGGACCAGTGTTTATCGATGGTGAATCCAATCAAGATCGTAGATAACTTCAAGACAAATTTCGTGAAAGTGGTTCAAAACTATTCCGGCAACTATTGTTTGAAAATTACGACAACGATGCTTCGAAACAATTATATGACAACTTGAGAAGTGATAAATCGTGGATTTATACCTATCAGCCCAAAAGTAAATAGCAGTCGTCTGTGTGGGTGTTTGAAAATCAGCCAAATCCAACAAAAGCTGTTCGTGCACGAAGCACTTCTAAGCAAATAGTTCTCCTTTTGCTGTAAAAACTGGATATGTCTTAACCCTACCATTAAGACAACGCAGAACAGTAAATTTGAAGTGGTACACCATCATTTGTTTACCAGTTGACTTTCAAGATATTAGGTAATCCGAAGAACGATCTCTTTTCACTATGACAATGCGAGCTTCCACATATCGACTGAAACAATTGCATTTTTGAGCACTCAAAACATCGATTTGACGAGTCATCCAACATATAGTTCTGACTTGGTACCGAATGACTTCTTTTATTCCCGTACGTAAAAAATAAACTGAGAGGTTAACGTTTTTCCACACCTGTATAGGAGGTTGAGGCATTCAGAACACACATTGTGCAGATACCTCAATCAGAGTGGCGAAAGTGCTTCCACAATTGGTTCAAAAGCATGCAAAACTGTACAAATCTTAATGAAGAATATTTTGAAGAACAACAAAGTAATTTTCGAGGATTAATTTTAGCTTTTTATTCTCTAGTGCCGAAACATAAAAGGCAGCCCTCGTATATCTGCATGTTTGCTTATGCGCACACATGCAATTACCGACTGAGCCGCTACCGTTAGTCCGTTATAGTTTGTTCACTCATCCATCTGGAAAGTTTCGTTTTTCAATAGTTTCTCCAAATCTAACTGACCTTTCTGACGGTGCGCCCAAAATTCGCTTCGATTGTCAGTCTGATTGAGTGCTGAGCACTTTAGGCGCTCTACAATTGTTTCTAAAAAAAAATTGTGTACTCTTTTTGCGGCACTTTTGTATTTTATTTTGTGATCGAATCTGCTCGGGAGCTTAGCGTGCATACTCGCTCGGCAAAGCGGAAGAAAAACAAAAGCCGAAATGAAAAAATTCCACATTTACATATACATATTAACAGCTTTTCGAATTTTTTGTGTCCAATGTTTCGGATCATCCACTGAAGCGGCTCGTCCTCTAGGCATTCATACGTATGCATGTGCATTTATGTATTCGTATTGAAACATTTCAGATATATGTGTGTATACACATGTATGGCGGCTATTTGACAGCAAAAAAAAGACAATAAAATCTATATAAATAAAAGTGAAAAGTTCACTTGCAAATCGGATTTCATGCTTTAAATAACGTTTTGAGTCGATTTTATGAGCGAAGAAAGAGCGAAACAGACAGCAAGCTGGGGAATTGAAAAAAGTGAAAATGCGTTTTTGTATCACATTCGAAACGGGACAAGAAGTATATATGTATATATGCAGATGACAATGTGTGTGTAAGTGTGTGAGTGTACACTGCCAACCGCATAAATTTTACGCTACATTGAGCTGCAAAAAGTACGCATTTACATATGAATATGTCCAAGCTTTATTGAATTACATATTTCTCTGCACTAGGGAATTGAAAAAAAATAAAAATTATTCAAAAATAACAATTAAATCCAAGACACATATGTCCTATATCCATAGATTTGACAGAGATGTAATTTTTTCTTCATCTTCCAATTACAGTCGTACAGCACAGCACCATATAAAAAAGAAGTAATAAATTCACATTCAAAAGTAAGACAAGTAATAGCTTCTATTAATGTCAGTTTTAAAATAACATAGCAGAATTAATAGTGTTAATTCGCGCTGAAAATCCTTTTATGTGGTAGTCGAGCATCCACCTACAGTTGAGCCACCATACTCAATACCTACTCTTGCGCCCGCGTCGAACACCCTGAGCAACGTGAACAACTGTCTCAGAGTGACGACTGAAAGGAAGGGGCCTCGATAAGGATCCCGAGACCGCGAGGTAATCGATTTAAAAGCTCAGCGTCTGTCCACTAGAAGGAGCAAGCGGCTCGCTATATAAACGGAAACAACCAAACTTTCACCTGCGTGAGTTGTGCTGCTGGGTTTAGGACCCGTCACCTAAAAACGTAATTCAAATCAAAGAAGTTGACGACCACAGCAAACTCACAAATGCACATGATTTACGGTTATGCAACTGGAATGTCCAAATCCTCTGTAAGAAGGCAGGTGCTGCTTTCCAGCTTGTGATTGCCCATGAAGAATACTAATCCACAGTCGTGAAGGACATGTCCGAGCAGTTAGATGCCAGACAATGTTTTAGAGAGAGTGATTCTCTCTCGTGCTTTTAATATAATGCTGGGAAAAGTGATACGGATGCTAATCTGAACCGCAGTGGTCACTGCCTACTCGAAAGGTAAAACACAACTGAGGTACGCAGCTGATATCGACATGGTAGCCTTAACTATATAACCATCAGCACAGCCTTTTCCCCTCCGAGAAACTTTTCTAGCGATTGGTCTTGTGGAAAACGCCAAAGTATCGAACGCACATTTATTTAGAAATGTTCTCTGAAAATTCGTAGTTGTTCTGGCAAATATAACAGTTTCCGAAGTATGAGAGCATTTATATGAATTTTTTTTATCTTAGTGCCAAAACTTTACGTTTTTCTCGAAACACCGACTCTGAAGATGAAAAAAATTTCCCCACTGGTCCTTTTAGATACACACATTTGTTAAGTAAAGACCGAAGGAATAAGGCTTTTAAAAATAATTTTGATTTCTTTTTGACACTTTGAAGTGTTGAGATAACTTTTAGCAGAAAAACTTTCTCACGGAAAGGCACCTTTTTTCGGAAGTCTCCTAGAGATCGGCTACGGGATCAAAGAAATCTAAAATGTTTCAAAAATGAATCACTTATTATACATACATACATAGAATTAATGTAATGTACTTTTTTTTATTTATTTACTAAGTAAAAGAACTCATCAGAAAAGGAATTACAAAAAAAGCGCTTTTTCTGGTTTACAAGTGCGTATAAACTCTTAATAGACAGCTCTTACGGGTTTGGAGATCAAACAACCTACAGCCAGCTATATTCATAAGCTAAATATTTAAGTTGAAATTCTACGTAAGTTGTAAAATGCCAAAGAACAATCAGGTAAACATTTTAACCCATTTAGTCCCAATTAAATTGTGCGTTGGCGCTTCCTTTTTTGCATCCATTGCTTCTTATCTTTTTATATATTTTACAATTGAATGCGTGTTTCTTTGAAAGTGAAACAATTCACCACAATGCCCATAAGCTGACTTAATTATCAAAAACAACTTTATTGCCACGGAGCTAATTATTTCGAAATCCCATAATTGACTTATAATTAGTCTGTTTAAAGACAAAGCGTTCTTCTGCGCTGCCTCTCATTTTCCACGTCCCCACCTACACCTACACCCGCCCGCTTAGAAAATAACGCGCTGCATTGGACGGCGTTAATTTCGTTTAATCTTGCCTCTGGTGGCGCGGCGGGCTCGAGCAACAGTTACCGTTGCTCGTCGCGCTCCGCTTGTGGGTATTTGTTTTTATTTAACTCACATTATGCCCACCACGGAATGTTGTTGTTGTTGGCTTGTCTATATGTAATGCCACAAGCGTTTTTTCGCAAGTACAAAATATTGCTGGAAACGAAGAAAGAAATAAAAGTATGTACCATGGGTGTATGTATGTACGCCGTTTTGACGCGATTTCGCGATTTATGCGTTCGACTTGAAAGTAAAACTTTTTAATTGAAAATTCTAAGGCAACGGTACACGTTCCTATTTATGTGTTTGTGTGCTTACAGCAGCAGCAACAAAGAGCTGGATTTTTGGATTTTCTTGTAAACTTTTTTGCCACAATTTACGAATACAAAAGTAGACATAAACGCCACCAGCTACAGAACATATTGAATACAAGACATTACCAAGAACGGTACAATACCGTTAGAAACGTTAGTTGCAAATTATGAAACATTTAAAACAATAAGCAAAATTTGGCAGCGGCATAAGGCACAACTTTTCCTTCGGCATCAGTCAGGAAGGTGTTGTTGGTGTTGGCTGCCAACCAGCAATTGCAGGAAATGTAGCACAGCTGAGAGAGAGAGCAGCAAGCAGGGCACTGAAGGGCAGAAGTTAATATGCTGATAGAATTAAGTGCTCACCCCTTTGCCATGTTTGTGGCTTAACACGTTTTGTGGAAAATTTTATTAACAGCTCGATTTAGCCATGGAATGACCGAAAGAAATACAAAGTAATTCCCTACCGTTGCACTAATAATATTTAATACATATTCTCTATAACAAAATATGCATTTCTACATGCTAGTATTATCGGTACAAGGATCCAATACGGCGAGAGCGTGAGAATTACTAAAAAACTCAAAGAAAAAAATAGAATAAAAGTCTTGGACTCCACCTTCAATATGAATAATGAGTTCTCTTAGTTAAACTTCTAGCTAGGTGCACTTTCCATATCCTTAAGGGGGTATTATGGTCTAGGATTTTGAAAAGGTCTAAACTTTTAAAAATATGACCTTAGAAGGATTTTCCAAAATTCGACTTATTTTTGGATATACAGCCGATTTTGTGACGTGGCGTCCGTGTTCACTAGAATTGTCTCCTAAACTTTAAACGCGTTTTTCTCGAAACTACTTTTTTGAAGTGTTTCACATTATATCTCAAGTTCTACTGAACCGATTCCTTTGAAATTTGGTATATATCTTCTGTATACAATGCTCTATCGTGTCTGCTTGGATTTCAAAAAATTTTTATTTGAAGTATTTTTAAAAAATTCGAAAAGGTCGAAAAAATCGGTACCCGTGAAACGAAAACAAACACTCTTTCGAAGAGATGAGGTGGAAGCAGTTGGTTGCACTTGGTGTGACCAATTGGTGATAAATAGCGAAGAAAAGAAACAATTGGCGAATTGTTGTTAACTCGGATGTAACCGCGATGCGATGTCTGCCCCAGTAAGGAAGAAGAAATTATTCGATCACTATCAAACATTTTCTGCATGTTCTGTATACGGTCTCCTAGCGATTTTTTGATCTCATCTAAAATTGAAGATCGGCATCACAGCAGCCGTGGAGAACTATAGCGGAATCGGAAATCACGTGTAATTCCCAAAATGTTTAATTTTTTATTCAATAATTTAACCGGCTATTCTGGACATATATATTATACAAATATATCCATCAGAGTTTATAACAATTGATATAGAAATTTTTTTCATTCCCAAAGCCTAGGCCTTTTTAGGCTGTCTCCCTAGGTTTGCCCCAAAAACTTCCACATATAAATATGTGTAGTGTGTACAGGGTTTAACAACCCCAAAAGTGGTGCAATGAATATATACATATACACATGTATGCGATATAAACTTATATATACATTGTGACAAAAAAGTAAATAAAATGCAAAATATTTAATTATTGATGTAATACACTTAAGTCAACGATTTTTTAAGTCCTTGAAACACCTTTTTTAAACACTTCTTGCGATGACCTTCAGCTCCAACAGGGAATTTTGTTTATCTCTTCAAACGACTGAAAACAGGTTCCACGCAGCGACAATTTCAGTTTGGGAACAAGAAAAAATCACTCGAAGCCAAATCTGTTGAACACGGTGGTTTATTGATGCTATTCATTGTGTTTTTGACTTTAAATACGGTCACAATCGTAGCACGATGCCAAATTTATCTGGACGAGTCGAGAAAGAACGCGTTTTATATCCAAAATATCCACCAAAATCATTCGATTTGCAAGCATCACATCTTTTGTTTTTAGTATTTTATCAGTTGAGGAGCTCTAAAGTCGTCTTAAACGAGACATGTTTTCACCGATTTCTCGATCGTCTTCGAAAATATTTGTATCATTGTAAGCCTTATTGAAATATCAGTTACAATTTCCGGTTGCTTTTTTGTCCCAATGTATATGTATACTCATAAGTACATACGGTACATACTCATAAGTATTTACGTAGTGAATACAAAACGAATTAGAACTTCCAATTGCATTTAGCAAAGTTGTTAGCAAATTCCATTAATACAATAAATTAGAGGTGAAAGAGAGAAGATAAGAAAGCACAATCACAATCACACAAACAATTAAGGGTAGCAATAACAAGATAGTAAAGTATAACAGAAGAAAAACACCAATAAGTCAATTTCGCAAACTTTTCGGCATTCAGAAGTCATTCAGGAACACCTCGTGTGGTTGCACAAGTGGCTTGCGAAAAAGTAAATCATGAAAATCCATACAAACGCCAAGTAGGTGCCACAAAGTACCATGAATATACAGACGAAACTTTTCCACTTTGAAGGCGGCACATTGGCTCATAAGTATGATGTTATTGTTGCTGCAGCTCACCCGGGCAGTTGAAGTGCCACCTGTGGAGGGGTTGTCGGTGAATGCCAACATGTCTGTATGTGTGGCAGGAAAATATCGCAGCGGTGTAAGAGTTCCTGTTAAATAGCTGCTTTGAGGCTGCCTCTGCCAGGTAGTGTGGTATTGTTGTTGGTGTTAATGGCATAATAGGGGTTGCGGTTTGCCCTTGCAACAGTAACCGAGCTCTCACTCACTCACACACAAACACACACAGAAGCACTCATATTCATATTCATATTTTTGTACGTGTATATGTTTAAGCTTACATGCTTTTAATAATTGAAAATTGTACAACAACAACAACAACAGCAACAACACAGAAACTTTGAGCTTGTACGTGTATGCTTGACTTCCGGCGAAATTAATTAACTGAAATTGACGCAATTAGCGCAAATGAGTGGTTCGCGCAAGAGGAAGAAAATCGAAGCGAAATTGCAAGGAACAGAAGCTGGTATGAAAACAACAACAAAAACTGAAAAATCTGCAGCCAAAGGAAATTAAAAATACAACACGCGTAAAATACTTTTATTGCGAGCGAAATAAAAGCGGCCGGCCATTGTGTGTAATGTCCTTTAACGTAGCCACCGCAACTTATTCCATTGTCTTAGACAATAAATATCAAAGCTTTTACTTTATTTATTGTATACATTTCAGTATATTTCTCTTATTTATCGATATACGCATCGCATTATGGGCTTTTTTTTGTGAGCAGCTTAGAGTCAACACAGATTTTTTACTTCCTGCTTTGCTGTAGATAACAGATACTGCCGATAAATAGCAAAACCACAACAAAGCATTAAATAGAAATCTACGAATTTTCACCTTAACATGGAAAACCTTTTAACTAATTAAATAATTTGGAGCAACATAATTAAGTTAGAAGAGTCTATAAACTGATAAGAAATAACATATGACCAAGTCCGAATGCAGTCTTAGAAATATTCTGAAGTATTAATTTTTCACACCGTGGACATCACCGGAAGGTGTATGGCTGCGAAAGTTTCCATCAGTCTCACAAAGTCTGGGTTCCTAAAAGAACACGGGTCTGAACACTCGGAAATACTAACTCACTTTGACTTCATACCGAAGCATTTGGATCATGGAGTCCCAAAGCGAACTCTGGCGGCTCCTTCTTTACCCATATACCGGCGAGGAACTTGAGGGTGAGAAAAAGCCGGTGGAGTAGAGGAGCGGTTCTTCACCGATGGGTCAAAGCTTGGGGGGGAAGGTTGGTGGAGGCGTATACTATATACAATACTATACTATCGGGAACTCCGTTACTGCCATTAAGTTAGCAGTAGATTTACTGCTCCGGAATCTAAAGAAGTGACCATCACAACAGAGCGGCGGTGGTAGCGTTGACCTTATTAACAGCACGTTCAAGGCGCACACACCTCCGAGAAATATTTGGGGCAAAGTCGCTAAAGATGAGGGACGGAGCTTTTTCACGGATGTGTCAATCAACTCTTATTTCAAGCTGTCAGCTAGTCAAGGACTTCACTAGTTGTGTCATCAAGCTACTTCCATACTAAACTTGTCTGGGTGCCACAGCGGAATCGTTGGAAACTGTAAAGCCGATGAGCTCGCTAGAAAGGATATTCTTACCCAAACCCATTGGCAGCGCTGCGATAGCCTTGAGAGCCGAGAAGCATGCTGCTTGGATCCCCACTGTCGTTTCAAAATGCTTGCCTTTCATCGACCTTTTAAATCAAGGAAACAAAGAAAAGTCCGGGGTCCACATCTAGGCTGCAGGGCGGTTGCGGAAGAATTGGGATGCCGGCCTTAGTTAGGTAGCTGTTCACAAAAAAGGCGGTGTGATCCGGGGCGTTGTCGTGGTGCAACTTTCAATCTGCTGTGATGTCTTTTCAAACCCAATTGACCCTTGGTTTGAGCCTATTGAGGACTTCCACGTTAAACTTGGCGTTGACGGTTTGTCCAGGAGGAACAAATTCATGGTTACCGAGTTTCGCTGAATTTTCGGCTTGCACCACTCACAGAAACACGTCGCGAGAAGATGTTTGTGCTGACTCTCCAGATGCTCGGAGACAACTGACCAGCCGCTCGTTCGTTAGCTAAGAACTCCCTATTTCGAATCCAGTCGGAAGTACAGTCGCGACGGAAGAAAATCAGTTCTATTACTTTCAGGACAACCCGCGCATGTGTCTAAAGGGGTTGCGAAAGCATTCTGGTCCAGAGTGAAATTCAAAAGATCCATGGAACTATTAGCTTTGAGCAAATATCACATGGCCGCAATTATAGGTGTCCTAAGTGACGCTGTCGCATTGGACCTCACATAGTGAGGCTAAAGATTTTTGAAGACACAAAGTGTCAAAGTTGCAAGAAAGAAGATGAAGTCGAAACACTTTGTCCTCAACTGTCCAGCTTTCACCAGGCTAAAGTTGAAACATCTGACGAATTGACTGGAAGAGATATTAGCCAGCTCAATAAATTTAGAATCCGAAATTAAAAGTTCTTAGCATCACAATGGACAACCGTTTCGAACGGGCGAGCTAAAGTGAGAAGGCAAATCATCCCTCCCCAGGGTTGTGCGCTTGGTTTGGGAGCCACCACGTGAAAAACGCTCCCAATGAAAAGGATAACTCGCCTGTAATCGCGGAAGCAGTGTCTACGACAGTAAATAAAAAGAAGAACCCAACCTAATTTAACCCCTTAAGTCACCCTTTATTCATATAATTGAAAATATATCCAAACATATGCCAGTTTCTAAAAATAAGTATTATGAAATTACAAAATTTTTGGAGCACCTTCTATCGATAAAATTTTTTTAGCTAAACTAACCGAGTTTAATTTTGTGGAGAAGTTTAGTAATAATTGATATGAATTTTGTATGTTTTTAGTTGAATTACCGAATCAACTGGGCGTGACAATCCATTAAGCGGATTTTACGCAACACTTTGCTAACAAAAAATGTACCGTTGAGCTAGAAATCAACAACTGAAAAAGCACCGTTTTTCTAAATAAAACACACCACCACTCGGCATGATATTTATGGCGCCCAGAAATTCGCGACTCCACTAAATAATAGTCCAAGCGAGAAACACGTCAGCACATAGTTACCGAAAAAGCGAAGAAAATAAAAAAATTGCACATCTGTGAAAAATAACTGTTTATCTGCTTAGAGTATTATTAAAGCGCAGAAAAAGTGCAATAAATGTGGTACAAATAACCTCACGCTCTCCAGCGCACATGAGGAGTATATAAAAATCCTTTTGATGAACGACAATACTTGCCCAGTTAGGTCTGGTTAGATTAGCTTGGATTGCTGATCCCTTAAGATATCGGTGTCACACTTAGACTACATACTTTCTGTATTTCGATATTAACTCTGCACAAAATGCTTGGACTAATCACATCCACTGAAACGAGGAAAGTCTTTAATGCCCCTTTAAGTCTTCGGACCTGTTCCACATAAATCGATGATTTCAGTTTCCGGACCAGAGTTGTTAATGCGAACTATACCTTTCATTGATTGTCGTTAAATCTGACTACTTCTAAATATTAATACTAATAAAAATGAATATGTATTCCGGGATCCAAAATATTAATCTATTTTCCAGCGACTTTTATTATAAAACTCACAACAATACAAGTTTCTGTTGAAATGTTATCTAAGGCTTCATATTTATGTGCTGGGTACAGCAGTAACTGTATTTGTGCACAACTACAGTCCTACGCCTGGACGTGTATTTATAGCGAAAATTGAAATTGCAAGCAAGAACTTTGGTCGGGCAGCAACTTAAGGGTAAAAAGGCGAACAATGGACACAACAACAGCCAGCTGCCCGGCAAATGCAGGCACTTTTGACTTTGTCACGTGCCACATTAATTGAAAGTGTGGACGATGTTGCAATTGGACTCACATTGCATTCATTCTTTCGAAAGTCCAAAGCGTAGGAGCGTGTTGTAAGCGCATGCCACGGTACAAGCGCGTCCGTGGCAGCTCGTCGGCAAAGCGTACTTGCGTGACTGTAATGTTATAAGTAAATAAGTGCTTATAACTGTACGTATGTATATGTCTGGCAGCGGCAGCTAGTGCTTGCACATTTTTATTTTCCGAATGACAGAAATGCCACAACAACAGTGGTCCCGTGTTGGGTGCAGTGGTGGCGGCTAGCGAATGCCTTCCATGGGGTACATTGTGTTCGTTGCCTGCCGCTAACGGTCAGAACATTTTCGGTGGCTGTTGGGAAAGGAGCTGCATTCGAAATTTTTCAGAAGAAGAGGACACAACACACATGGCAGACCTATTGTGTGAGTGTGCAAAAATGTTGGCCGCCTTCGCCGGAAACGGAAAGGCACTTTGAGCAGACTCGTTGGTAATGCGTGAAAAGCACGTGCAGAACGTCAAATACTCCAGTAATGCGTTAAAACACACAGCAACATTTTAAAACGCTGCAAAGTTGAAACATTGACAAAAAAGCCCGGGCGTTGTTATGTAACAGAGGAACGGAAACTTGTCTGGAGAATAGTGTGTTTGCGTTATAACAAAAGATGAGCTAGTGGTGTGTCAAACTACGTCAAAATAAACTCCATGATCCGCCAATCGCTATTATTTTGTGTTTTCATTCAATAAGAAATATGATATTTTCGTAGCCGTATGTAGAAGACAAAGTTAATTTATTTAGTTTTTTCGTTTAAAAGATTACAAATATCAAAGCGTAAAATTAATTGATTAAAATATTGTATTTGCAAGCTTCGCTCTCTGAAAGCCGATAGGGAGCCGGAAAGATTTTTTCTTTCGTACTAAACTGAAATCAAACCGGTCAAGCTATCTATCCGAATACGCTTAAAAATTAATCGGTCCTCAAGCTATAGAGTTTTTAGAAAAGACAGTGTTTAATACATATACTGGGGTTTCCAATAGGGACTGTCTCAGAACACAACCTGGCGGATTTTGTTAAGGATTTGGCTTGCGTCCACATAAAACTTTTCTCACTCAAGAACTGAAGCCTTTGGTCCACCATAAACGTCGTGAATTTGGTGATTTTGACTTGGAACAATTTCAAAACGGTAACGATATTTTTAATCATCTTCTCCGATTAGGCTCACTTTAATCTGAGTGGTGTGCTAAGTAAACAAAGCTGCCGATTCTGGAAAAAATTCAAAAATTATTCATGAACAACCACCACAATCACCTAAATTAACAGTTTGATGTCTCTTTTGGTCTGGTGGAATCATCGTTCTGTACTTCTTTTATAGATTGTATAGATTGATGACTTCTTACGGACGCAATTGGAAGAAAGCGATCTTAGCAACATCTGGTTCCTAAAATACGTGCCTATCTGCAACACCGCACGTGAAACAACTGCAATGCTTCGAAAAAGATTTGGAGATTCGATTATTTCAAGAAATTGTGATACTGAAAGGCCTTTTTGTGGGGATATTTGAAGTCAATGGTATTTAGCAAGAAACTCTCTTCAAAGTTTCGAAGTCAATATTGAACATGCTCTTCATGACATACGACTTGATTTAGTGGAGAAAGTACTCGAAAATTAAGTTCATCGAATTCGTATCTGCAAAAAAACTAGTGGAGGTCATTTGAATGATATTATATTCAGAACTTATCACATCACTCTTATTGGAAAACCCTGTAACACGAAAAATAGCTCATACCATAATTTTCAATTAGGCTTAAAATTTATACAGATTCCTGTCTCACGATATTTGAGCACAGCTGTTTCTGGTAATTTTTCACCCAACACACACTTTCTATAGACCTCCATTGTTTATGAAATCTCCTAATCGGCACATTAGTCAAACTAAGAAGGAATTACATTAAACTATAAGCGTACATACAGGCGCAATCAAGCATGAAATTAATATTAATATTTAACGGCGCTTTAAACGCCACCTCACACAACCTTAAAAAGCAAAAATTAGACAAACAGTCGCACACAATGGAGAAATATGCGCAACAGCACGCATTCAAGCACCATAAGCATTCAGGGAACAAATCATGTTGCCTACCTTTTGGCGCCGCCACTTTACACTACCATTTGCGACACCGCTTCTGCACTGGCTGGTAATTAAATAAATGTATTTGTTTTATGAGTTCAGTCCGGGGGTGTATTTATTATTTATGTGTTTTTATGTGCCATACATTTTATTTTGGGTGACAAAGTTGGAAGTGGGCGGCATAAGGCGACGCGCCATACGCTCTCTTCAAGAAAACGAGAGAAGAAAATCAGTATGGTTGTGCCGAGTCCGCAGAAGATGTGCTGCCTCCTCAAACGAAAGTTCATTAGCGACAAACGACAAACGTAGCGTGAAATGACGCTTGTAACACGTTTCATTTTGAGTGTTTTATTTCATTTTGAATGCTCCCGGAAGCTATTACTGCTTGTATGGCTGTCGAAAACGGTATGGTAAACAAATTAGCACGCAATTTAAAATAAGTTGAGGAGTAAGTGAAATTAGGAACATAATTTTTGAGCTTTCGAGGCGAGAGCAAAATTACGCGTGTCACGCCGTAATTGAAGTGTAATTTTTGGCGCATTAACTCAAAGCACAGAGCTTAAGAAAACACACAAATTGGTACATACTTTTGTGTGTATTTATGTACCACGCTTTTAGCGATCCATAACTCCTTAAAAATACAGCTTGTTATCTTATTAGGCGACTCCTCTCTATGAAAATATTATATATATTTTATTAAAGCCTTCTCTGCTGTTATGGTACATGCCGTGTACCTTATGTCCCCGCAATAGCATGGCATAGTTCTACTATAAATTTATATGGCATCTGCTCCTCTACACCAATATGTACGACGGCAGTGCGCCAGGTCATGGGTCAGCGCATTAATTCACGTTGGCTTTATACATTCCTGGGTTTCTAGCAGCTCTGACCACCTTTAAATAGTGTGGCTATTATTACTTGGCCACATTAGTTGTGGTATATTTAATGTAGTTCTTGTTGTTATTTGTGTTGTGGCACAGCAAGTGTGTCGTATGCTCCTCCTTTGCTCAACAACAATAATAAATTCAGCATTTTGCAAGCTGTGTACAAAAATGCTTGCCGCCCTGCGTCTTCCTGTTGTGGTTTCGACTTCTTCGCAGCATCTACTCTTTTTTCGGGGTGTAACCCTATGCTGTGGCACTGTTAGCGGGTGATTGTTAATGGCCATTAATTAGGACTTAATTTATTTAGTAGTCACTTGAGAGTAATTTAATTTCTACTCTATTTTCCAAAGTAGGCAGCGCCTTCGCTTCTTCACCCTTTCCCATCGTTAAGTGCTTTATAAGCCAAGTGACAATGCGCGCGATAGTTAGTGTTTGTTGTTGTGCTGCAGCGGCCAGCAAAAAGAATTTATACACATTTTTAAAGCAGAGTGCAAAATAAGCCTTTGTAGTTTGGAAAATTGTGGCAACTTTTATGTGGAAATTGTCTACAATGTACAACACAAACAACATGTAAAATATGTGTCTGCGCTCTCATAGACTTCTTGCAGAAATGCAGCCATTTCTATGGTTATTATTAGATTTTTGCCTTTGTCGTTGTGCGTAATATGGCTCAAGTGAACCCATAAAAATCTCAGCGGTGCGCAGCTAAAGTGACACATATTTCAACGCAAATGAGTATTTAACTTTGCATACTGCCAAACTTTGCCCAAGAGACGTGTGCGTCAATGTGCCAGCACTCGAGGTATATTTCTTTTCATTTGCACGCAGCGGAAACTTTTCCAAGCCATATACGTCATATTTGCACATTATTACCTAGCGAAGTGCGTTCCATATCCTTTCTTCCTTTGTTTATTTATTATTACTTTCTTAGCATCTTTTTATGGTGCACTTTAGCGCGCCTAGGTGTAGACTTCATAATTTAGTGCCGTTACCACAATTTTAATATTGTTGCTTTTGTCAAATTCACGCAGCGTTTTTATATAAACACAAACGCATTCATAAATAACTCATGTATTTTTATTAACTCCGGCTCAGATGCCATAATATGTGAAGTGGAGCATGAACTCATTTATTTGAAGGTGTTGGGAATGTCTTTCTTTTTTTAACAATTTTGCAGAGTTTGTTGTAAGTATTTACTTATATTCATACTTTACGTACTCTCACTTATAAATAAATTATTAATAAACAATACTACGGTAGTGGGAGAGTTGCGTTAAAGGTCGTACAATATCAGTTGTTCTACAAACTACTGAAGTTATTCGCAAATTGATATTGCAAGATCGCATGAATATTTGATTGTAAAAAAATTTGTTCACGTTGGATTCCTTAAAAAGCGGCTCGTGTTGAAATGTCGTGAAAATTTTACAAAAGTACGATAACGGGACTTAGAGACAAGTCTATGACGTCGTGGAAGGTGATGAATCATGGATTTATGCGTATGAGGCCGAAAGTAAACAGCAGTCGACTTTATACTATAAATGTTTCCAGATGAATCGAATCCAACAAAATCACGAAACACTTCCAAGCAAATGACTCCCTTTTTTTGAACTGGACTTGTTGCAACCATCCGACAACATAAATTCTGAGTGGCACCCTTTGTTTTCCAGTTTTCCTTCAAGAAGTCAGGAAAACCAACCACCAAACACGGATCACTTTTTTTTCTTTAGAAAAAAAAATCAATTAAATAATAACACATTTAAAAGTTATTAATTATTTTAAGGAATAGCATACAAAGGATAAATTGCTGCCCTTCATAAAATTATACTCTGTATGAACACCTCAAATTTTCTGTATAGAATTTGCACAATGCCATAAATGTATGCAAACAAAGCAGCGAAGGAAGACGGAGAAAGTGCCAAGCAGTGTAGTTGAGCCGCCGCAGGAGGCAACGCGGCACCCAGCGAGAACAGATTTACGGGCACAAAAAGAGATAAGAAACAACGTATATGTATATATGTATGTATGTATGCGATCGTACTATATACATACATACAAGATGGCATGCCGGTGTAACGCACAGCACGGCGTTAATGTGTAGCCCAGCAACAGGCGGCAGCGAAGTGTTTTTCTTTGCGCTGAAAATCAGTGAGTGAATGACTATGTGGCTGTGGTCGGGCACCAGCCAGGAGCGAATTCTGTTCATTGCTGTCACTACAATACAATAAGTTTATTATTTTATTATCCTGTTGCCAGCGCGGATGCCATGGCGCCACTGCTGTGTATTAAAATCGCGTAAAATCATGCAAAAAGCACCGCGTTGTTGTAAATGAGAAAGCTTATTAAAGTACAGTGAAACGTGCAGAAAAAGCACATTTAACAAATAAACATACAGACATTTTTTCGTCAGCAACAACTATTTTATATCGCTTAGTGAAAAAGTGAGGAGAAAAGCTAAATAAAAAATTCCAAACACAGAGTATGGCAAAAATCATAATTAAATAATAAATACGCTACCAAGAACTTAAGAACCTTTAAATATAGATATCGCGGAATATAAATATTTTAGAGACGGTATTAATAAAGTTAAGCAACTTAGTACACATACCGTAAATTAAATCACAGGCATTCCTTTCACTCTTATAAATATGATTTTAGGACTCAGTTAGTTAAATGCATTTACATTTCTAAAAATTGCAAGTTAGCCTAAACAAAAGTTGAAAAAACCACGAACTCTGAGCAAGAACCAATCAATAAAATGATTATATCGTTTAGAACCCTCTTACCCCGAAGCACAAGTCGATTGCACTCAAACTGAGCTCGAGTATTTCGACTAATCTAACAGTAATTTGCAATGAATACAAACATCACATAAACGAGTAGTAGTAAATGTACTTGCAACCGCTCACAAAGAGAACAACAAGAATTTCGAAACACTTAATACGAAATGGCTAACAATTATTTGGACTACTTTACAGCTACTCGTTTTCATATCATTGCCTTTTCTTGCATATGTTGCTAGGCACTCGTGGTTAACATACTCTGTGGATTAAGCTCAAGCGAACAAGATAACGCCAGTTGCGTTAGAGTGGATGACAAAAGTCTGGTCGGAAAAATATTTGAAACGAAATTTATTGTGGGCAAAAAATAGTAAGACTTTTTAGCTTAAATTTTGCCGAAAAACCCATTCGTCGAAATTTTACATCAAACAAAAATATCAAAATAATCATTAGTATTTAGTATACGCTTGTCTTTCCGAAGTACATAAAGTGCATTCGATGATTTTTAAAATGAGTGAATTAATTCAACAAAGAAGTTCCATTAAATTTTGTGTACGGAATCAAATTTCTAATGACAAAACGTTCAGAATGTTGGAAAAGGCCTTCGGTGATAATTTTGTTTATAATTAATTTGTCACGAGCAGGTGTTTTTATTGGTACAAATTATCGATTATCGAGATCTAGTACACTCCGAATTCCTTCGGACCGGCCAAACTGTCAATAAGGAATACCATTTGAATATTATTCGTCATTTGCGCAAAGCTATTTGTAAAAAGAGACCAGAATTATGGACCGACAAATTTTCAACCAATATTGAGCCGCAACTACCGTATTCGCTTGATTTAGCTCCGTGTGACTTCTGCCTATTCGTCGAAGTCAAATGACCGCTCCTGGGAAAACTTTTTGAGTCAATTGACAGCATTAAAAATGGATCGCTACGCGGATTGGAGGCTATTGTGGAAAATGACTTTAGCAACTGTTTCGAGGATTGGAAAAAACGTTGCCATAAGTGTACTGTGGCTAAGGGGGATTTCTTTGAGAGGGACGACACAGATTTTGAAGAATAAATTAAGAATTTATGAACAAAGTCTTACTATTTTTTGCCCATAGTGGTATATATTTGTTTTACTGCTATGTAACGAAATAGCCGCTGGAATATTAAATAATATTTTCTTAAAAAACTATATCTCTAGTTAATTGCAAAATATTCACATCTACTTGCTTACTGACTTTGCTTTAAATTATTCGCGCGAGTCACACTTTCCTACAAGCCCTGCTTTTATTTGTGCAACGCAATGCGAAAATCTTGCAGTGAACCTCAATATGTCTGTTGCGGTTGAACAAAGTGTTCGTTCAATCGAACTCGTATGCCTTTACTGTTATCGATGTAAAAAGTAAATGGGTATTAGATGGTAAGTTAAGTTAATGTATGAACTCTTTTTGCTCTCTCTAAGCCCGTAAACACATTTACTTGTTTGAATTGTATTGAATGTGGGCATTAAATTAAATTATGTAAATCTAAAAAATATATATTTTTATAACAAAAACATGTAAGAAAGAACAAAGTTCTGGTGCAATGGTCTCGCAGGCATTTCTTTTAACTTTTTAAACTTCGTATTAAAAAAGGTGCGAACAAATTCAATATTAGTTATTCGGTGAAATTATAAATGGTACACAATCATTTACCAAATAACTTAAACTATTGGTTATAAAATTATTTATTATTTGCTCTTTTATCTCAACAGAATGTATCTCGTTGTCAAAGACACAGGCATCAAAGACCTAATAATCTGTCTGGAGGCTTTTGAGAAAAAAATGAGATGGTATACCTTGAAGGGACTATTTGCGAATAAAGTAATGTTCCAATATCTGCATTCGTGTTTTCGTTATATAATGCAAAATAAAATAATCAGATGGAATGTAAAACTATATTTATGGAAAATGCCCATTGTTTTAGTCACACTTTGTCTGCTTTGACAACTAGTCAACTAGTTCCCGAGATGTGAAATTTTGGCGGTGACACGCCCATTGACAAATATTTGGAATGAGTTGTAAGCAACTCTTCAGCAATTTATTTCTATCACTTAATGCATTTAACATATTGTTTAGTTATTTATAGTACTTTTAGTAGTTTAACGCCATTTTGTGAATGTGGCAATAGTTCGATTCCGCCCATCCGTCCATCTACAAAACCAAACTCCCTTGATACCAAGGTACTTACTAAGTTTAAATTTTTATATTAGAGTTATATCTATATATTGCAACCCGGAAATTCTCCTTTAATTTTTTATACTGACCTAACCTACTTTTTTAATACCTGGACAAAAGAGAATAAAAAGCACCTTCCACTCTCCCTCTCAACTAAGTGTAAATAACCATTTTTTCATACAGTTTTTCTAAAGTATAAAAATATATAAATATTTTACACTGAATTCGATAAAGCAAAAGAATAATGTTTCAATATAATAAAAGAAAAGCACGCACTTACCTTTTTAATTGAAAATTATGATCGGCAGGATATACACGCTTCTGTTGTTGCGTTGCCTTTATTCACCAATATGTTCGTGACCCTTCACTTTTATCTCACTTTTTACTTTTTATCAACACTTATTTCATTTTTTTGCACTTTTTAACACATTAATTACGTTATTATATTAAACGATTTTTTTTATTTTCATTTTTTCTCTCACACTATTTTATTTACTTCACAAACCTTACTTATATAATATTATAAATAATATTATGAACACTTGCCTTTTATAAAACACTTTTATTAAGCTTTTTCTTTGCCAACACACGCACTTTTTATTGAACCTCATTATTTCCTCTTTATTTTACTTAACCTACTTTCTTGCTGCACACCACTTCTCACATATTTTATCACTTTGTACACCTTCGCCGTAAGCGCTTTCTTTTTCACTTTGCATGAACTTTAAAATATTATTTACCGCAGCACTTTGCACTTTGCACAACTATTTCACAGTTAATACTCGAAGCAGTTTCACTTTATCGCCCGTCCGTCCGTCCAACCGCACACACACCCACACATTTCACACAAAGGCAACTCTGATAAAAGTAACTACGCACATTACCTTCTTCTAAGTACTTTTCAATGCACAACAACAACAACAACACTATTTTCATGAGCGCATCGCAAGACAGCTACGGCATTTTCTCAACTCGGTCCATTTACTTGCAACAAGCCATCTTGCAATGCTTCTATCTGCATGGTGTATCTATTTACATTTCATTGCCTTTGGAGACATGCAGTTTATTGATATTCGTAGTGCATTTTTGCAACCTAACAATTTGCCACATTTTCTATTTACTCAGCTGAATTGAATTACTGTAATCGCAGCGAATTACTACCTTTCAATTATTGGAAGTAATCACGAGGGAGTTCGTTGTACAATGGATGAAATATTTTTATAGATCTGAAAATAGAGTACAAGTGAAAATTGTTAAAGCTCAATTCGAATTAAATTATTATACGAAATAACATAAGTGGCATATAAGTATTTAGTTATACGTTTTTTAATACTCGAACTTTAAGCAGCCTCATTTTTACACTCTTGCAACGTGTATCACCTAAATCGAAACAGTTATTAGGTAATATGTATATAAAAAAACTAAAATGGGGACAAAAATCGATGCTTAATATAAAGTTTTACCATAATCTGAGGGAATTTCTCGGTATTTGATCTTTGGAAGTTGCAAGAGTATAAAATGTTTGGCACCACCCGAACTTAGCCCTTCCCTACTTGTCTTATTGTAATATTTATTTTTTAGAAATGAGTTTAGCCAACAATACGATGATATCTATTTTAAAAAGACATTCTTAAGTGAAGTTATGTTATTTTAGAAAGCTATAGAAAGAGTTTCCTTCTAAACTATCTATCACTGGTCAAAGTCTGGTGACGGCACATGCCTGCAGAATGTTACCGACAGACCGAGTTGACTCTAAAAAATGTCAAGAGCAAGCATGGTATCAATGGAGTATATCTTATATACTTGTGCTGCACTAGCAAGGCAACGCTTCACACTTGGGGTCCCTACGGTATGAAACACAGGAAAACAGTCAATAGTTAAGCCCCAACGCTTATTGAAACGCATATCAAACGATGTGATTCTGACTGAATAATGATTACTTCTCAGAAACTATATAACGGCACTCCATCTGGCACCGCTGAGGACCAAAACTAGTCCATGCGTGCTTCACAAGCCTCACGAGTCTACCAGACTAACCTAAGTAAACAAAACTTTTGCTTTTATTATGTAAACTTAAAAAATAAAAAATAAAACACACATAATTACTTACTATTAATTTCATGTTTATTAAAAAGCATTAAATCTGCAAACAAATAATGGAAAAACATGGTTGTATTTCAAACAAAAGTATTTGTATGAATAGCAATGGATTACCGTTTAAATCAATGCGCTTTGAGACCTGCAATGCCCATTTATATACATAATTTGCATCAACAGTAGTTGTTTACCTATTTCGCATTTATTTTGCGCCGTGATTAAGTATGGAAATGATGAGCCGCAAATTTGTGAATAGCAACGAAATAATCAACTGTTTGAAAACAGTATCATATGCTGCGCATTCAACTTGCGCCATTATTCGCTGAAAGTACATTCAACTGGCAATTATTTAAAAGTGCACGCATATTCGCACACACCGATATACCGATGACACCGTTACAATCACACGTGGAATTTGGCAAAATCACTGAACGTACATAATTTCGATATCATCAACTTCACGGTCGACTACACAAAAAATATGCAATAATACGGTGTGTATTTACAATCCAGAAAGAGGACAAAAACACGAAATAATAAACAGCGTCAAATTCCAATCGCAGGTAGATAAACATATGCAAATGTATTCATAAACCACATGTGCGTGAAAATTGCTATTCGAAACCAAAAGTGCCCGCATGAAGTGGCGTATATGTCGGCGCGAATGCTGATTATGGGTGTGATAGTTAATATTACGGTGCACACGAGTGCATGTGTGCGTTGGTATTAAATTGCAAGTGCGGTTTGTTAAATATGCGGCTGAAAATTTTCAATTTATTAATTTATCTAGATATTCAATTGTCGCTGATCAAATATGTATAAATAAGCAGCGCGCATGAAATCAAATGAGTAAATAAATTATGCGCATGTGCACATACGTTTTGGAGGATTGCATTTTTTATCTTTGCTCTTTGTTTTGGGGATTATTTGGCACTAAAGCCTTTGCATAAATAAATTAGAATTCACGACCGCAGATTTTCGGTGATTTACTTTATTTACTATACTAGTAGCAGTTGGTGAAAAGTGTTTTATGTTTTTTTGGTGGCGATCACCAGTTGCACATGGAAATTCGCGTGCTGACAGGCGGAAATCCGCTTTAAAATAAATTGAAATTTACTAAACCGGAAATGCGCAAACATTCCTTTTAAATGGTGAAGTTCTGGTAAGTGGATTAAGAGGGGATTTTAACGGTTAAGTTGAAGCAAAACAACCGCAATCGAATAACTTGAAAACTTCTAATTTAATAAATTAAAAATTCTACGTTTTAGAGAAGTACAACATGTACAAAAAGTGGAAATTTTCCTACTCTAAACAGAGTTTACTAAGTTTGCCATGAAGCCGAGTCGATATAGCTATACAAGTATGTATTCTGTTTGTCTGCCAGTATATGCACAAACTAGTCCCTCAGTTTTTGCGTTATCGACCTGAAATTTTACACACATTCTTTTCTCCCGAAGAAGCTACTCATTTGATGAAATTGGCGTTATGAGACCACTACACCATATAGCTCGCATACAAACTGACCGATCCAAATCGAGTACTTGTATGGAAAACTTTTTTATTTGACGAGATATCCAGGCAAAGCTACAATACGGCTTTGTCAAGGACCTCTCCAAGCCGTCTATCAGGATCGGGAAGGACCTCTCGAGCCGTTCGTTTCAGACAAGGCGCGTCCCTATCGAGCTGCAGAACTTAATCGAGCAAGTACAACTCTTCTATAAAAGTGTTCAGCTGCTGGCATACTCCGGTGATATTGATATCATTAGCACTTACGCCGTTAGTTCTGGCATTTTTCCAGAGCAGAGGAAGCAAAGCAAAATGGTGTCGTTGGTGGTGAGGGCAAGACGAAATACAAGTATCTCCTGTCATCAAACAAACAGTCGTCGCACTCGCTACTTGGCTCCCACGTCACTGCTGACAGTCATAACTTCGAAGTTGTAGATAATTTCGTCTATCTTGGAACCAATATTAATACCAACAACAATATCAGCCTCGAAATCCAACGCAGAATAACTCTTGCCAACTTCGCACTGAGTAGGCGATAGAGAAGTAAAGTCCTCTCTCGGCGAACAAAGACCAGCTTCTACAAATCATTCATCATTCCCGTCCTGCTATATGATGCAGAGGCATGGACTATGACAACATCTAGTGAGTCGACGTTACGAGTTTTCGAGAGAAGGACCTGCCTTCGGGTCCCGAGATTTGGGATTTCAACAAAAAGTGGGCAGTGTCTCGGAAGTAAAATTTAATGTCTCTGGCGTATTAAGTTAGTTAGGACGGATGGAACTCCAAGAACTTTCTATTTTGCTAATTAACCATTGATTTCAAAAACTAAATTTAATATCATAAATAGCAAATTAGTATGCCTTAAAAGTAAATGCTTTCATATGTATGTATGTATGCTTAATCACAAGAAATTTACCTAAGCCTTATGTAGAACGCATAGGCTCAAATTTAATTTTGATTATTTTCAATACACACGCACACTACCTTACACTCTCAAAAGTTGCGGCACGGTTAACTGTAAGTTACTAACGCAAACACGGAAGTATAGATGTGTGTAAGTGTGTGTGAGCAGAATCATTTTCCACGACAACGCATTAAATACAAATGTAAGTAGCGACGCTAACACACATGCATATATTCAGGCATGTCACACATGCATACATGAGCATAAGCAGAGCTTAACACTTTCGCTGCACTTTCTATTTAACGGATTTTGCCGAGTGCATGGCAAGTGGAACGAGCGAAGATGCGAACTAAGTAAAATCAAAACTTTGAGAGAACTTTCGCAAACAGACACACACACACACGTACGCACGCACACATCGCTGGTATGTGTATTTAAGACTCTGTATTCATTAATTATAACTATTAGCAACAAACAATTATTGTTATTATAACTACAACTTCTCATTATTTGCTTAGTTAGCCAACAAAGTACAGCGGAAGCCGCATGTTTATTTTTGTTCATTTCGCTCGTTAGTTTCGTAGTTTGCCGCAATGCTGCTCCAGCGACATACATATGTAAGTAAGTAAGTACTTGAGCGTTTATGTATGCGTGTGTGTTTGTTTCGCGCGTTTACACACATTTGTTTATTTACATAAGTTCCGTTGTTGCTCAGCATATGGCACACGTACTCAGATATCTGCTGCTAATGTCTATTCTTTGCATCATTATCATCTACATTGGGAGATAACAAGCTTGAAGCTTAGTCTGAGTATGAGTGCAAGTGTGTGTGATGGAGAGTACACATTAACATTCCGAACTCGCAAAATCGTTGAGTTGTTTGCCGGTTCATTTGCTCACTGAATACATTGCTCGCACATCAATGCACTGATTTTATTGTACAATATTTTATATATTTATGCCGGAGCACACATACATACACACACATATGTACATTTATATAAACACAAGTGCAATTATGTAAGGGCATTCAAGCGCATGCATACATATGCAAAGCTATATTTGTATGTGTGTGTGTGTGTGTGGGTGAGTAAAAATATGTTTGCAGCGTACAAGCTCTTCAAGTGTGAATAATAATCATTTTGTAGATCTCAATTAGCATACATAAAACCAAATAATCATAATTACTCGCTCGCTGCTGGGCATATTGATGTGTGTGAACTTTTGTTGGCCTACTTCAGCAAGGACAACAGTTCGGCGCACATATATACACATACATATAAGCGATCGATGATTACTGTATTTGCTTGTACGAGTATCTAATTGTTTATGGTATTTTGAAATTTGGGTAACAAATTTTTTTCGCTAATAGATAAGGGGTCGAACTGAAGAAACTATATTTCGTATTTTTGGTGGTAAGTGTAAAACTGCAGCAATTTACGATAATTGCAAAATAAATTAGTTTCGCCATTAAACAATGGTAGCGTAACGGCATTGAAATTTTTAGACCCATGTGGTTAATGTATGTACAGTTGCGTGCAACTAATTAGCAACGACTTTAGGTCAAGCAATAGTTGTGTAATTTTTTCGCTTAGATTTAATTTCTTTAATTTTTCAGAGACCCGAAATGATACGAGAAAGCTTTATAGGAACCTCTATCAAAACTGACCAATAGACATGGCACTGCCATGACTAAAAATTTTCTAAATCGGCCGAAAACAATTTGGAATATATTGGATAGTCGAAAAAGTCTGTTCGTATTTTCGTCAATAGATGTCGTTACAGTCGTATATCTTCAGTGCTACCTATCACATTCTGTCATAGTGTTGGAAAGGTGAGATTTAAGCTTCATTTAACAAAAAAAATAAATTCGGCAAACTTGAAAAAAAATTCAGCTGTTCAAAAATGAAGAAATTCGCTATATTTTGAAATTTTTGTATAAAAAGGGGAAGAATGCCATGCAAGCCACCAATGAAGATTGTAAAGTTTACTGTTCGCTCGCTTCCGTTGTCGAAATTTCGATTAACACTGATGCAATAATGTCTCTAGCGGAATAAAGACAAAAAGTAGTCGACCAAAGTGTTACTTTTTTCGCTACTGTTCATTATAAATATAAAACAAAATAAGTTGAAGTTTGATTCGAAATACGAAGACTTTTACAACTAACCAATATATTGGTTAGATAATATGTGAACTAGCTAAATGAAACTCAGAGAGCTCGTGACAAAATAAATAAAATCTGCTCAATACTTTCCTCTCTCACATATACCTAATAAAAGATTTTCAAACTTCCGTTTGACTTTATACCGTATATGTCGGTCAATATGTAAGATATCTTAGCAAAATTAACGGAATATATAATATTATACTGAAATTACTACATTTAAATGTTGAAAGTCGCAAGCAGTCTTTAATGAAATATTCGGTTTTCCCGAACTTAGCCCTTCCTTGTTTACCTTGCTTTTCTTTAAAGTGAGAGCAACAGTTTTTGAAATGGTTTATATTTAAACCGTATTAGAACTAGTGGGTCCAGCTATGTGTTTCGGAATGTTATCCTACTGGTACATAAATATTACGGACATGTTAGCGTCCACCACGCCATAACATTATATTGCCTTTGCGATGGTTCAGTATTGGAGTAGTGTATCTTACCGAGGTTTTAGCTCTTTTCGTTTTGGGCGCCTAACGTAACATTTTCCATCTATGAAAACAATTTTCTTCAATCGCCTTTTAACAGTACGTACGGTTGCTGAGTTCTAATTTTAGCCAAGTACCGGCAATTTAGTTTTGTTGGCAGTTATGTGCGGATCATTTTGTGATTCGCGAACAATCAAGTTGTCTTCTCTTAATAACTTAAGCTTTCTACATAGAATTTGTTTCGTATGACGTATGACTTCACAAGAAGATTTTCCATACTTTTGTTTCCATAAAATTGCTAAATTTAGTCACTTTCAATAAAAAATAAAAAAAAGCTTTAGATAAAATAACTTAATTTGCATAAAAAATAGAATGAATACGAATTTTAGACAGTGTCATGTGAAAGAAACTAATCAAAACATAACTAATTCTCTTAGTATTTTATACATGGCTGCATGTCGTTGTTAATTAGTTGCACGCAACTGTACTAAGTCTCATAAATACAAAGGAAGCAAATTGCTTGGCTTCATGTAATATTACTCATACGCACTGTATGCCCGCGGCGAAAAGAACATTCTATGGTAGTTTGGAGTATTATCGTAACAAACGATGGGCAAAGTGGATAGAAAAGCTGCTCCACAAACATGTTTGCTTAATGATATTTGTGCAGTTACAGCAAACATGTGTTTATTTGGATATCAATAATAGTTTGGCACGTGATGGCTAAAGATCATACGTGTACGAAGCAGCTAAACGAAGGAAATTCTAAACACAAATCGCACGAAAAACTATTAACAAATGAGTGGGGAAGACTGCTTTGCAGCATAAGCTTGTATAAAAATAATAAAAAATAATTTTTCGTGTAAATACTTTGGCAATATGAAGAAGCATTTGCGACACAAATTCATTTATTGCAAGAAATGGCAAAATAGTGAACCACAAATCGCTGCCAGCCACTGACGTAAATTATAATTGTAGTTTTTTGGTAGTTCGAAGCAAAGCGTTTTAGATAGGTGAAAGTGTACGAGAAAGGGCTGCAAGCGGTTCATTTAGTAGCAGGCAAAGTACAGCCAGCAAACGGGTTAGCATAATTTTTAGCACTTTATTGCTTTTTGTGTGGCTGCCGCCGCATACCGGTTGTGCTAGCTGTAAACCGACAAGAGGAAATTATCTCTCCGACATAAAAGCGAAAATAATTGCTCAAAAGCGTGGAGGCAGAGGCAATGATTTGATTGTTGTAGTCGAAAAGGCTAAAGAGGGCATTGAAGAGGGAGAGAGGGGAGAGGGGAGAAAGGCAGTCGCGCCACTTACTGTTTAGTGCTGCATTTACCCCTCCTTTCATTGCTACAACAGTTCAGCGCCTAAAATCATACTATTTTTACGACTTTATGCAACATTAAAGGGGCTCTCAAACGTTTTCAGTTTTGGGTAGTGGATTTCGGTTTATTACACGCTCGCACAAAGCTTCATTTGCGAGTTTTATCTTACTAGTACATTTTGTAACAATTTCGGATACTCATCAGCGCCAATCAGCCTCATGAGTTGCATGGAAATATGCACACATACATTCATACATTGGTGCGTATATCCACATTTGTGTTTTTCTCGTGGCTCAATTGCTTCCGGGTAATTGCGTAAAATTATTCAAGAGCATTGCCCCGGAACACATTCACATATGTAAGCATGTTCTAATCATAGAAGGAGCACTTATGTAATTGCTCATGAGAATTGCTACGAGTATGAGTTATGTGTTGGTGATTCTATGAGTTTTTGACTATTTTTGAATAAAAAGTATTTAATTTTTTTAATTTAAGCATCAAAGTAAAAAATTTATTGACAAGCATCTCAGCTGTGAGAAATTTAAACGAATATTTAATAATGGAAGACATAAACTTTTGATGATTTTTCCATAAAATTTTAAATAAGTAGTGTTACTCATTAAAATCCCTCTACTAAGGAAAAATAAAATAAATGGCTCTAACATACAACATTAAAGCAGCAAGCATACAATTCTTCATTCTCAACTTTTTGTAAGTAAAATTGATAATAAAATAAAATCTCATTTCATACAAAAACTTCTACGTAGCCATTTCCTACTGGATCTGTGGTTTCACCTTTCAACACACAGAATCTTAGATCTCCGCATGTTTAGTGCCTCGGCAAATCCAGTTAGTTTGAATCAACTGAGATGATGAGCTGCACGGCCTGCAGCTACGCTTTAAATGCCCACTCCCCTCTCCACCCACACTCAGCTTCAGCCTCATTTACTTCGCTTTTCACTTTTCGCTAGCCCGAGCAACGTCGTCGTTCGTTGTCGGCGGCTTTTGCTCTTTTTCCTTTCAACCATTCAACACTGGTAATTATCCAGGTAAATGTGTTGGCCTTGGGCAGTGCGATTGCTCCTGTTTGCGTATCTTTTACGCCACTTCGTGCAGCTTATACATTTTATCTAAGACACATTCGTGGCACTTGCAGTGAAGCGGCGGGCATAAAAGTGTAATTTCTATTATTGCTCACTTTTATTTACTTATTCAAACCTTTTGAATTTGTTACGCTTCTTTTTTTTTTTTGGAGGTAAAAAAAATGTAATGAAAATTAGCTGAAAAGGCTCGACAACGACGCATGCGCAAACATGGGCGTTTATAATTGTTATAGGGAGGCATTGTAACTCAATATATTCTCCTAGTAAAAAGATCTGCATAAATATTGCACATCTAAAATTATAAATATTTAGTTGGTATATAGACGCTTTTCTTCGATATCTTGTTGGTGTGAAATTTTCATCTTCAAACTAAAACGCATTAAAGTGAGGTTCTTCAATATATTTGCGTCCACTCCCCTACGGAAGGGAAGAACGATATGATCAAATATGCCTACTATGAGCACTTGGGGCGCACCTATTAGAGCTACCCCCGCCAGGATGTCAAAATCGTGCTAGGCGACTTTAACGCCAGGGTGGGCAAAGAAGGTATCTTTGTTCGGTAAATTCAGCCTCCATGTTGGAACACAATATTTATCTACTCTACTTGCCCTCCTGCTTTGAGAGCACTCGTCAGCAACTCAGTATAAGTATATTTCAAGCTCCTTACGTACAGAAGCAAACGAAACCATCGGTTTTCGGAAAATGCAGAAGCACATTTGGTGTGCCGTGTTGCCTCGGAGAGAAAAGACTGCTTATCTGGCGGATGTGGCGACTTACAGAAGGTTTCAAGAGCGAAGCATACTAATGTAGAACCCTAGAAGTGATCTAGTGACTAATACCCAGAGAGGATCAGGAAGGACGTCTTCGAGCGGATCAATTCTTTGAAGCGCATTGATATTGGCGACGAAAAGTTGGTTGTTTACAAGAGTGTAAAGCGCAAGAGCTGTAGGTCTAAAAAGTACGAGTATGAACCAGCTTAAACCACTTCGAAGTACGAAAACAAAGCTATGTTGTCTGTTTGGTTGGATTTCAAATGGATCGTTTATTTTGAGCTTTTGCCCGACGATAACTGAGAGTCTTTAGAAAAATGTTATATAGCAAAGTTGTAGCTAATGGAAAACCCTAGAACTTTTCTAACCACACTTTATGCGAAATTTTCAAATAAACAAAGTTTTGGGTTTTTAAAATATTTTTCATTTCATTCTGACATTTTATCTACCGTTTCCAATGTTTTTTTTTCATTTACCATTTTCACTAGTCTATATGTGAACTACAAAAAATAAATAGCTGTTAATGCTATGCGATTACATAATTAAATAATAATTGTAGTTGAGCTTATTGGTTATAGAGCACTTAATAATTTTAACAATTTCAGTTAGCATAGTCAATCAAATAATACGAGTTGATGGCATGCCAATTTGCGCATCAGGCGTATTAATATGCAACAATAATAGCAGTAAATGAAAGCCAACAAAATTACAGAGCTGGGACAATGCCAAATTAAAGAGGAAATGCAACAGCGCTGACAGGAAACTCCTCAATTGATGCCCAAACGGGTAAGCGGTGAATCGTGGAATACGACGGCAACCGAGCCGTACAACTGGTAATTGAATTAACGAAATTTAATTAAACTAATAAATTCTGCAAATACATTAAGTAAATCATTGCTACTACAGAGGTATGCAAGCTTAAGTTATATTTATCAGGCGTGTGTCTGTAAAGAGCTATCATGATGTGCGAGTATTTGTACCACTTTATACTATATGTATGTATGCATATGTGCTAATGTGGCTGCACCCGTTTACAGAAGGAAACTGTTATTCCCGTTATTGTTGCCATTGTTGCTGGCCACAGGAACAATACCGATGCGGACGACGATGATAATTATATCAATTACAATGGCGACATTTGATAATTTGAACATAATTATGCACAAGAAGATAGCCATAGCCATTGCGGTAGCAATATGGAAACAACAACAACATGCCAAGTAGACATCGCAAATTTGCCTGCAATGCTTACGCTTACGTAGTAAATATGTATGTATATATGTATATATGCGCTCGGTTTACGGCTAAACTATATTTGGTGCACCAACGCCGAAGGTTGCTGCTGCAGCACATTACGATGCATGAACGATGGAAAATTTATAGTCAGAGCCCCGAAAGCCCGAGTACACACAAATGCGCACGCAGCAATGCGACGCATGCAAATGTAACGGTGACTGCGCCCATGAATAGGTAATAACTCGAATACCAGGAAGATGTAGCAATTGTTGTTCTCGTTAGTATGTAAATATAGAATTGTCACTCCATCCGGCACAGGGACAAGGGACAAAGCAAAGTGTTCGTACTAAGCAAGTTCAAAAGCAAATTGCGACTAATATGCTGATTTGTTGGCAACCTTCGGTTAAAGAGCATTTTATGGGATCGCCGAAATATATTCGCTCCGAATAAATGGGCAGGTTTAGGCATAAATCTGCTCTTGATAGATCTAGTGAAGCAAAGCTACTTTTGCAAAAGATTTCAATTCCGTAATGTTAAGATTCAGATTCTCAAAGTGATTTCTATTTAAACATTTCCTGGCCTTACCAACCTTCTTTTACAAAAAAATTTGGCTACAATACTATATACGAAGTAGTGCCGTATGCAACATCGCTATCTAACTAATTTTTTCCAACATGTGTAGCCAAAATATGAAATTATCCACGTTGCGCAACGATAGGCAAAATTGTAAACAAGTAGAATAAAAATGAAAATCGTGCTCACGTATGTATATAGCCATAATCAAAACCCTGTTCACTGGCCATCATACAAAATGCGCAAACAGGATTTATTACTCGTTCGGCAGATGACAAACAACTTACAACAAAAATTAATGAGAAAATATACACGCTAAATCAGGGGCGTTGGCGTGCATATAATGGGTGTTTAAGGTTCTGTGTATATTATAACGAAAGCATACAATATATATATATATCGTACGATCCAACAACGAGTAGAAATTATTCTAATTTACTACCGAAATTTGGAGTCAGTGGCTTCAACTTTAAGGGCGCCACGTCCAATTTAATGTCGTCATAATCGTCCTGTCAGATCAACAATTGAGTCTAGTGGAAAATTTTCAATCCACAGGCACAGTACAAAATGTTCCTGTGCCAGTGAGAGAAAGAAGTGCCGGTAGTGTCGAGAATATTACCGCCGCTAGCGCATCAATTGAGGAAGACCCAAATCAGTCTCTCTCCCGTCGTTCTCAAGCGTTGCTCATCTCTGTGACGTCGTTGTCGCGAATTTTACTAAAAGGACTTGGCTTACATACTTACAAAGATTTGACGCGAGAACTGAAGCAGCTTGACCACTAAAATCGCAGTATGTTCGTCAATTGGACTGAGCAACAACTTGAAACTGATCCGGATTTTCACCGAAAAATCATCTTCGGCGATGAGGCTCCTTTCGGGCTGAATGGCTTCGTCAATAACCAAAATATGTGCTATTGGTCAGGCAGCAATTTGAATCATTATTGCATCCCAAAAAATGCGGCTTATAGGCCGGCGGCGTCATTGGGCCTCACTTATTCCGTGATGTTCAAGACCGGCACGTTGCTCAATATAACCGAATATTTTCGGCCCTAATTGGATGATATGAACTTGGACAATATGTGATTCCAACAGGACAGCGCCAGAAGCCGCATATATAATGTCTCAATCGATTTATTGAAAAGTAAGTTTGGTGAACGTGTTATCACACGAAATGGCCCAGTCAAGTGGCCGCCTCGGTCGAGCGATTTCACGCCGTTAGACTATTTCCTGTAGAGTCTATGGTCTATGCCAACAGGCAGCAGTATCGGCCGATTTATGCTTGAAAACCGTCGAAAATTGGGTTCAGCGACTGCACTTCTGCAGGCATGCCCGCGGTGACCATGCAAAAGAAATCGAGTTCTGTACAAAATGGCATCGAATGTTCTTTCACAAATACCATGTATTATATCCCAAACCGTTTTCATTAAAAAAAAAAAACTTTTGTAACGCTCTTATTGAAATGTTATATGTATGATTGCTTATTTCCCTTAACTTACGGGGGCATTCTAGTAAAAATTAAAAATAATCGAATATTTACTTCTATGATGAGTTCCAATCAGCTGATTTAATTGATAAGAATTTAAAAAATCTGGAACTATAAATTGTCCACAATTTTCTTTACAAATTTTATGAAATATGATCAGATATTTGAACGAAATATTACCAAAACAGTGCCCGTGTCCGGTCATTAAAACGTACTCATGTCGTTATAGGGACTGGTTTTGTATGAAAATTTTAATGTAAACTTTGTGTTCATGTAATTTGTCTAATTATACGAAATAAACGATTGTCAGTAATGCGTAATTTCACTGAATTCCGAAATTCGACAAAGTTAAAAATTTTGCTAGATCTCACACCGCCACACTTAGTGATCGGTCAAGTTGCCAGACACACTGCTCCAAAGGGTTGGGCAGAGGTAAGGTAACCCAACGCATGAAGGACCTAAGTGGCGAAATACCACTAGCTCTTTTCACAAGGGACAGCATTACCAAAAGTGTAAACTTCACTACGATGTTTAACGTTACTCTCAGCAGCTGGATGGAACAATGCCGCTCTCGACAGTTTTGAGGGCATAGGCATCCAACGCAACTATCGCAACTATCGCAATGAACGTATAGTTATGCTAAGAGATAGTCAAACGGCACTCAATTGATGCAGGAGTGTATTTATAGAACGACTGATCAGTCTAACAGTGCAAATTTCTTGGGTCCCATGTCAGAAAGAGGCGAACCTCAAAGTAATATTCTAAGTTTCTGTGCCATTTATTACGAAGAACCAAACTAAAACTTATTCGCTTATACTTTGAACCCAGACAGATTTTCGGCAAAATTGGCAACAACTTCAAAGATGTACTTATCAGCTAGAGCCTCAAGAATACTGATGGCAGAATGTAAAGGGTGATTTTTTAAGAGCTTGATAACTTTTTTTTTAAAAACCACCCATAAAATTTGCAAAATCTCATCGGTTCTTTATTTGAAACGTTAGATTGGTTCATGACATTTACTTTTTGAAGATAATTTCATTTAAATGTTGACCGCGGCTGCGTCTTAGGTGGTCCATTCGGAAAGTCCAATTTTGGGCAACTTTTTCGAGCATTTCGGCCGGAATAGCCCGAATTTCTTCGGAAATGTTGTCTTCCAAAGCTGGAATAGTTGCTGGCTTATTTCTGTAGACTTTAGACTTGACGTAGCCCCACAAAAAATAGTCTAAAGGCGTTAAATCGCATGATCTTGGTGGCCAACTTACGGGTCCATTTCTTGAGATGAATTGTTGTCCGAAGTTTTCCCTCAAAATGGCCATAGAATCGCAAGCTGTGTGGCATGTAGCGCCATCTTGTTGAAACCACATGTCAACCAAGTTCAGTTCTTCCATTTTTGGCAACAAAAAGTTTGTTAGCATCGAACGATAGCGATCGCCATTCACCGTAACGTTGCGTCCAACAGCATCTTTGAAAAAATACGGTCCAATGATTCCACCAGCGTACAAACCACACCAAACAGTGCATTTTTCGGGATGCATGGGCAGTTCTTGAACGGCTTCTGGTTGCTCTTCACCCCAAATGCGGCAATTTTGCTTATTTACGTAGCCATTCAACCAGAAATGAGCTTCATCGCTGAACAAAATTTGTCGGACGTAAAGCGCGAAACACATTTCGAACCGAACACTGATTTTGGTAATAAAATTCAATGATTTGCAAGCGTTGCTCGTTAGTAAGTCTATTCATGATGAAATCTCAAAGCATACTGAGCATCTTTCTCTTTGACACCATGTCTGAAATCCCACGTGATCTGTCAAATACTAATGCATGAAAATCCTAACCTCAAAAAAATCACCCGTTATTTGCAAGCAACCACGATTACACAAGTGTTCTTTCTTCGGAACGGGTTCGAATCTTTTAGCTACACTTTACCCTACAGATATAGAACGTCCTTAAAGAGAACTCTCACTTAACCAGCTTGTTAGATCTCTCTATATGAACCATAGAATTAGGGCATACACTAATCTATACACTTAACCGCACAACAATTTATGTTCATCACACGTACACAAAGTAAATATGACATTATCACCACAGGTGAACATTAAAAGAGCGCATTATGGCTATGCAAATATTTGCCACAAAACGCTCAACTAACTAAATTCGTTTATTATATATACTATATATATGTATATAGAGGTGGCGTTGTGTGCCTCCCTGTGATAGTAATCATTCATTGTGTACGGTGGATTTGAATGCCGGCATTGTTTATTGTCACATGTTTAATTATGATGAACTTGCCGAGCGAATGCATATATGCAATGAACTAAACGGCGCTAAATGAAGGCGGAATTAGTTTATATGAGCAAAAACATATTTACGGAATTATAGAATGAAGCAACGCAAACGGGAGTTTCCTGCATAAATACTTTATTTTCGATAGAGCAACGCGTTTATGCCGCAATTAAGTCGTGTTCGCTGTTCAAACGCGTACAAAATTATTTTCTATGCGTGTGGCAACGTGTTTATGGGCGAAATTAACGCAAGGTGTGCACGTTTTAGTGGGCAATTGCTATTATTGCGGCATATTATGTACAATTTTTGGGCTCATGCATTTGCGCAAGTTTAGCTACTTTGCATTTACACGCATATCCTGTTTTGGGCTGTGCATATCCTGTTGTATCCTGTTGTGTGAATTTGCATTTCAGCTTTTACAGGTGCATTGAACATATCTGTTGTACGAGTATGCAATTGTTGCTGGAGTCGTGCTTTGCTATCGCTATGGTACGTTAGTTGCGGTAAAATTGCTTAATTGAAACTGTGGAATTTATTGTGGTGGCAACAAGCAGAGCGCCACAGCACTGAAGCGTTAATTCATGTACCAGTTATTTGAATGTGTAATGATACAGCAATTAAACCGCAAGCGTATGCAATTGCGGAGGGAAGCTCGTACGGTTTCCTTAAACGATCTCGAATTGAATTTAATATCTAATCTTTTTGCAACAGTTTGCAATCGGCACACATTCAGCATAAAAGGTGTTAGTATAACTACACAACCAGCCCTTAATATTTGGGAATTTTTCTTGATGCAAGAATGTACTTTGAAGGACACTTGACCTACACATGTGAAAATGCTTCGAAAATACGGCGAGCTTTGACCCAAATAATGCTTAATACCTTTTAACCAAAGCAAAATAGGAGGAGACAATAAGCTGCCGCTGTATCTGGCGCTGAAGTAAGAGGGAAACCACTCGAAATAAATCAGAACCCTAAAAATATATGCTTGAGCAGAGACGGTGAAAAGTTGACAAAGACGATAGGAAATCAGTCGTAAGGGACGTTAGACATTTTGACTGATCGCCAACAACGAGTCATGGCTAAAAAGACCACATAGTGAGATAGACTTTTACTAAACCCAAATTTTACAAGAGAAGGATGGCATATGTGGCGCATTCGAGGGCGACACAATTGAGAATGTAGAGCATAACTTTTTTCACTGTCCGCAATATGAGCAAGAAAAGAAGTTACCTTAAGAACGCATTTGGTATAGACCCAACTCCTGAAAACTTAGTCGACCAAATGTTTGGATCCAAGAATATGTCGCTGTGCGAAATAGCCGCAAAAAGCATACATACCCATTAGAGCAGCGAAAAAGTGAACATAAACAAATGCATAGCTAAATAGAATAGGGTACAATAGACCCTGGGTCGCGCTGCAATCATCATTTACTTATCTAATCTAAACTATAGAACATATGGCAAGGGTTTGGCGACAAACATTGAACGTGGGTTTAGAAACCAACGGTGGTAGGGTCAAGGAAATGCAGCTTGACTCTGATTGCATTAAGACCATTACAAACGTATAAACACTGATTGCTCAAACATCCTCTCGACGTAATACTTGACGGTGGGGGACCGGTACATGACGGTAGAAGGTTCTGGTTAAAGTTCCACACTGACATTGGTTTCAGGTAATGCTCAGTATTTGGCGTACTCAGAAGGGCATGCTGTGTAATGGGCCTCTAAAACCGGGTCAAATTATTAATGGATAATGCTACCGGTAACGGCCGGAATTTACGACTACACACGAAGAAAAAATTTCCATCATAACAACGTGCGGTTTCGACTGGGCCGGACCAAAATAAGAGGGGTGTCAGATGAATAGAGTTAGTGGGACATGCAAAGAGATAACTAGTGTCATACGAAGATTCCTTGGAAGCCATGCTGGTGGTTTGCTAGGCTCAGGTGGTGAGTGAAAATCGGGAGTAGTAAGGCCTCACGTGTCTTCACTACTGGGAAGAAGAGTTATCGGGCGATTTGTTGCCGAGTTTCCTAGCCATCAGTAGTGTGACCGCTCTTCTGATTTTCCACATCGGATATTTGAAGAGTGGTAAGCGACAGGTTGAGGACCTTGATGTTGTAGCTTACCCCGGTCGAGTTTAGAAGCCTAAGCATCAGCATATTGACTTCATCAGGATCAATGGGTTTGGACGATTTCGCTTTTTCACATCAGAACAATATATCTTAAATTTTCTTCATTCATTCTGAGCGCCAGTTTTTTCCAATAGAATCCACAGCCAGGAGGATAAGAAAATGTTAATGAAAAGAAAAACTTTGAATAACACAATCATACATGTCTTTCTTAAAAAAAATTTAATGAGTGAAAAAACACAGGAATATAGAACCAATAATTCTGTTTTATCCAACATCAGTAATTCTGCTTTATTCATTATTTGAATGTGGTTGTTCTATTTGGCATTATTACAAAAATACACTCCTACAAAAGAAGCGAACCCTAATTGCGATAGAAACAAAACTCCGCATGTTATTAACCCCTTAAGTGACGCGAGACTCTTGAACTGCGGGCACAGTTTTCCCACAAGTTATCTCAAGAGATTATCCAAATGTGATACTTTGACTTGGAAAGTGCATAGGTGCAGAAGATACGAGAGCATATGTTCATATTCACATGTTCCGCCCTGTTCCTGGCTGTTCCGTGCATACTCGAAGTTATTATGTGTTTAGCTACATGCCACAAATAATGAAGAAACAAACAGTAGTTAAACTATGAAACACATTCCCAACTCTAATTAAAAAGTTGAGACAAATTTACGGCACTCAGCGCGATCTCAGCAGCCACCGTAATGGCAGCGGCGGGGGCGACGACAAAGGCGGCGTTGCTAAAACAAACAAGCCAAACCAAATGTCACACCCAAAGTACGGAATATGAGTAAAAAGGCTGGCGGTTGGCGAACTCATGGACATAATTATAGCCCCCACATGGGAAATGCCAAGACGGTAGCATATCTAATAGACGTATAAATATTACGCAATAATGAACACAACGGAAACCCAACTGAAACTGAGCAGAAACTTGTGGACGGCGGACAGACGCTTCTTTCCTTCGGTGTGTATAATTTCGAAAGTGTATTCAAACAAGAAAAAGTTTACTTTGATTGCACCCTTTACAAATAAAAACAAATTTCCATACAAGGACTAGATATTGATCGATCGGTTTGTATGGCAGTTATATCCTTTGGCGGTTCGATATCGGCGGTCCCAACAAATGAGAAGCTTCTTGCACAGAAAAGGAGTTGTACAAAGCTTCAGATTTATCGATATCTCAAAATCTAAGGGAGTAGTTCTCGTATATATAGACCGATAAACGGACAGACGATGAGACAGACATGGCCAAATCGATTCAGATCTCCAACGTTTCATTCTGTACGTTACAAACTTCGTGGCAAACTTTATATACCCTGTTCAGTAAGTGATGAATAATAATTAAATATTTAATAAATACCAGTGCCTTTCCGAATCCGACCGGTTTTGGTATCGTCCGTACGATTTTACTAGTTCCTATATGGCTGCGAGTAATGCTATTAAGGATTCGTTAGCCATAAGTTGCAGCATCCCGTTCCTTAACTAACTGGTACTCAGCCAGATAATTGTGGAGACTGGCATAACTGTATTTACACCCAATATATTTAAACTTATATATCTACATATCTATATGTAGGTTTAAACACTATAGACTCATCAACATCTGTAAACAGCTCACAACTGTAGACAGTTATGTCCTTATATAAGTACCATAGACTCGTACGAATGCCGGGATTAAAAATTCTCCGAGTATGCGCTTTAATTAAGTTTAAATTAACGTAAAAATGTTGTCCACTTAGGTTGGCAACATGCGAAAAATGCATCGAAGCACAGAGTGCTGAGTGCCATGCATTCGCTTACATACAACACGCATTATACATATGTAAGTATGTATATATAAACACTAACTGTAAATACCTACAGTACGTAATAGCGTAAAAGTGATGAGCAAAAATTACGCTCTGAGTATGCTCAGTGAAGTCTAAAGATTGGGTTGCCGCTATGCATTCCGAGGATACAAAATCAGCTCGAATCAAAAAATTATACAGAGTGGGCTCTATATAAATCTGGTTGTCAATGGTCTTCTGGAAAAGCTGGAAGAACCTGGACCTACGCGGGAGATGTAGCTCTTGTAGCTGAGTACAAATTTCTGAATACCGTGTACGAGCTAACTCAGGGGTACCTTAGCATCGTCGGCAACTGGGCTGTTGAAAATGGCCTATCCATAAATTCCTGCAAGACCGAACTCGTTTATTCACTTCTTCTTTTTTACAGGCGTAAAAACCGCGTACGCGGTTATAGCCCAGTTAACAACAATGTATTCAATAGGAAGTACAAATAATCGAAATCGCATTTACCATCAATGGAAGAATCGCGTCTTCAACCCATCGAATGAGTTAACTACTTAGGGCTCATCCTATACAGGAAGCTCTCGGGGAATTCCAACATCGAGGAAAGAGCAAAGCAGCTATCATCCTGGACTGCTGCAGGGAGCCATTGGCAAAAGGTGGGAATTCTCGCCAAAGGTAGTTTTTAGGCTCTATGAAACCATACTTAGGCCTAGATTGTTCTAAGATGTTGTTGTTTGGTGCTGAAAAAACTACACTTGCGAAAAAACTGGCAAGTGTTCAACGAGCTGCTCTCATTAGCATAGCCGGAATGGTATGGCCGCAAAAGGTGCCCTCAGACGGAGAGACTGAGAGATTACTGGGCACTCTGGAATCCTCGCACACTTTGATTTCATTGCAACTTGGTGCCTGGGTGGGTTCTGTTCACATACCTTCGAGGAAGGGAAGTACTCGCTGGAGAAGAGTGGCGATGGATTAAAGCTTGAGGCAAGGGTTAGTGGAGAAGTACACTGTTAGGAACTTTCCATCATCTTCCTGCTACCAAGCGAAGGTGGCTACCATAAAGATAGCAGTAGATCTACTGTTTCGAAGCGCCTTCCTTCAGAGTAGTGACTATCCACTCCAGTACTAAGGCTGCGATATTAGTCTTGAGTTCATAATAAGAGTGAATTAGGTGCCTGGCCACAGCGGTATTGCAGGAAACCGTAGATTTGGTGAGTTTGTTGACTACTGAACTGCTGAATCTCAGATCAAATCGGAAGCGCTGGCTCGACAACCAGCAGTTGTGCAGTCGCAAGTTCTTTCTGCCTCTGGATAAATCGCAGGATGTCGAAAGCACTCTTCGCTCTCATTTAGGCGCACCTTTCAATGGCGGTAGAAGTTCTGATTAGACACTGTCCGATTGAAATTCATGCAGTAAGCTTAAATATATTACCGGATACCAGCTGCATCAGCTGTTTGGAAGAAGCTGACATAGAATCATCATCATAGACATAGAGAATATTAGGACGAACTTAGTGAGATTCCAAAATAGTGGAGCATTATGGGACCGTTTACTTTCTCATTGATTTATTATTATTTTTTTTACTATTTGGCTGTAAATCTCTTGTGCATAAGCCAATAGTTCACTGCCAGATTACTCATTCTCAACGCCGATTCAATTCCCATTCGGCTAAAGCGTTGCACTTTTCACTTGCTCCTTTTTATTGCGCTTATTTCCACAAGCGTTGTGATTGCTACGCCATGAATACGAGAGCATTTCGCATAAAATGGCAATTCACTAGCAAATTACGGGCAGAAAAAACAATCGTGGATAAGAAAAAAACAAGTACACTGCGTCAATACAACAACTACAAATATGTTAATAATTTTTTCAAAATGTATTTGTACATAAATCACAACCATTCATGTTTCAAAAAAAACCAGAAGAAAACAGTAAAAACATTCGATAAATTTTTTAACAACAACGTTGTGCGCAGATGAGTGGGTTATATAATATCTCCATCGGTCTCGTCAGTTTTAACAGCAGCCACTTTTTGCTCCAAACATTTAAAATGATTAATGTCTTAATTAGATTTAGACTTGTGACATTTTAATTATGGCGAGAAAAACAAGTGGCAACAGCTGTGTCGACGTCTGCTCTTCGTCGTGGGTACATTTATAATAAAGCTAATGACAAGCTGCAGACCTTTGCCGGTAGTTTTGGTGTTAGTTTGGAGTGGTTTTACTTCTATCCTTTCTTATGCATACCTACATACTATCAATTAACTGAGGAGGTATATGAATGAAAAAATATTCGGAGCGCAGGCGAGATACCTTGAAAGACGAGATTTTACTAGAGGCATGCCTAGGCAGGTTAAATAAGTTTAGTATACAAGAGATATAATTTCATCAAAATTGGGCTTTAGTCATTCTACCTTGAACAGAATATATTAAATTTACCACTAAATAAGGAAACATCGACGTTGATCAGCGTGACGAGCTGAGTCAATCAATATGTTCGTTATACGTATATAAGTAGTCTCTCAATTTTGAGATATCGATCTGAGATTATGTGCACGTCCTTTTCTTCACAAGAAACTGCTTATTTATGGGAACCGCCGATATCGAACCGCTATGGCTTATAACTGTCATACAAACTGACCTCTTACAAACTAGTTCTGTATAGAATGTATTTTCACGAAATTCCCTTCGCCATGATTGTGTCCAAACCAACGCTGCAATATTATTAAGATCTAACCAATATAGCAAATTGATCTCATACAAATTAAGCTATCAAGATAAATATATTTTCATAACTTTTTTCAGCTTCACTGCTTCATAGCTCTTGCTCATTATATAAGTACACCAAGGTACTAGACCGAAATTTGGACCTATCTCATCCACTTTGGGGATCGTTGTATTCAATGGGGACGAATGAGGTTCGCTAGGCATGAAAAGAGGTGGTTAAACTCATTACACGCTGGATATATATTTGGTATGTCGGCGTGGATTCCGGATAGGAGTTTAACCTACTACAATATCTATAACGAAGTTGTGCAAGGGTGACCTACGGGTATTGGTTTGACACGCTGGACGCTAGAGACTCAGTTGGTGAAGGTGTTGCTGGATCCACTGTGAAGTCTATTGCGTCCGAAGTCTGGTCGGTGTTTTGTTCGAAGACATCGACGTAATGGAGGAAAGATCGCTTGATGTTTCTAGGAGACGGCTTCGATCCAAACAGTTTCTGTTGTCATTCCCATATGACTCTAACCACCTCTTTGTATATCCAGTGCACCCCACTCATCTAACATCTCTCTCTCTCTCTGTGGACCGACTTCGTCGAGACAACCCGAACATTACCATCTAAACCCGGAAAAGATACGCTATAACAACAACAATAACTTGGAAAAAGTCCATTTATTCAGTTTATAAGCTTTGAGGATGTTATCAGAGAGTGTAAATATCCCGACCAGTAGATGATGAAACGAGTATATATGTACATAAGCCGCTCTTATATCTAAATAACCAAAAACACGACCAAATTAAATTATTTTTTTTTTTTTTAATAACAATCCCGGATGTACATTTGCCTAAAGGTCTTTCCTTGGCAAATATGTTCTTTGTAAACATCATCTCGTTATAAGCTGCTAGATTCGAACACAACGAGTGTGTAACGAGCACCAGAAAACGCAACTTTCGTAAGATTTATTTATTAACTGATTATGTATGTTTGTATGTATGTGCATAAATATTGCGTAACAAATTAAATAAAATGATTTCTTTCCCGCTAAGTACCACCTAAATGAGTTCCGCTTCATCAAGAACGCGGCGACTGAGCGTAATTAGCAATCAGCTTTGAATTTCCTGTGCTTCCCGTCCACCAAACAGCGCTAAATATTTACTTACGGTAAATATGCCGATGTGTTTTGTAAGATAACCATTAGGAGAATGCCTGCTATATGAAACGTGCCGAAAATGCACAATTATTCACTAAACCACACATACACACACATATTAATGCATACTAAAGAATACAACCATACATATGTATGTACATATGTACATATATTTGATAGCATAATTGCAACACTATCAAAGCGCTTTGGATAACTGAAATTCTGCAAATTGCGCGCACATGCCGGTTCCGCCCAAACCGATCACCCCGCCCAGGAAAATCGTAAATTGCGTACGAAAACAATAGAACGAAGTGATTAATCGTCAAACGGTTCATTGGTTCATTGGTTCATAGGCTGTCCAGAATTAAGATATTGTGGTGAATGGAAAAATTTGAGAGTGGAGCCGCACAGCAGAGCATTGTGCAAATTCTTTTGTGAATTGTAAAAGTGTTTGTTGTCCATTAAAGGCAGGAAGATGCGCTTATGAGGCACTCACACGCGCCTCATAAGCGACGTCAATCACTCCTCAAACGGTTAGAAATATATGTGCAAATGTGTGTATGTGCAATACATGTAAATAACTACAAAATATTAGAGTACTTCCAAGACATACCCAAAACGAAATGTACTGAAGAGTGGAACTTTCAAGCCTTTAAATAAATTTATCGTCCATTTTACAGTTAAATTTTTAGATAAAAAAAATTAAAAATATTTCACAGTTTCTCAAAATTAAAAAAAAAAATGATCTAGATCTTATTCATGAAAATGTTGAATGTGATCTTGTTTTTAAGATAATAGTAAAGGAAAACGATGTTAATAGCCAATCAACCGGCCCAAAACGTGAATTAATCTTCCCACCGAAGTGTTTTCTTAATAAATCAATTGATTGTGGAAGTGGCGCCGTCTTGTTGAAACCAAATGTTGATCTCGGCTTCAATTGCAGGCATCAAATAGTCGGTTGTCATGACGCGGTAACGGTCGCCAATGACGATACGTTCTCACCTGCATTATGGACCGATGATTCCACCGGACCAAATGCGGCAATTTTAATTTAGCTAGCTACATACCCATTGAGCCAGAAAAGGTCTCATCGCTGGACAAAATTTGGCTCGAAAACGTTGGATCTTCTCGGAACTTTTTAAGAGTTCATAGAACTAAGCGATGTCGCTTGAGAAGGTCGAACGTCTTCAGTTCTTGCACAAGCTTTAGCTCTCGACGTAACGTCTTTCCAAAAGTTAGTCCGAGTTGCTGCAAACGGCGCCGAATTGTTTAGCAATTAGGTGCTACACAAATTAATTGATCCAAATGAAGTTCTTGTATGGACACTTATTATCTTGACAAGACATCCTCACGAAATTTGGCATTGATTATTATTATTATTGTACATATCAAACTGCCCGATTAAAATGAAGTCCTTGTATAGATTGAAGTTTACACCATCTACCATATATACATACATATGTACATACATACATACATATATCTATAATGTCCTGTAAAGAAACTTTTTTACACGTGAAGGGTATTATATTCGGTGCAACGCAGTTAACTATTTTTTCTTGTTAAAGCCAATTTACTCATTACTTCAATAAATTTGCAATATTTTTCTTTTTGCCGGGAAAGTTTTCAGCTTCATAGATAAGAAATGGAATTTCGAGAATCCGCACATTCCCGATTTGGAATGCAGATACCCTTACGTACATATGTAAGTTGGCATGTAAGAATGGAGGATGAACGTGCTACGAGCTCTGCGTTTGGTCGTAAACTGGCTCCATGCACAATAATGGGTTTGACGAACGCTCGTAATTGTCAAATGGCAAATTTTAAGCCATAAATTTTCAAATTCAATACAAAACAAAAACAAGCACTGAACACACATGTTAGTGTGTACGTGTGTGCGGTACACCACCCGCAAACTGTGGCAAAACGCACAGCAGCATTACCTCCTGAAATTCAAAACAGCGTCAATTTGGGGTCATTGCAAGCGTATGTATGTACATATATACGAGTATGTGTGGATGGAAGCCCATGCCACCGCCGAAATGCCCGCTTACGCATTGCATACATACAGGCGCACATAACTGCACAAGTATTTGGAAATTTCCCACAATATATCATGTGTTGGCCAATTATCTATGAGAGTTATACGCACTCTCGGCCAGAAAATGTGTTGCATAACATGAAATAATCGGTTGTGGTCGTGGTAACCGCCTGAAAAACTAGGAGACAAAGCTTCTTTCATATCCACCGTCAATGCAAGTGTAACTATAGAAATGGCTCATTCGAAATGGGACTTATTTCTTGTTATTTTCTCGTCAAGAAAATACGACATGAATGGCGCTAGATTGTTAAGTGATTTATGGCTGTAAGCTTTGGTCAAAACAAACGTTAATTGTTTGCCACTGACGATAATAAATCGGTAAAATATAGCGAAACGACAGGTCAGAGTTCAGGTACTCACACAATTGTTTATTATCAACATAACCGTATTATATCTGTACCTAGTAACGGGAGTTTTTTAGGCGTGCGTCAACCATGAATCAGTTTCGCACCACATTTACTCTAATGGATAATGGGCACCATCAGAGACGCCGAACAAAGTGCATCGAACCCGAATTTCACAAGAAATTTTTTTTCAGCGATGAAGCTCACCTTTGGGAGTGATGATAATCCATAAGCCATTGTTGAGGAGCCGTTATATTCTCAAAAAGTCGCTGTTTGGTGTGTTCTATGAGCAAACGGAATCATTGGCTCATATTTCTTCCAAAAATAAAGGCGACCATAATGTTGCAGCTAATGGGGAGCGCTATGGAACCATGAAAAATGAAGTTTTCGAGCCTGAGTTGGAAGCTGTTGCTGTGAACGATCTTTAGTTCAAACAAGACAACTTGACACATAGCCGAGGAAACTTTGGGTCCCATAATCTCTCCTCGTGCGCCGGTGACGTGGCATCTAAGACCATGCGACTGCGATGACATACAGCCCCAATTGCGGCAAAAAGTGGTCGAATATTGTTGGGCCTCTCGACTGAGGTATAGTACATACATATGTATGTATATTCGATCCAGCCGTGGCGGTCACTTGTCCGAAACTATATATTTAAAACACAATGTCAAAGTCTTATCTGCATAATAAAGCTAATTTCTTGGTCATATTATTAAATATTTTTATTTCTTCTTGAAAACTATGTACATACATACATATGTCTCTACAAAACACACTTTAATTGACTCTAGCAGGTTTTCATATATTTCCATCAATTGAAAACTGTTGTTTTGGAATTTAGACAAATTTTCGTTTCAAAGCGATCAGAAACTTGAATTGGTATTTCACCGATTCTGCATAATATGTATACTCCGACAAGAACGGTCAGCAGAGCGATGTTATCTTTTCAAATTGAACGGCGAAGTGCAGACAAATAAACCTGGTTATTGGTTAGTTAAACGAGTTAAAGGAGGGTCAGCCTGTTAAAACCTTATCCAACCCTGTCGAACCCCGAAATGTCTGCCACTGGGCGCAAGGCCTTTTAATAGTTTATACTTACATATACATATATACTTTATTAGGAATATAAAAATCCGGAGGTTTAAATGCCATCGGAAAGACAAGCCTCGCAGACTACTGGACGCATTTGACGGAAGTATGCTGCTGGTATTAAAACACCTTTCCTTGGAGGAACTAACTATAGTTGTATTCAGTTGGACAAGTGTTGGAGAGATGCGACCACAGCGATATTGCAGCAAAATGTAGGACTGACGAGCTTATTTGGACAAGAAGAGTAGGGGCTCCGTTGGCTTCTTATGGTTTGTTACTGGACCATTGAGCTTCAGACCAGCTCAACTAGCGTTTGTCAACAGTAGCTGTGCGGTCACAAGGTGGCGAAAGGGGTCTAGGGAGCTCTTCGCTCTCAGCAAAGTCCATCTTTCAAGGGGACACTACCCGGCCGACATTCAGGTCAGTTAAACAACTTAGCGGATGCCAGCTGCATCAGCTGCCAGGAAGAAAAGGTAGAATCAACTCAGCACTTGTTCTTTGAAGGTCCCGCTTTCGGCAGATCAAAGCAAAAACACCTATGATATCATACCCTTAGACATCCAGGTGAAATAGCAAAATTAGATATAAAACATTTTAGCAGATTTGTGCTAAGTTCAGGGCGTTTTCGCAACAGCTGATGTCTAAGTATAGGAGTTTTTCTTCTGGTTTTACAAAGGACTGAACATAACAGTATAAGTGTGATCTCCACGCCAACCTGAGGGAAGGGCCATTTAACCTAACCAGGAGAGATGCGAGTCGAACAAGTTATTATAGATGTTCAAACAAAAGAGCAAAGGCGGTGCATCCCTGCGCCAATTCCCAGTTACGGGAAATATGTCTGTGACCATCATTAATTTAAGGAGATTTGGATGCTCCCTGATCAAGTTTATATACTCTGAATTTCTACCGAATCCCCCAATTATACAAAACTACAAGACGCTAGAAAAGCCCTCAAAAAACTACAATTTGGATATTCTATAATCCAATGCGATGAAATGGGTGATCTCAAATGTCCAAAAGGCTCATTAAAAAACAGTGCTGCCAACAGTGTGCTCAAATGCCTTATGTTAAACTTCTGGACACATCATCCAAAAAACAAAAAATGTCAATAAAATTATTAATCTAAGCTCCAGTCTACACTCAAAGTGCACTTTGTCTATGGGCAATCGATAACCAGAGTAAAAGTAGATATCTTTATGAAACTTGAAAATCTATGTTGGCATAGCCACGATCAATAGGTATGTCTGCCCGTCCGTTTGTATAAACACGAAAGACTTGCCCTAAGTTTTTGAGATTTTTCTCAAGTTACTTATATTTCTCCTCAATATCTGCTCATCTGTCGGCCACGATATACTAAACAATCTGTTATCGGATCACTATAGCTTGTAGCTGCCATCCAATCTATCCAATCCAAATCAAATTCTTGTAGGGAATACTTTATTGTACATGTATTACAGCTAACTTTGTTAAAATAAAGTTTAGTTGGTTTGTGGTAATATTTCCTCGCCATAAATTCTACGAAATGCAAGGGTACAAAATGTTCGGCTACACCCGAAACCTACCACTTCTTACTCGTCTCGGAATGAATTTGACAGAAAAATACTAAGCTTTGTATAAGAGAAAAACGTTGTTTAAAATTGCCAAGAAAATTTGACAGCTCGTCTCATTTATGACTGTCAGTTCAGTGAACAGGTGACTTTTGTAAACAAAGCTAGCTCCAGAGTCGACTTTCAAAGGCCTCAACCTCCAATGTTTGGAAGGGTTAAAATTGCATGCTATTCATGTGATTTCAGAAAAATATATTACCGAATAGGTTTACAAAACATTAGTCGTTAGACCTTAGTTCAGTAAAACAGCAACAAATCCAAGCATGATGAATTCCACAAACGTAATCAAAATAGAAATTTGTCTTTTGTTAGTTACTGGAGATATTGTAACGTTCCCACTTACCTTAGCTTGATTTAACACTTTCTCTAAATCAGCAAATTTAAAATTTCTGCGGGAACTTAAAAAAAGAATTTGAATGATGATTGAAGAATCGCGGTTTTTGTTTTGAAAGTGGAGATTGGTAAAACAATTAAACTGATGATAAAACTTAGAACGTATGTCATAAATGTTTAACTGATGATAGAGCTTAAAATGTATGTCATATTTGTTTAATGATGAGTTTCATGTTGTTGTGTTAATTTAAAATTAAATAAGCCGCACTTGCGCACGTATTTCTAATGTTACAAATAACGCAACATTTTTATTTGTTTTTTGTTTTTGTAAAAATCAGCCCTTTTGTATTTGAATTTGTTAGGGATGTTTATTTCTTTGACTTAATTTTCTTAAGATAGAATTCCAATTCTTTGCCCTCTAGGATGTATCCATCAGAACGACCGCATTGACCTGGACGAGATGAAACGCAGGCTGCAAAACAAAAATAACACACATTAGTACATATAAACAAATAAAAACAGTATTGCCTTAAATGGAGAATAGAATCAGAGTAACTATGACAAGCGAAATCACGCCCAACAGGCTTGCATCGCACTTAGAACAAGTTTGATACAATAATGTTGTTGGATCGCTTAAGAATTTAACATCATCTGGTATTCACAGTTCTTAAAGACGTCTTTATTTATAATGAATAAAACTCACCAAGGATACGTCCAGAGATGAACTGATCTTCAAGAGCGGCTTCTACTTTGGCGAACTTTTGACGTTCCAAGTATTTCTTCATTACTTTTTCACTGCGCTTCTTGTTCAGCACGTCATTCTCATCTTCCGTTTTTTGATGTTTGGGATTACGTTTGCGTCCCAAAGGCAACACATAGTGCGATTCATACCATTGACGGAATGGTGTGGCGTCAATAACAACAATGGTGTTCTTTACCAAAGTTTTGGTACGTACCAACTCATTGTTTGATGCATTGTAGACTACATCAGCAATACGAGTACGACGGGCAATACCCTCAGAAGCCCACGCAAAGTTACCGGTTTCCAAACGCAAAGCACGGAATTTGGTGTTACCACCGCGTGTGCGTACTTTGTGGATGCGTGGTGCACCGAGCTAAAATAAAATTGAGATAAATTTAAATAAATATCGAACAAATTTATAATATTAAGATTTCGTCCTATACTAATCAGTAGTCCGAACATAATAATGCATTCATCAAAAATTGTATAGCTCCATAGGAACTAAACGCGCTTACAGTTAACATAGAGATCATCATGTGAAAATTTTGGGCATTTTGATTTATGGAAATAACAATTCTTTCCATAAATGCTAAAGCTCCTAAACACTATATATATATAGATTGACATACCTTGGTGTTTGCAGCTGGACGACCCAACTCGAACTTGCGCTTCTTGCGGAGGGACTTGCGTTTGCCACCAGTGGCGCGGCGCTTGTGAGCACTATCGCGGCTAATACCTGGAAAACAAAGAATCCAGTCAGTGATTTCACAATCAAACTACACAAATTCATAAACTATTTTCAAGAAAATCCTCCTAGTATCACTTTAACACAGCAGCCATTAGCTTCACTCAGGTCAACATTTCGACACAAGCATTTTTCACATAATTCAATTTCCGATCTTGGAAATAATTGTACTATATAATTCTTCACTATCATATAGTTGAAATAAACACAATTTGCAGAAGTTTTCACATTTTAAAACAATGATGTTTAAGGATTTTCTTGAAAATTTTAGTCGAACGCGTAAAAGTCGCACTCACCCATTTTGAGTAGAAACAGAGAAGGAAAGGAAGCAAAGAAGAAACCCAACAACTCGTGTCAAAAATTCAGAGTTGCATTGTTTGACAGCTCATTGTAGTAGAGCAGCGAATAATATTTGACATTTAACTGTAACAGAAGCGAAACATTACATATAGTTCATATTATTGTCATTAATAAAAATTGTTTCTGTATTTTTTCGTCACGAGTGAGAAATACAATGGAATTGTAAAGTTTAATTTCGAAAAAGATGTTGGATATATATGTGGCATTGCACAAAAGGCGATCCAGATATTAAAATAAATATCAAAAATTTTTTAAATACTTACACCCACGTCTTTTTCCAGAGGTAAGGATTTTTTTGGAAAACAGTGATTAAGGAACATTATCCTCTTTCTAATATAATATTTCTAAAATAGTGCGTAAAATAGTTAAAGTAGATTATTTCCGCTGTTTATTTTGCATGTAATGAATTTTGTTAAAGAAAACTTAACTCTCCACGTATAACAGTCAAATCTACAGCATAAGTATAGGAACAGATTTGAAACTATACTTGTATCGAAAACTACAATATTCTTGTTTTATTTGGTACTAGCGAACATTACATGTTTCTGAAAAATGTTATGGGTTGTGTGCATGGGTAGAATATAATTTCTATATCATATGAAAATTTAAATTATATCATTTCTATAAGTGCAAATATTTTAAAATTAATCTTGAGTTTATTTTGAATAAACTCCAGGTTTCTGGTCCTCGATGTTGTTCTTCTCAATACAACGCTGCGAATTCTACAACTTTCGGGTGATGCAAGAAAGAGAAGAACGTATAGACAAACGAAATTTCGTATGAACTGATGGAAAAAAACGATGAAAAGCAAAAGTTTTTGGAATTTGTAAAAACAGCAGCTGTGAGTGAATAATTTTACGTCTTTAAAGCAAAAATAAAATATAAATACCCAAATAATATAGACAAAGGTAATTGAGTTTGAAAATTGAAATTAGTAATTATTACGCGAAAGGCGCACTGAAGATACAGGTAAAAAATTATTACAATGAGTTATTGGTTTTTTAATTTCGCAATATGAAAATTGTGCCCATGAAAAATGAAATGAGTAGTCACCAAAGCCTCATTTGGAAAAACAAGACTTAAATTATAAAAATAAAGAAATTGCAAAACTTAAGTATTGATTATTCAATACGAAATTCGAGCTTTGAAGTGGATATTGACGAACTTGTGCGATTGTAGGTACTGAACATCGTATGAAAGCAGTGCAAATAAGTAACGAAGGCAATTTATTTTCGTAACATTATTAGAACTGTTTATTAAACCAATTTTTTCGGAAATATGTTGAAAAAAATGCATATGACACATCGTAAAATTACTAGAAAAGTAATCTTGAAAAATAATGAAAAGAGGCGGATAAATTTTATCCTCGAATCCATTGTCAGCTTGTTCTTTAAATATGTATATGTATACAAAAATGCACGTCCGCAGTAGTGATTTGTTGCATATAATACACGTATAAAAAATTCTGCATATAAACCTTTATAAACATTATCGTTGTTGAGCAAATATTTTTACTCAATATATAGCATACATACATTTTCATGTGTTTAAATTGTGTTTTCAAAATTTTTTACTTGTCAAAATTTCAGATCTTCAATATAATTATTTTGTTGCATATTATTAAATATTCAAGAATATTTCATATATTTTGTTAATTACGTAAATATTTTTCTTATTTTGCAGAAAGGACAGAAATATAGTAGTGTTTGGATCGAAATTACAGAAAGAAATTGATAAGTACAATTAAAGAATATAAAATTGTGGCGTCAGAAAGAGGCTTCAAATATGGAGCAAAGTTTCAGTTCTGGAGGCTCGAATGCTTCCGGAGATAGTGTCGGAGGCTTTGGCCAGAATACTACGATTACTAATGCAAGTGCCAGCGATATTATTTACAATAAGAACGTCACCCAAAATAGTGGTGGGAACGGAAACGGATTAACACCCGAAGTGAAGGAGATCTATAGGTAAACGATATTCACTTAGCATCGTGTGAATTACGCTAAAACAGAAACCAGAATAACATATTTCTTACATTAAATGTAATGATTTTTAATATCATCATTGATTACCTTCTTGAAATGTCTTTAAAATGCATTTTTAAGTATAAATTCTAATTACATTTTAATGTATAAGTATATGATTGCATGTGTGTAATTATATATACGTGGATTCGTGCCATATTATGCTTATCAGTTTGCTTTGTTTTCCGGTTTAACAGACCCAACGTTGTTTCACATAATGAATTTTGTTATTTGCACTAATTTGTAAAGTTTCGTGTTTTTTCGCTGCTCACTAAAAGAATTCGCGCGATTGTTATGTACAAATAAAATATTAATATTTAGGAATTTGTTATTGAAATACGATTTTTGTTAAATTTTTAATTTTTTTTTTTTATAGATCTCTCTACATTGTTGCCAAACAACTGGACGATGAAAAGAAACATATTAGCACCATTTCTCAACTGTTTCAACATGATTTGGAAGAGAAACGTTCTCAGCTGGTTCAGCTTTGCAAAAAGATTGTGTTCAAGGACTACCAATCAGTGGGTAAGAAAGCTCGTGAAATCATGTGGCGCAAGGGATATTATGAGTTTATCGCTTACGTGAAGAAAAACTGGCACAAAGAATTAAAAGACACCACCCAGATGAGTACTCAAGACAATCTATTAAAAGTGGAACGTTTTCTCTGCGCTGGAATATCAAATTACAAACGAATGGCAGCCCAAATGGAAGAGATATATGATCTTGACTTGAAATACTTAATTGATTTTAGTATTATTAGTGACGGCTATTTGAGTGAAATCGATCATAAGCAAACAGACGAGAACAATGGCACAGGTGATGTTAGTGCTGCACATCCAGTGGATAAAAGTTTGGAAGCAGTTTCATTTGCTTTAGATACTATACATTCATCACTGTTGAGTTTAGGCGATTTGCACCGTTACTTTTTGGACTTTCGCATTGACACACGTCTAAAGGTTACTAAACAACAAGCTGCCAAATATTACTTTGAAGCATTCAAATTGAATCCGGCAATTGGCATGTCCCAAAATCAGTTGGGTACACTCTACTATGGCCAAAATCACGATTTGGATTCCATCTATCATTACTTATACTCGTTGGTTAGCATTGTACCATTTGAGTTAAGTGAAAATAATGTGTGTAAACTTTTTGCCTCTCATGCCGATTACCTGGAAAAATTGGACCCAGAGAAGATAGAATTTAGTCTTCAAGACTTCTACGCTCGCTTTTATTTGATTGTAGACATATTTTTCTTCGATAAAGAAGTGCCCGATTTCAACTCTCTTTGCCACTGTGTACTTGTAGATTTGCGCAAAGTGCTCTGCTCTAAGGCATTCACCATTGAAGAGAGTTGCATCTTCAAAATTGTCTCGATACTGTTTTTCTGCTTATCTAAGCTAAAGATGATAAACTCCCAGAAGGTTTACTCGCTGAATGCTTTCCTAGTAGCTGTGTGCTCCGATCTAATGGATGCCTGCATTGTAAATCTAGAGCAAACAATTTTGGCCAAATCTGCGGAGAATGAAGAATTTCATGAAATGTACTCAGATAAGTTTGATGAGTTCAATATGGTTGTACGCAAGTCACGCAACGAATATAAAAATTGGCTTGTTACTATCGGCGAGGCTGACAAAAAGGAGAAGAAACTTAATGCTAAATTGTCGTTGAAAGAATGTTCATCTGATTCGCGCGACAGTCAAAACTCAAATGACGAATATGCCATCAAAACTCAGGACAGTCATAAGCACACCAAAATTGATGGTGGCACCGAAAAGAATGGTGACCCCATATCTACGCGTTCGAGCGATGAAGCGAAAGAGAGCGACCTTAAGACACCGTTGTCGTGCAAGAGCAAGAAGAAAGGCATGAAACTACGTCGTCGTAGACGCAAAATTGCGCAATCGGATGATAGTTCGTGTTATGACACCGAAAGCGATATGGATACCGACTTTAGCACAGACGATGAGGACTACACCGATTTAAGTTCAAATTTTGATACAGATTTCAGTGACATCGAAGCCGAGCCAGTGGCTGATGAACGCGAGGAGGCTGATGAAGCAGGTATGTTGAATAGTACCAAAAATAAATTAAATTCATACTGATATAATTAACAATTTTGCATTTTTTGTTAGACTTTGTCACACAGCCAACAAAATCAATAGCTCAGGAGCAAAATGCGCCACGTTTAACTTCGGCAGCTTCCAAGGAGAGCTTGACTTCCAATGAAGGCGTTGGTCCGACTTTCTCCGACAATGAAGACATTGTTATTGAGGAGGAGAAAATTATTTATCCTGATGAGCAACAGGCAACACTGGCAAAACAACGCACCGATTCACAGGAGGTTGATAGCGAGGAATTGCTGCGCAGTTTTGAGATATTGCAGATGAATGGTAGTGGCTCCCTCAATTTCAAGAATACCGACAACGAGGAATCTCTACCGGCAGTACTCGAAAATAATGAGAAGCATCAAACTATCGAAGATGTCAACTTCAATCCGGGTGAGCCGCCAAAGAAACTCGTTTATCGCAACAAGTATACAAAAATTAATCCGAATATAATAATTGAGTTTGCGCGCCACGAGCCAACCATGCGTGCTTTGAAAATTCTATACGATTGGTTGCGCATCAATCATGAAATACTCTTTGGTTGCTATCACTCCAATCCGGAATTCATACACAAGATTATGAAGCTGCTAAATTACTGCAATATCGACATATTTACACGTAAAGTATACTTCGAACGTGAATTCCTAACTACACCCAATGTGCGCACTCCCCTCGGTGATTTATTCGATGTACGCGCCAATGTGCCATTGGCAGAAGATTTCGTTTTCAAAAATTTCGACATTTTCCAAGGTACCCAACTAACTCTCGATTGGGAGACAACCATACGCGAACACGTCACACCCGAAGAGGAGTGTATTTTGCGTATTTTCAAAATGGTGGACTTCGGTTTCTTTATTTGCAAGCAAAAGAAATTCAATTATCGCTTCTGTGTAAAGAGTCGTCGCTTCACTGAGAATGCTAAGAAAAAGCGTGAGGAGAAGAAATCGTCCTCACGTCGTCGTGAGCGACGCACAGTGAAGAATGCAACACGTAAGCGAGCTGAAGGACGCACACGCCGTTACTCGGACCGTAAGAATGGCATAGTGCGCAAGAGTTACACCAGCAATGAAGAGAAAGATACTGTTGAGGAATGCAAGAAAATGCCGCGCAAAGGTTATTTGCGCAATCGTAATATTGAAAAGTCGGTCACAAGCAATAACTTCGGCGGTGCTGGTGGTGGCGGTGGTGGAGGCACATCCGCTTCCACGACCACCAATAGCGCGATGTGCGACAAAGTTTTGCTACAATCCAGCAGTGGCGCTGACGAAGAACGCTCGGAGGCTATGTCGAAGAAGTGTGAGATGATGGGCAAGCTGTGGCTTAAGAATGAAGTCGAGACACTTGAGGAGGAGGTGAGTGTTTTTCAGGAGTAAAATCTTTTCATTCGTTTAATAATTTATACATTTTCGATTCAATTTTAGTTAAGAAAAAATCCATTGAACATCATCATGACGCCATTCCTAGTTGTTGACGCTAAAGCTTTGACTGAATATAACGGCATAGTTAAAAATTTGGTAAAAACCAAGAAGTTTATAGTACTCATACCGAATGCAGGTAAAATTATATATAGTGCTGTTTTTGTACTCGGGCCTTGTTGTAATATATAATTTTCATTTAAGTTTTGAACGAGTTGGACGATCTGAAGAAACGAAGTGAAAATGCACGTAATGTCATACGTTGGCTGGAGCAAGAGTTTAAGCATGGAAATAGACATTTGCGCGCACAGCGTGATAATGAGAATTTGACCCTTTCCTTGTTGAAAATACCCCGAAAACTAGGTGAGCATTAAAATCAGTTTACTAACCAATATGTACACACATCTTAATGCATTCTTTTCTTCCACTGTCACTTTTCAGATCGCGACGCCAGCGTATTCTTGCAAATTGCACAGTTTTGCAATCATCTTGTTGCCAATCATTCGGATCCCAAATCTGCCGAATTCCAAAGCAATGTCATCACATATTTGTCTGGCGATTCACTGCATGAGAAACAACGCAATCAAACAAACTTTAGTTTTACTGGCATCTTGGACACCATACCCGTGCGTTACGAGCAGATCTCTAATTTCTATTCGAAATTCAAGGCGAACAAAAAATGAACCCATACACGCTGCAGGAGCAACGCCTGCGTGGAGCGTTTTGTGTGAACTCAAGATCATAAAAACTAATGAAGAAATGATGATGATTAGGGAAGATAAAGAATAAGAAGAGCTTACGAAGGATTAAGGATCTATGAAAACGAAAAACAAAATCAAATCAATTCAAACCAAACCAAGAAAAACAAAACAGATAAATTCCAAAACGTGAATGATGAGAGAATTTATTCAACGCAATAACAACAAGGGCGGCGGCAGCCATAAAGGCTACAACAGCGTTAGCAGTAGTAGCATCAGTGCGACAGCAGCAGCAGCAAAAAAAACAAAAACCAAAAAAATTAAAAAAAAAACAACTGTGAGTGCGTACGAGCAGTTAGAAAACCTTAAAAGCAACAATTACAACTTTATCCAGTTTATTTGAAAACCACAACGACGATGGATAGATAGGAAGGTGAAGATTATGGCGATGAGTGATGGTGAGACATGTCGGTGTTGTTGATATGGCAGTTTAGGAAGATCGTATGCATATATGACATCAACAGCAAAAGCAACATGCAAAGAAAGCACGGTAATATATGTAGTGGCTTTGGGTATTAAACTCGGCGTTGGCAAAATATTATTTGTGATGGCGATGGTAGCGTGCCTTTGGTGAAGCGACTAGGCGATTTTTGTGTTTATATTGGCGGTGTGTTTGACATTGCGCTTAGAGTTGAAACAATAACAACTGCATTATAATTCTATATAAATTTCAAAAACAAAATTACATTAGAACATGATTAGAAGAGAAATTAAAAAAAATCTTTACAGGAAAACCACACCACACATTTGACACATTTTTGAAAGCATGAAACAACAATTCTACAAAAGGAAACACAACCATAATATGCAATAACCACAATTTTACACTAAATATTTTTCCAAAATTCCGTTTTTTTTTTTCATTAAATATTTTCCAAAATTTCGCTTTACTTTTAAACTTCTTGATTAAAATTTGACTAAATAAACACTCTTCCATTCAGCTCTAAATTCACAACACAACTCTCTTCAATCACTTTATTTTTTTTTATTGCTTTCACTTCTGACTTTAACCTTAAACTTAGTTAAATTCTGTCTCGCTCGCCTAATAGCAGCCGCAGTTTGCCAGTTCGACTCGTATAAATCGTGGTAACGCTGAACCATCGTTTTCTTTAACGATATATTTTAAAGGAGCTGTTGCAGTGGAATGCTCGTTGCATCTCATTTGATAGCTATAAACAACTTTCGATCAGCAGCTATCAAAAGTCAGCTGTCATTGTTTATTTTCCACCATTCGCGAGAAACCAAAATAAAACTACATTTTTGGCATACACAAAAATGCCTCAACAAGCTTCTTCAATAGCTTCTACTAAATCCAGTACATGTAAATGCTGTAAAGCTTGGGGCATTTCGCTTGTTTGTGTAGCCGCAGCCTTTCGCGAAGTACTAGCTCATGTAACCACGACAGTCTTCGAAATCTTCTCTAAGTGTAGGAGTATATTTGTACTTGAGCGCATTTTTAATTGCCATTTTTTGCTTTGTTCCGAGAAATTTTGAATCCAGGTGCGTACGTGTATCAAAGTATACATTGTACCGAAATGTAAAAGAAAATGTTAGACTACATTGATTTAGAATTTCGAACTGCCATCCAAATGCATATCTTCCATATGATAGTTTGTTGTTCCCGTTAAGTCTGTGATGACGTGGAATTGAAATATGTCGTGTATTTAAGATTTTCTTGTATGTTTCGCTGCGTGTGCGCATTACATTATTTCAATAAATTTTATTAATTCAAATTCAATTATGCATATAACATATTTGTAGTTACGTATGTACATATGTATATAGCATACTGTTCTTGGGTTGCCGTTTTCAAATCTGCTTTTTTTAGCGCGCAGGAAACAAGCGCCGTGCAGATTTTTGTGGCGTTTACAAAATAATTGTGAACAAGTAATATGTGGCATCGCAAATTAATTAGATTTTTAATATTAAATTTTCATTCAATACAAATGCATAAATTCAACATTGTTTACCCCTAATATCCGGTTGTTAATACATTTTTTTAAAGTTATTATTTTTATTATTTCTTTTTATTTTGTTTTTAATAATTTTTCCTTTAAATTTTTAATAGTTTAAAATTTATTTATATTTTTTTTTGATATTTTAAGTATAATTTTTTCATTTAATATTTTTTTTTTAATTATATTTTTTTTTTTTTTAATTTTCATTTTATTAATGTTTTTATTAAATATTTTTTTAATTTAGTTTTTTAATTAATATTTTTTTTAATTAATGGTTTTTATATCTTTTTATTTTTCATTTTATTAATCTACATTTTTTTTAATTTTTTATTTTATGTTTATTTTTTTTTCTAATTTTGTTTTAATTTTTATTTTATATTTATATATTTTTTTTATTTTAATTTTTTTTTTTCAAATTTAAAAATTTCGCCACAAAGTCTGCGCCACATTCCATCAATAAAATGAACCGCAACACCAAACAGTTTATGCCTAACTATACTAATACTATAGAAAATATTCTTTATGTAATTTATAACGGTATAATTCGAAAAATAAGCATTACGCAGTGTTCAGCTAGGGTATTTTTACGCGACATCTGATATGTCTACCAATTTATATACTGCACGTAAATCCAGTTTTAAAACATCCTCAAATATTAAAAATTCTTTAAATTTTTCGAAATATCAAAAAATCCACTAATTTCTGCTTAAGTCGTATTTAAATACCTATCATGAAATATAATATATCTACTAGTTTTTTTTTCTTAAATTGTACTGTAAATTACCCACATAGTTAAATAAAATACCCCTGCTGATTTCTGCGTCTTACTTTCGACTTACCCGTTGCACATACACATACTTTTTCTTAATATAACGTTTATTTTTACTACAAAAAGAACAAAAATACATATAATCATATCAGGATTTAATTTCAAACCATAACTAATTATTTAATTTATGTTAATCATAGTCGTAAACAGCAACCCCTTTTGAAAGAGCCCCATTCTCTCTGCCTTCGTTTTCGTTGTTTTGCATAGAACAAAAACAAAATATAGATAAAACACTTATTGAAAAGAACCCCCATGAAAGCTCTGCAAGTTGGTGTAGCTGCTTTCACAAAAGCTTTAAAGCTCACCGTCAAAATTCGGCCGCTCGTAGGGCATATCCCTCTAGTGTGCATAACTTGCACTCGCACGGAGCTCTTCACTTCACAACGTTTTTGGTTTTATATATAATTTTATATTACTAAATCATTGTGTGTCGTTAGGTTCTTAATATTTGCATTAATATTTAATAAAGGATGGACAAAAAAGAATAAAGATGATTTATAACTTCGTGACGTATTGAATAATAGCAGTTAGTTTGCCAATTATTTGAATGTAATATTCCACAATACGTTTAAAATTGTTCCCAGCCTTTTAAACCTTAATTTCCTATTACTAAAATATATACAAACAATATATATAAGTAATTCTCCGTCAGTCCATTATTAACTTTAATAATAAAACAAAAAAAAAACTGTTGCTTGTCGGGTTTCACAAAGCTTGTATACAAATACTAACTGTAAACTCTAAAAAACTTCATCTTCAGTTCGAATTTTACTGCCTGCATATAAAAATATGTTTTATCTTATAAAATTTAGTTGATGAAATATTTTTTCCTCAATATTATGTAATTTGCACGATCTATAAAATTTCAAGTATTTCATTTTTGTGAATTAGTTAATTATAATAAAAACTACAATAAAGCTCGACAGCAGAAAAGAAATTAGTTTTATTCAAAGATATGGGAGAAAAATGGATCAGAGCCAAGCCATAGGTTTTTTAGTGCTGCAACGATTGACTAAGTGTCTTTCCAACAGGTGAGTATAAGTATCGTGTATATCTGTTCCCACGACAATTGGGTTTAAGTAACTGGTATGGACCCGGATTTATCCGACCAAGGGCTGTCAACTAGGCACCATTCTTCGAAGTTACCAAAAAATGTTTTCTTCCGCTACGCAAGAACAACTATGGAGTACATTTCGAAACACTCTCCACCAACAGATGGAATTTCCATCAACTCATGCTTTTACGATATTGGCGTTAGGCAATGGAATTGATGACATCCAAATGTATGTTCCAAACTAGACAGTTTGTTCTTGCTTATTCTCTGCAAGGAGCCTAACACTCTCGCCTGCTAATTTCCCAGAGACCAAATTCTTGAACTTGATGAAGGAGTACAGATTGGATGTTAATATCCCAGTAGATGGCATTAAAATTCCGTCTGTCAGCAACCCTAAAATTTTAGACCGATTATTACCAAGTACAGAGCCGCAAGAAAATCCTCAAGCTAGGCTGCAGCTCCAGTAGTAAAGACAAAGAAACGTTCTTGGCAACATACAAGGTAATCGGCCGGTTGGTTATCAACAATGCACCATTAAAGTGGTCGTATGGATTTTGTGAAAATCTCAGACGTGCTGGAACACTGCAATCCGTTTGATAATAGAATGTCTCCTGATGTCTGCTTTCGAACACCTAGTAAGTTCTGCATGCTTCCGGTTAAGCAACACACTTCTTTCCAAGCAGTTTCTATGAAATCATCTATGCAATCGTCTGTTGAAGCGGAGCCGGTTCCTAAGAGCATTAAATGCTCACTGTTTGATTACGTCGACCACATTCAACAATACAGCGACCGGTCTACGCATACAACTAACTTCAGAAAAGCACTTCCTCCCAGTGAATGACATACTTGGAGCTAGCTAAATCGCCACCCATAGCAGATGACGAGCTCGGGTTTCATCGAAAATCTGTAGTAACCCTAGTGTAACTTGGTGCCATAAATTTACTCCAGAACACTGTTTGCCATACCCCTCTGCGGCGATGAGTAATATGGTATGCTTCTTTGTCTGATGAATTACCATATGTAGCCGTGTGAGCTCCAGCATGACCTCAAGTGCTGCCGTTGGGCAAGTTCACATAACACCAAAGGCACAGACATACGATGCCCAAACAACTTTTCCATAAGTAACGATAGACCTCACGATCATGGTATAGAGCCCCCTACTGCTGCTTGGTTTACAACCGCAGGATATACCGGTCATGTGTGCCTTTGTAACAATGTTATTTCCACACGTCTATTCCACTGGAAGATGGAGATCTTAGGTATTAAGCCTTCTTAGATACCTCTAACTCCCTGGCACCAAGGGTTGGGATTCTCAAGCCTGATAGAGATCTTCTTTTTGTGAAGGGGATGATGGTTGTTTCCAACGGTTTGGTATTTAGTCCAACCGTATTGCACCATACCTTTGCAAGGCTTATGCCGCTTTGAATTATATCGCTGAGAGTATTCTCGAATTTGCCTGTTGCCATTATGACAAAATCGTCGGTGTATCCCTCACACCGAATCTCATTGTTCGTAGGCAGCCCAAGAATGTCATCTACTACGAGGCTCCATAGAAGCGGTGACAGTCCACCGCTCTATGCGCAAGTTCTCATAGCACCAAAACAAATCATATTCTTCCTCATAGTAATTTCAGCGATCGTAATGCGCAGTATACCTCTATCCATCTGCGCACTGTAGCGTGGGACGCACTGCTAGATGCACGACCGATTTCTTGAAATCGAATTCCAACTTTCAGCAGTAAGTTGATATAGAGCAGTGCTAATAGACCAACCTTTCTGTCACCTTTAACATGAAGAAAGTGAGAATAATAGGCCTGAAGTATTTAGCCAATGAATTGTCCTTCTTTCCTACCTACCTTGTGCTGAGAACATTAATTAATTGTTTTATGTTTTCTGCCTTTGTTTCCGAATTAACATCAGCCTAAAGGTATGCTACAAATATTACTTTGCAATCATATTAGCACAGAGTGTCCCAGCGTTTACTTACCTTGATAATTAATATTAAAAATTGACTGTCTCTAATTACTTATTAACGTTATATACGGTATTTTCATTAGTTTATTGCATTTTTAGCGAATGTGTATATTTCATTGTAACTCTTCATTTTTATGAAATAATTTATGAATTACATTAGCATTGCCACTACATATATTTTCTTAAGTTTACTAAGTAATAAGCATTTGGTAAATAAGATTTCCGTAGATTTACGTATTTTTAAAGTTAGAGAAAACAATTGCAAAAGTTTCCAATTCGGTACAAAATTTACAAATTCTTTGCTCAATTTATTCGATTTAGCCGCAAGTGTGTTTATTTCTTTTATTTTTATTTTACTTTTTAAATTTTTTTTTAAGGTTTGCATCACTTTTATGCAATAAACCCTACAACAATGTTTACGTGTGTCAATGAATACAATATATGTGTGTATTTAAAGTTTTACTTTTATTGTGTAAGTATTTTATTTTCAATTAATGCACAACATTTTGTCAAGTATATAATATTTAAATACAATTAGTTTATATTTAAATGTTTAAGTGTGTGTGTGTGTATATTTATTGAAGTGCAACGTTGGTACACGCTTAAAGCATTACTTTACTATTGAAAATCATATTTTCTTTATGTGTGTTGGTAAGCATTGTACATATATGTATGTATGTACATATGTGAACTGTTTTAAATATGCTCTACTGCATTTTTGTTCTTTCGTGCATAATTATTACCTTGCTACATATTTATTTGTATAAGTTTATGCCATATCTTTATTTTTCGGTATTTTTCAACTTTTTATTAACTTATATTTATGACTATTTCATTTCCCTTTTATGGTTCTCACGTGACTATCATTTCAGTAGTTGTATTTTAAGTGCTGACTCTATTCTTCTTTACACTTCCAGAAACTAGTAGAAAATAACACAATTCGAAAATGCTTGTATTACAATAACAAAAAAGTAGAACAACTCATTGAAGATATCAAAAAAAAAAAAAAATTTAAATTTAATTTGTAAAAAGTTTAGCATTATTCTTCAAAGTTTATTTGCGGTTTTTTATTTTAAATACTAAAAAATATAGTAAAAAAATATAGTAAATATAGTATTTATTTTTTGGTTGAAATTTTAATTTTAAAGCAACGAACGAGACTTGTTTCTGTACTCCGATTTAAGGCCCAAAATACAGTTCCACCTTGATTGAGAGCACTAAATGTGGCTGCCAGTTACCATAAACTATAAAATAAAATGTAACATATTTTTTAAAATTTTGCATCATTCGAACTTTCCGCAGCAACAAATAAAACGAAACAATTTATGCAAATTAAATAATATTTTATTATATTATATTTTTCACACAATACAAATCAACTAAATAATAACTAAATTTTATAATTAAGAGAAATAAAAAATAAAACTATAAGTGAGCGTTTTCAAAAACTTGAAGCGTATTCAAACATGATTTAAATAAAAATTATACCTAATATACTTGCATCGGTTCACATTGCAGCAGAACTATTTAAGAGTGTTATAAACAAAGCTTAACAAAACAACAACAAATAAAATGTTTAAGAAAATAGTTTACTCGAAAAAAAAGCAGACACTAAATATTTCGGTTTTTCGTGTTTTTCTTTTAATAAAATCTTGTGTAATCCAGTTTTTGTTCTCTGATTTTAATGAACAGATTATTCTGTTAATCATTTTTACATTACATAAAAATTTATGCAAAAAAAATCTTCACAAAAACATTAAGTCTTCCAAAAAAAAAAACAAATAATGAAACGACAATTTGCAGGTTTCTTTTTAAAATCATTCTTTAAAATTTTTATCAAAATAAAATTTCAATTTAAAAACCGAAAGCACATTACTGGACATTACTTGACGTTATTGAGATTGCGAATTCATATTTTTTTAAGCGACGGATGAGCGTACAGTATTTTGTAAAAGTATTTGACAAGTCGTAATATTTCGATTCGTAAAGGTTTCCTATTATTTCTTACATTTTCAAAACTGCTTAGCTTTAAATAAATATTTAGCGTTGTTTTAATATATTTTTAAATTTTTTTCGAGCACTCGAAATAAAATAATATTTAGCAATATTTATCATTTAAACGGTAACGATTGGTTTAGTTAACAAAAAGTTAAACGAAATTATTTTAACATAAATAAACTTAAATAAAAGCGATTTTTGCTGTTTTTCAACATAAAAGTAAACTTACTTTAAGATTGTCAGTTAAAAGTGCCTAACAGAAATCTTGTTTAAAAGTAGATTTGAGGTGCAGCTATTTCTAGACGACTTCACTTGGATAAACCGTTATCCATTTTTTTTAACATTTTAAAGCGTACTCCTTGCGAGTGTAGGGACTAACATCTACATTTTTTTACTCGGAGTTTACACAGAAAAAAATATATTTATATATGTATATTGTACTTATGTACGTATATAATGTAAACAGACATACCAACATACATACAAGACATTTTCTTTGCCATAATAAGATATTTTAAAAAATAAAAATTATATTAACAGCTTTTACGAGTTTGCTTAGTAATTTACATACTTTTTTGTGATTTTAAAACTGAAAGCTTGCTGTGTTTAAGAGCTTATCAATCGGAAAACAAACTTCGTACTATCATACTAACTTCCAATATGCTTGCTTTAATTATTAAATTACTTTATTTAAAAATACATAGTTAAAATGTGTAATAAATTAAATTCGGCTAATTAAAAGACTTAAAAAGTGGCTATCAAGCTCTCCATTACGACAGCACTTTCTCTAAGCAGCATGATAAATTATTATTTCCTCTCAATTCAACTTATACCGACTTCAGACAGACGCATATACACATATATATCTACATGACTATAACTAAATAAGCAAATTGTGGCTCTATTACCAACGCACGATTGCCATACATTTTCTTCCTACTAATGTCAATACTTCAACTGTTGTACAGCTTTTTAACTTAGACTATAAGCTTATTGTTATTGCAAACGGCCAAAGCGCGCTGCCTTTCCCTTTTAAGTGCAAGCTCTTTATATGACACCCGATACGGTCTTCTCGTAGGGTGTGCCCAGCGTGTCGCGGCGACGCGGTAGCGTGCCACTGGCCGTCAAGGGCGCCGACTCGGGGCAACCTAAGCTCGTTAACAGCTCCACCAGCGCTGTTGTCTCTTCGACGCTGTACTGTGGCGCTGGTATGCCACCATTTGTTGCCGGCGCTGCCGCTGCGCCACTTGCTGTGGCACTGTTCGTCGCATTGCTTGTTGTTGTGGTGGTGGCTGTGGTGGATGCGGTCGACGAACAGGAACTCGTATTGCTAGCAGTGCTCGAGTTTGTGTTCGTGTTGCTACCGTTCGCCGCGTTTGCGACCGCAGCTGCGGCGGCGGCAGCCTTCAGGGATTTCGCTGTTGCCAGCGATTGTGCTGCACGCGCATACGCCAAACAGGTGCGTCCCTCATGATCAGTATGCTTAATGTTGGCTCCGTTCTATATACAATAAGAAAGAGAGGTTAGACTTTTTTATTTTTAGATAAAACACAAAATTTGACTTACCCAAATCAGCAGCTGCGCTATGGCCAGATTACCGATGGCACAAGCCAGCAGCAGTGGTGTCCGTACATCACGTGGACTCACGTTAGCATTGGTCACTTCACTGTTAGCAGTGGCGAGTATCAAGACAATAGACTTGATGTCCGATCTGAATTTGAGAGTAAAAGGAAGATATTAGACAAAAGGTATATATTGGCGAATGTTTTAAGTGTTGTTATTGTGATGTTATACCATGTTCTGACCAACAATTTGAAGCGAATGTATTACCCTAAATTTATTCACTTATCTAGACTGTTCTCACTGCCTTTGGACTGTTTTTGATATTAAATAATTTATATCTTTTAATATTTGTTTAAAAAAAAAACGACGTAACGTCATATTTTGTTATAAAAGTAATCTGGATTTAATATTTCCCATTTAGCGGAAGTAATGGACGTGTTTCTTTTATTTGGTAAGTCGATTGTCAATTGAATTCTGATGCATTGCATTTAATTCATTTGTTTGTTTACATTTTTTCTATTTGAAGTGCCTAAATCAGCCGTGTGATTTTATCCCTACCGACAACAGAGGCGCTAAATCAGAGTCGTATGAGGACACTTGTAATAGCTTAGCTTCAAAACCCTCGTTGCAGAGATTAACAAGTGTAATTTTTGTATGGCGAAATCTTGCTAAATCTAATGATGATCTACTCAACAGCCTAAATCTTGTGATTAAGCGTCCGCCGAAACATGATATTACGTACTATGTCACCGATGTATTAGGTAATAAAAATGTCTGTTTCACTCACCTGATCACCGCTTCTATTAATTGCTGTCCCGGCGTTGTATTTGTATTAGCATTGGATTGTGCTAAAAACTCTTTGGATTCATATTTGCTCCTTATCCACGCTTCCTTCTCCTCACGTGTGGAATTGGGCCTAGGTTTGGTGCGTTGCCGCGTATTCGCCTCCCACACCGAATTCGCCAAACTATTGCCTATGGCCAGCATTACACTGAGATGACCGGCTCTGTAAAATTAAAATGTTTGTTTAAATATACAGTTACTTTCCATTGACATGATCTTTAAAAAGTCTATACTTACGGCCAATCATCTAAGCCCAGCGAACGCACTTTGGAAATATGTGAACCCAAATTACGATGAATGCCCGAACATTCGATACACATGAGTACACCCAGATTTAAGCTAGCCCATTCCGGATCTGAAATATTTGGTTTTGCATTAATATTACACATTTCTAAACAATTAAAATTCCAGCAATTTCTGGTATATTTCACTTACTCGGCGCATCGCAGTCCACACAAAAGCCATTGCCCGGTACACGCGTGCGTATCGCCACCATTGAGGCCAGCTCACTTGTGGTTGCCGGTTTGGTTTTCGTGCTTTCGATACCCTGAAGGCTTTTGAAGATCTCCTGCTCAATAGCAGCCACCCATTCGTCACGATCCTCAGAGCTAGCTGCTTCAAAGTGCCACTGCTTGGAGTCGAGCGATACGATGAAAAACTCATAAATATCCGAATCGTCCACTTCATTTGACTTAACGCTGCTGCTCTTCATACGGCGATGGCGTTTCTTTACATTTGGTGTTTGAGATTCTAATTTGTTTGCCGCATTGACAGCGAGCAATTCGCGTTGCTGCTGCTGCAGCTGTTGTTGGCTATCACTGCCGGCAATAAACGTCTGTGAGTTGGAGTTGGACATGGCTATGCCCTCATCACCACTGGTCTGTTGCGAAGAATTCGATTTCACCGGTTCGCGTAGCGTGTCGAAAGCGGTGAGCAACACCTTTTCGGTCACCTTTTTTTCCTTGTTATCCTTGACAATCGACAGACAGCCGATGCCTTCGCTCAAGCCGTTTTGACCATGGCCGCGTCCATTCGAGTGCATTGAGGTTGTGAGCGCGCTGTTGGTGATGATCGATTTCGAACCGCGCGGTTTTTGTCCCGGTACCTTTACAGTTACGTACTGTAACGGTATTTCCTTACCATGCACATCGTCCATGTAATCGTGCAGCGATGGATGATATGTGAGCCGTCCATCATTACAGAGCGTCACATATTTCTTCTTCCATTCCTTGTTCAACGATTTGCTGGAGCGTTTGTAGAGGTAACCCTGTTTGATTGGTATGGATCGTCCGCTACCCAATTCGCCATTTTTCAAATCCTTCTCGCCCTTCTTCGAGGAGGAGGGAATGAAGAGATTTGAACGCCGTCGACTTTTGCGACTTGTTGTAGGCGTAGATGTGGGTGTCGGCAGATCCTTACCACCGCCGCTGCCGCCGCCGCCACCACTGCCATTATCCCTATTCTCGCGCAACGGCACCAAACTCAAAGGTGGCAAACTTTCAGCTGTTTGATGGCTCGATTGCTGTTGTTGTTGTTGCTGCTGCTGCTGTTGGTGATGTGTGGGTGTGAATTTGGTGATGTTATTGTTTTCGTTTGTGAGCATCGTTAATTCACGATCACGTTGTTGCTGCTCTTTTTGCTGTTGCCACGCCTTCTGACTGGGCGGCAAGCTCTGCTGCTGCTCGGTGTGCATGAAATCGGCGCTCATGCGCATCGGTATGTGATGTGACGATGTGGACAGCGCGTGATGGCGGTGTGGCAGCGATAAATTACTGGTGGACACGGCACCCTGCACCGACGAAGTAGATGCAGAGAAGCCATTTGCATTCGCGCCATGATTGTTGGAGTTGTGGTGATAGGAGGCGATGCCGAGGCGTGTGCCTTGCGGCGTTGTGGGTCGGGAGTTGACGGTGGGAGGTAGGGGAATGCGCTGCTGAAGGATCTTCTGACAAGCTATGGAGGAAGGGGAAATTTATTTTATTAGAAATTATGTAGGTTAGTATGAGTGAAAAAAGAAGTTAAATATTTGAAGCCAACTTGGTAAAGTTGGTGGAAAGCATAGAGTACCTAAAATTGTACAAGAAATTTATGAAGAAACTTACCGTCCTGAAACACTCTTTCAACATTGAGACCATATGTGGCGCACGTTTCGTAGTATGAGCAACGCTTCAGGTCGTTTGCCAGCTTTCTCGCGCGAGAGTCATCGATCACACGTGGGTTGCGCTCACTAATTGCGTCTATGGAGTATAAAAGAATCAATAAAAATTAAATTTAAAAAATAAAACGCTTCAAATTCAATTTAACAAAACGCGGCGATAAAGTCAAGCATGTGTGAGTGCACTTGTGCATACAAAGCCGATCAAAACACTTACCCTGTGTGCCAACTAAAATCATTGGCAAATCCTGACCATTGCGAAAATGCGCCATTTTATTGTAGTAATTGTAGATTGTGTTGAAACTGCTCTCGTTCTCGAGACTAAAGACGAAAATCACAGCGTCAACCCAAGCGGCAAACTGCAAGAACACAGAAAAAGGGTTGAATTTAGTAATTTGGGCACTGAGCAGTTAAAAGAAATTGCATCACAATGCAGCACTAAATAATAAGTTATGGTATGAATAAGTATAATGTATAATAAATAAGTATGTGAAGCATAAAAACGTCTACACAATTTGTATGAGGCAATAAATAACTGCTAAAGCGTAGAAGAGTAGAGGAATATTTAAATCCAAAATCCAACAAAATACAGAAGAAAATCATACTCCTTAACACACTCTGAGCGCCAGAATATGCTAAAGCATGCGCTGCCAAATCACAACAACTGCTCGCCTATGTAAGCCCTTGACTTTGCTATGCCTAAGTAAAGGTTAAGTAACCAAGGTACCAGCCAGCGACAACAAAGCAAACAAAAAACTCACTTACAAACTAAATGTGAGCGCAAACAATACAAATAAATAATATTTATGTACCGTTATACATATGTATGTAGAGGAGTATAGAAGTGTTGACGGCTGCACTGCGGTGCTTGAAAAAACAAAAGCTTCGAGTGGAGTAGGCGCTAAGGCTACGGTAGGCGCATAAGCGCTCTAGAAGTTGAGGTTCGAAAAGAAGAAAGGCATATTTCTTATATTTCTTACGTGTGCGACTGGACAGCGCAGTGATATTTTTTGAAGCTTTAAATGTATGAGCTTGCAGACACACACACAGGCTTCGAGCATAGCAAACAAAGCGCATGAAGCACCAATTGGCGCGCTTTACATGCATGCTTAATGAAGTGGGAGTCAACGAGGTGTAGCATAGTTTTGGGGGCAAGTAGCAACTTCACTTTTGTGTGTATTGTAGAAAACTGTATTCATATGAGGGAAATTGAGAACGAAGCACTTTTTAAATTAACATTTTTTGGTTTAAAGTTTATTTAAAATAAATGATGATTTAAAATTTTGTATATTTTTACAGGCAAATAAATGTACCAAAGTGTCCTGTAGTTTGAAGGCTGTCAGCAAGCAAGCTGAGGCAAAGGATAATGAACTTACAAAAGTTCGCTAAAATATCGTACTTGCTGCTACAAATACCTATATACCTATATGTATATATGTATAAAGTAAAATCAGCGTATATACATATGTATGTATGTCTATACATCGTCAGCTAAATGTAAAATAACGTAACATCACTTTTCATAAGTTTGTATGCGAAGCAGAAACGGTATAATAGGAACCACTAATATTGAAAAAAAATTGAGTTTTGGTTATAAAATGATTATAAACTGGTTATAATATTGGTTATAAATTAGTCATTAATTGGTTATATCTGAGAGCGAAGTTTAAAAGTTTTAGCAAAATATATATAATAAGATGTAGTGAATCATAAGCAATAAAAGCTTAATTTCCATTTTTTTGAAGATACGTTGTTTTGCATTTTATGTGATTATATGTATATACAAACTTCAAGTAAAGAAAAATGCACACTTGGAGTTATGTGTATATTTGGACTTGAGTGTGTTTCTCTGCATATTTGCATTTGTCTGACTATGCTACGCTGCATGCAGCGCATTGAAGTGGCAAATAACTGGCTGCAACAGCTTTGTTGCATATATGTGTCTATTGCTGCTGCTGTTGTCGTAGATGAAGGCTACAGTGTTATGCTGTTGCTACTTCATATACATATGTACATATGTATGTATGTATAATAATTGCTGTTGCAGAAGCTGTTTGTGGCAGTTGGGTGAATGCTACTGCACAGTGCGCAGGATTATAAAACATTAGCAGCCCCAAAGTGCAACTCTCCTCAAAGGTGTGCGTGAAGGTGGCAATCAGCTTGCAACCTGTGTACTTCCGCTGGTTGAGAGGGTGTTTTTGTAGAGTTTCATGCCACAAGCGGAGTAATACACACAATACGCGCTCAGAGAACAAGCTACTGCAACAAATTACATACATATATAGAAAATATATGCATAGCTGTGTGTGTATGCGGGCTGCTGTGGGCCGGAGAACGACTTTGGTCAACACACACAGCGTCTGCTTTTCAACAAATACGCTACAAGCGGCTTAAATAATAAAAGTAGCTTACCCTTTTTGCAATTGAAGCGTTGAAATTTTCAAAAAAATCGTTTTATTTAAGACTTTTTTTCAATTTAAACCATGTGGCGCCTTAAAGTATGCCTTTAACAGTGTTTACAATACACAAACAATAAAAACAACTTCTAACACAATTTTCTAGGCTAAGCTCGCTTTCGCATCCGTCTTACTTGCCAGCTAACACAACACTAACTCGCCGAGCAGCCAGTGAACCAGGAAGGCAGGCAAACAGTCAGCCGGCAACAGCATATACTCCAGGATTCATATTTGAAGCACACCAACACCAACATACACTCACCCATAAAGAGTAAAAGCTTGCGCTTCGGTCTCTGTCTCTGTCTCAGTTTCAGTTACTGTTGATGTTTCTATTGCTGTTGTTTTTATTGTTATTGTGTGCATTTGTAGGCAAATAAAATAGGAAAAATCGCTGGCACTGCAAAGTATCGACTACCCGGGAGACGAAGAGGAGAGTGGGTGTGCGCTGCTGTGCCGTGGTGGTCGGGGAAAATCCATTTTTTGTTTGTGCCAAAACACCAGACGTCGACGACGGCGACGGCAACAAATATGAATGGTTATGTTGGCGACGGCGGCGGCAAAACGCAAAAGTTCGGCAAGCATGGCAAGCGGAGCGGTGGTGGTGGCACAACCACGTACACTGGTGTTGGGGTGGTGGTGGTGCTGTTGATTATGGGCCTCTGTGGATGGTAATGATGTCCTCGAGCGACGCGCTGGCGACACAGCAAATGACTGATGACTACATATCCTCGCGTGTACACACACATACATGCATATGTATGGCTGTGTGTAGTTTTGCTTCGGTATACTATATGTCATGCATAAATTGTTGGCACGAAATATTTAATTGTATTGCTTTTATTTTCGCTGTTCAAATGGTTACATCGCCGAAGCGGAAGCGTGCACGACACAAACTCTGTCATCGGAAGGCACACACAACGGGCTGCAGCTACTGCGGGTGGGTGGGGTAGGTGGTGGCAGTGTTTGTGTTTATGCAACAACAGCATAACAGCATATGAAGCAGTAATAGGAAAAGTGAATTTGTTGAGCTGCTTACAGCACAGTGTTTTAAAGCGTAACTTTTTCTGCCCTCGGCGCTTGATAAACCGCCGCACGTCAGTGTAAGCGCACGATGTTGTGATTTTTGAACTCTCTCAATTCAATTCCGACCCATGCAATGGTTGAAATATGGCAAATGTATTCATACATTTTTCTTTCAATTCACCAGTACACGGTGAAAATTCGGATAAACTGTCATAAGATCTGATAGTTTAGTATAAGAAAATCTATTATCATAGTTTTTTTTTCGATTTATGCCAAATATGCAGCGTTTTATTCGATAACTTATTGCCATTTGTAAGGTAATTTCATAATGCCACTGTCATAGAAATCCTAGCCCCTATTGGCAAAAAATTGGAACAGTCGATTTTCACAAGCTTCTCTTGAGGCGAAGTTTTCACCAGCAAAATCATTCGCCTTAAACAGGAATAGGTAGTAATCACTTGGTATAAGAGCTGGATTATGCCGTGGATGCATAAGTACCTCTCCACTAAGCTCCGGGAGCTTCTAGCGAGCCACCGTTGAGCTGTATGGACTCTTATTGTCCTGATGGAACACAATTCCTCTCCTATTGCCCAAAGCTGTCCACTTCTGGGATATTGCTTCGTCAGACGGTCCAATTGCTGATAGTACAGGTTCCTATTAAGATTCTGGGATATGGCTTTTTTCAGTCCGACCAATTGCTGACAGTCCAGGTTCCAATTAAGAGCTTACATGTAAGAAAGTAGTATATGATTCCCTGCCAATCTCCCCAAACAGATCGATCTTGGTTTGAGCCGCCTAATAACGATTTATAAGGCCTGAAGTTGTCCCGATGGTACACAATTATTTTTCTATAGGCAAAAGCAGACCATTTTTGGATGGTTGCTTCTTTAAGATGGTTCAATTGTTGACGGTAAAAATCCGAATTTAGAGTTGTCGGTGGGAGAACAGTTCGTATTAGACGATTCCGTGCCATATTTACGAAAAAATGATGAGGGGTTTTTTCCGTCAACACGTGTGACAATCATGTGCCGAGCTTTTTCTTGCAGCCAGCGTTATTTAAAGGGTTCCAAATGGTTTTTTTGTGATGTTTAACTCATAGGTAATCGATACTGTGCTTACATGATAGTCGGATTCGACGATTTTCATTATTTAATAGACATTTTTGACAATTGGCTTTGGATGTTTTGGTGAATCTTTGATATTAAAATCATCGGAACGGAAACGACGAAACCAAAATACCCCGTTATTGTGGGTACAGTACCAGCACCATAAAGACTGTTCACATTTTTAAACATCTAGTTTGCATTTTCGTCTTTATTTGTTTGCTGGTGTTCATCTTTACCGAGAGCTCTAACAATACAGCTCTACTAAATTTTATCTTTCTAACACTATATGTATACAAGTAGAATAACTCGATCGTAAAGTGCGATTAAAAGACAGCGGCTATTCTGGCTAGGTCATATTATCCGAATGGACGCAAAGGAAGAGGAAGATCTCCACTCCGTTGGAAAGACCAGGTGGAGAAGGACCACACTACGCTTCGAAGTGCTGTTAACTCGGCTATAACCGCGTAAGCGGTGTCTATGCCAGTAAAGAAAAAGCAGAAGAATACTCAAACTATTCTTGTTCAAACTATTTTAAATGAGGCAAAAATAACCAAACTTAAAGGAAATTCAGTTTATTAACCTTACGTGCTTATCAAGGATCTAAGCGCAGGTGGTTTGATGTGCACAAAAGAGAATAGAAATAGTGCAGCGGTAGGCAACTTATATGTACTAATTAGTTCCTTAAGTGCACGGGTGTATAACTAATTATAAACCTGGCTTCTTGATTATGCAAGACGTTGGATTTAAAAGTGCACTTATACCCCCTTATACCATAAATTTGCAGAAAGCTTGGTAAAAAAAGAGATCACGTGCACTTTTAACAAATGTATATGCACTAAGGATTCTAAAATAAAAGAAAAATATAAACAGGTTGGCAACACTACAAAAAAAGATAAATTAGATTTTTCCATAGTCTGGCTGCATCCTTTGTGGCAATACCAACTCAAAAAAGTCACTTTTGCACTGTATACTCATATATCAGATGGCGCTAGCAATATTTCTATTGCTGTACATAGTTGTCGCCGTCTTTGGCGCAGATTCCATGCATGCGATTTGATGGAGTGTCCATTTGAAAGGCGCAATGCAGAAAATGTCAAATGGTTGCCACTGCCAGTCTTTCACTTGCCAGCGACAACCTTGAATGCAGCCTTGAATGGCGCTTGAGGAGACTTTTTAAGTGAGTGCGGCTGCATTGGCGTCAGAATCACCACCTAAGAGGATATTGTACCATTTCATGAATGTAGTTAGTAGCAGAGGACTTGTATTGCACGCTGTGGCAGCGTTATTTGCTTGCCACTACCACCGCTGCTGCTGTTGTGATGTTGTTGTTGATGTGAGACATTCTTTTCCAATTTCTCGGTTGTTGTTTCGAGCGCCAGAGCCGAACTGCGCGTGCCGAGCTGCAGGCGCTTATGACTGTTTCACAACGCCGGTGCTAGAGCTTTTACAAATCACTGCGATGCTGCAGTTTTTCTTTCTAACCGTGCGTTATAAATACCACAAGCGAAGCTTTAGTGACATTTGCCAGAGTGTGACAACACAAAAAGCAAAAAGTAGCACTAAATAGCGGTGTGACTATCTTGCAGTCGTTGCTGTTATCAGCGGCAGACGAGAAGTGCAAGTGACATGAAGGCGGGCAAACCTTTGCTTCAGCCGCTGGCTGCGGGATGGATACTTTATGTTTCCAATTGTATGCGTGCTTACGTGCGCCGCGAAGACGTGTGTCGGCGTGGCTGCGCTTCCTTGTTAGGTACAGATTTGTTAGCGACGCTGAACGGCGGCAATGGCACGTGCACTTGAGACGCATATCACTTCAATCGGAGTCGTCAACTCGGCGCTCTAATGATCGTTACGCCGTCGTTATTGCAGCATGTACGAATTTTAAGTACAACTCAGCCTTGTGTGCATTATATTCGCATATATGTCTATATGTATGTGTTATGTGTGGTTCTTGTCTTCAATCATGAACGTAAACACTCTGCGACAATACAATTGCCGTATATGCTCGACTTCATCCGCCGTTTCCTGCATCCTTCCTGTCGGTCACACAAAACTAACACATTTGTAATATTTTGTTTTCCTTCTGGGGTGCGCGTTGAATTTCCATTGCCCACTGCATTGTTGAAGGTGTAGCAATTGCCATGAAATTAAATGGCCACAAGCCGCTCAGCGCGCTCCGTGCAGCACTTGCGAGCATAGACTGCGTTCGTCCATGGGTGGGTGGTAGGTTGTCTTCGAAGCATTGAACTAGCGCGTTTGCCTTCCGCTTCATTTGGTGCCGAGCCGTTGTGGTTGATTTTTCCTCGCATGCAAAGCTTTTTGTTGCGTGCCAAAGTGGTTGCATGCAGCATTTTCACACATTTATTTATGCTTTTGATGGAGTTACATATTCTCATTTATAAATCATGCATTTTTAATGCAAACCAAATGGTGATTTATATGAGAATTATGTACTCAAAGGCGAACAGTAGGCAGCAATGTACAAAAGTATATGAAACATTAGTGCACTGTGAGAAATTGGCATAGACAAAAGATTTAAGAAACATATGTATATGAATGCTATGAAGCTGAAAGCTTTTGTATAAACTTTTTCACAAAGCGATTAATTTTTACATATACCTAAAGGTACACACAGTGAATCAAAGTAGTACCCAAACATCGAACTTCTATTTGTAGCCAGCCTTTTTTAAATGGTTCAAAACCGTTTGGTGATGAATGTTAAGTTCGTTAGCGATGTCATGACTGCTTATGTGACGGTCCTGGTCATTTTTTTCCAAAATTTCTTCGACTTTTTCAACTATAGGTCGACCAGAGCGAGATGCATCTTTCACATCGAAATTTCCAGAACGGAAGCGAGCGAAACTTTACAAATTTCATTGGTGGCTTGCGTGGCATTCTTCCCTTTTTATACAAAAATATCAAAACATAGCGAATTTCTTCGTTATTTTCACTCATTTTAGAACAGTTCTAACTTTTTTCAACTTCCCTGAATTTATTTTTTGTTGTTAAAGGAGTTAGGGGTAGTTAGAATTTTCAAAAAATTATTTTTTTTTTGCATTTTCGTTAAGTGTAATATCTTAAAAATATTCCCTGAAAATTTCACGTTGATTCCATAATTACTTTTTGAGTTATTCGACAAATAACAAAGAGAGCTCGGGCACTTCAAAGCAAAAAGGCGAACTTTAAACGCGTTTAAATTTTAAACTGGTTATGCAGCTTTTAGAATACATAATAAACTTGGGCCTGATTGAAGGATTTTTTTTCAAAAATTTCGATTTTTTCGTGATTTCAAGTCAACACATTCTATAATAATGCCATATTACTTCTTTTGTAAAATAACATGATTTAATAGTAAAACAAAAAATTCTGAAAATTCTCATTTTTTCGTACCTCTGACTACCCCTTAAATGAAGCTCAAAAATCTCACCTTTCCAACACTATATGGTACGACACAATGTGATTGGTAGCACTGGAGATATGTATACTACTGCAACGACATCTATTGACAAAATACGAAAAGACTTTTTCGACTACCAATATTTCCATCATTAAGCGTATTAATTTTAAAAAATTCCACGATTGATTTTAATTGCTTTTTCACAACTGATTAATTTTTCATTATCTTTCCATTAATAACAAGCATTTGCAATGCAATATATCTTTATTACATTCATAAACAGTCGTTAATATAATATTTTTGCAAAGTAAATACTCTGTATGCACCCAGCACTTAATGCAACTAACAATTTTTTCAGTCTGCCATAAATATTCCATTTAATATTCACTTTGCATATAAAAAAGGGAGTTTAACGCGTGAATTGATATTTCAAATGAAATGAAATTATGAAAATATGCACAAGCCAGCAGTATTAAAGGCTTAACAGTAACAGCAGTCGGCTTCACGTGTGTGGAGAAAAAAATCAGCATGAAAAAAGTTGCACTACCCAGAGCAAAAAAAAACGAATGTAAGTGTAGAACAAATAGCAAACGAGGCGAGAGTAGAAAAAATAACAGCGCGTGGCTGGCTCAAACCAAAAAGTGGAATATGAAAGTTCTACGGCAAACATATTAGAAATTGAAAATTGTGAAAAGCGGGATTAAAACTATAATCCCAGCAACTAGCGCGTTGTACAAGCGAAAATTACAAAAATATCATAATGGTATATACATACATATGTACAGCCTTAAGCCCGGGGGTTGAACGGAAAAATCCCGCGCGCAATTTTTACTTTTGTTTAATACGCCTTTTACGATTTATCGCTACGAGATTGGCAAATATTGACATATTGAAAAATTGCACAAACAAAAGCGCTGTTGACTTCGTGCAAAGAAAAAAACCGGTGCGCCGAAAGAATGCAAGCACAACTGCGTTTGTTGTATTTGTCGAAAGGCTTAAAGTCTATAGTCTATAGAATAGGGTCACCAAGAGCGAATGTGGCAGCGACATGCTGCCTGTGCACCGATCCCCACTCGCACACGTCACTTTCGATTGCCAAATATTCGCGCCTCCAGCGCGGAATTAGAGGAGAAATTCGCAAATCTCCTGCTGGCAGCGCAGTCACGGATTGTGCAATTTTTCAGTATGGTAGAATGCAAAAGGCTTTAGTATTTATTTAAATAACAAAAGTGCATTCTTCCAAAGCATTAAGGGTTGAAAACACTGATGCCCAATTTCAAAACCACACGCCTCGCAACATATGTTTAAACACACATACACACACATGTATGTAAGTATTTCATGCCGTTTATGCCAGCATAATTGCTTTACATGCATATGTCCGCCTGAGGCACTCATATCGTTCGTGAGCCACTAGTCAAGCGACTGCTTGAGCGCCTAAAATGCCGCAATTGATTTGCCATCGATCCAGTTGTGTGGCGGACCCGCAGGCATGCGGTCCCCATGTAAATGCATTTACTTGTCACACATACATATACATATGTGCAGGTACTCACTTGTCATGTGAAGCGTGTCATATGGCCGACCACAGCCACAGCATAACGGTTGACCGACCATTGTGCATGCTAAGCATTTGCAGACTGGCGAAAAAAACGCGCCCACCCCAGCACTCGGCCAACGGCGCTTTTTAATGAATACTTAACCCAAGCCGTCTCATTTGCTGCGGTTTGTCGGCTTTAAGCCGATTGTTTGTCGTGTTTGGTTGTGTTTAGTGGTGCTGTGACAGTTGGCCCTTTGTAGTGCCCAGTTCACACTTTGACACTTTGCCAATAAACAGTCGAACGAGACACAGTAGGGTCAATATGTGCGAATTCACGTGTTTCACTCTTTTCTGCGTGGAATTTAATGACAAAGCGACTGAAGGGTTTCGGCTAAATGCGTCAAAGTGTTGTTTCAATTTTCTATTATTTGCTCTTTAGGTTCGAAATCGATTGCATGTTGCTCTATGTTTGTTTGTCAAAGCTGCGTTGGTATTTACTAAGTGCTCTGGTATTTATTAGTCCAGTCTGAATTTAGTTTTACATATTTATATATAATATATATCCACAAATTCTTAGGTCATGACACCGCTTGTCACTGTCGTTGTATAATTTTTTGTGGTAACCTTATTCTAGCGGTTTACATTAAAGCTCTTTCCTAACAATTCTAAATACCATTCCACATAGAGACGGACAGATAGCACAGACGACCTGTCATGTGCGCCGCGTCAAAAGACAATTAGAGAAATGGTGAGGGAGGCGTACACAATGCGAGCAAACTCCGGTTGTGGTTATTTACAGGCATGTAACCGATGCAAGCTTATTTTGTAGGCCCCTGCAGGTCGTGTGTTCGTGTGTGTTTTTATCTATTTGTGTTTACTTCAAGAACTTTAATCGGATTTGTATTTACTGTGGTGGTTGTGAGACATTTATACAAATGAAAGTAAATGAACTTGCGCTTTTTGCTGTTTCCGGGCGAGTAAAGCGGATATAGCTTTGTTATTACCGTTTGAATTTTTAAAATAAATATTTATGTATGTAAACGAAGTCATATTGAAATAATGGAACGTTGTGCGTACACTAAATTAGACTTTTGTATATTTATTGAAAATCTCATATAGTAATACTCACACTAGTAAAAAATATTTGGAAGGGCATAATTCTAACATTGTTTTCCTCAAAATATATGTACAATACATACATATTCAATTAAATGTGACATATTTAGGGTACGAGAATACGAATAAAGCTTTGTCTGGTTAGCACTTTATTTAAATAAAAAGCTTTCCAATTACTAAAAAGCTCTGTACGCAACGCATGGAAGCTTATATCATTATGAAAGCTTTAGTAATATTTCACAATACACACAAATAGCCACTTATCCTGCATAGCTCATATTATTGTACTTCAAGCACTTGACCTCAACAAGAGGAATATACTTAATAGATTGAGAAAATTTCGCATTTTATGTACCAAGGTAAAAAATTGGCTCATGGCAAGAGTTAATAATTAAAGAGATTAATATAATTTGTCTTCTAAGGATCTCTTTATCTACAGTTCATTTATATACTCGTATTTATAAATGTAGCCTTTCTTATACATTTTCCAATAAATGTTCATTAAAACTATTCAAATTTCCCGCAGCATACTAACCTATAAATCCAGTCAAGCAAAACAATGCAAAAAGTCAATAAACTTTATATGCTTCTAAACTTATGCATAAATCTGTCTAAGTATAACCCAATAGGAGTCATAGAAAATAAAAGTAATAAGCGAGGAACGAACACAATGTAAGCCTGCGCTGTGAAATATGAAATATAGCCATAAGCACATATTCTACATTTATTCGTCGTATAGGAATCTTACTGACAATAAAGACACTACGAAATAAGGCTTCTGCTTTACACTAGCATTATTGTGATGACAAACAGTTTTATTGTTTTTCTCCTTCATATTCGCACAATACGAAAAAAATCCGCTCGAATTCCAAAGACAAAAGCACACCCTCTGCCTTTTGAGATTGTGAGGCTGTAAGTCTGCAAGTTTGAGTAGAATCTATGTATCGTAAATAACAAAAAGGACAACAATTGACCTAAATACGGATCATTTGCAATTGAAAACACTTTGTTAGTTTGACTTTACACCCCCAAAGTGCCCACCCTCTTCGTGTTTTCACTTCCGCGAAAGCAATCTCGCAATGACTTGGGATGATAAATGATTAAAAGTGCAAAAGAGTGGGTACAGATCTGCTACGAGATAGTTTTTGCATATAGAAAGGAATGTATCTTTTATTGTTGCGATACTTACTGTTGCTAGGAAAAATGTGTCTTTCAAGTATTTTTCTCCAGACTTAAACTTTATTGAAAGTGCTGTAAATAACTGTGCTTTAACACATATCCCTTACGAAGTTTGTAGTACTTTTGCAGACTATTGTAGTAATAATTCCCTTTGACTCTACAAAAATATAATAGTCAATGGGTTTTAAAGCTAACAAGAAGCAGGACTCTTGTGTAGAAAACAACGAAGGCACGAGCAAACCTTTGGCACTTTTACCTCACCGAGTTGCACTCAGTCAAGCAAAACGTGGAGGCAGAAGTAGTAGCATTGTGTAACGGCATTACAAAGTGAATGCAGAGAAAAGCTGTGTTTGTTGGAGGGGAAACTGTTGTTGTGTGTGAGTGTGCGTGTTTGTAAGGGTTTCCGTATGCGCCTGTGCGCAGCAGAGCAGCCAAACTTAATGAGGTATATGGATTGTGAATAAAAATGAGTGCAACTGAGAAAGTTTTCAAACAAATATATACGTTATTGTTGGCAGTTTGAGGAAGTAATGAAGCACTAAGTTTAAATAAATAATTTAAGCAACAGTTTTATGTGAAGAAAATGTCCCATATGACAATTCCCTGAAGGAAATTGCTAATGAAGATCCATATGTAAGTAGAGTAGGCGAAGATTAATTTCTAGACATTACGTTCAACACCAAGAGCTGGGCTGAGAACAGCTATAGAAAGAGTGCAACAAAAGCACATAACAGGCGGAAGCTTTTGGTGATGGCTAATTAGACCTGAATTCGAGCTTTTTACTTAAAAAAATTCAAAAAAAAAATATTTAAAATATATAAATAATAAAAATTAAATTTTTTTTATTTAAAAAATAAATTAAAAAAATTAAAACGCTCGAAACTCTAGACTAGAATACCCCCTTATCAAGGGGAAAGTAGTAGTATTGTATGAAAAGAGAAGAGTGAGTGTGACAATTAAAACCAGTGATTAAGATTTAAAATCTGAGGGTGATAGAACGTGAATTGTACGATTTTACCAGGTAGACAGCTGATGAAGACACTGCTTTGCTGCAGAATGCCATTACAACATATTTCTCAAAGTCATAAATAACTTTGCTGCCAAAAACGCACCCATTAATTGCGTTGCTTACACAATTTTGCAGAGTACGTCACGATAATAGCCGGTATTGATAAAATATATGTTTTTACAGCATTTAGTGGAGTGTTGTACATTTAAAAATTAGCACACATGAGACCCACCTGTATATGCCTATATACAGCAGTAATGCGCCAACAATTACGTAGTTTATGACGTAAAAGTTTTATTATCGATTTAACTACAATTTGCACGACAATCAAGGCAAAATTACTTGCATGACCAAGCCTAAATGTATGCTACGTTGTAAGTGAAAAAAAGCTATGTGAAAACATAGCATGCGTTTAGGCGCCTAAGCCATTACCTGATGATAAAGTAAAATCATTTAATTGCTGACGTAAATTGGCAAACTATTTTGGGTGGCCATAAAATACTAAATTTCGAGATTCCACAATCAACTTAATGCCGCTTGATTGCAGAATGTTAAAATGTTAACTTTACTGAGTTACTATTTGGGAGGTGTGTCACAAAATAACAAGAATTTTCTTGTTTGAAAAAATATTGATTCATTTGTCTACATGGTCTCCATTCGGTATTAGACACTTATGCCAGCGCTTCTTACAGTCATCGAAACACTTCTCAAACTCGATTGTTGTGATAACTTTTAGCTCTTTCAGCGATTTTCATCTATAAGAAGGAGTCATACGGTGTCATGTCTGGCGAATATGGAGGCTGGGACATCTTTGCGGTATTATTTTTGGCCAAGAATACATGAACAAGCAACGAAGTGTGAGCTTTTAACATATAATACAAAAATCAGAAAGCTCGTAAAAATACGTCGAAGCTTAACAGACGAAGTAAGTAATGGACAATGCTGAAAATTTTATCATACTTCAGGGGCATAATAAAAACAAATTGCTAACTGAACTCTCCAAACTCGTGTTTTTTTTTTCTAAACACACTTCATATAATTATGTTGTTGAGTATAATGAAAACCGAGACACTAAAAATAGCAGAACTTCGATGAATTTTACGTAAGTTACAATTTAATATTTTTTGTTTAATTATTTAATTTAATAATATTTAATAATTTTATAGTACCTGTCTTTTTAATTAATAGCTTACCTGCATTTCTGGTGGTCCGCCTTCATCTCTTATCAGTAATAAATAACTTTGGCCATCTATGAATACTTCCTTCTTAAAGCGACCGCCTTCAGGCGACTCCTCTTGCATATAGGAACCAGTTAAATAACGATGCACTAAAGCTGATTTGCCAGAGTTCAATGAACCAACTATGCCTAGGCGCAAGTCGGGCACTGAACGTGAGATCGTCCATTCTTGACTGTTGACGAAAGAGTCTGTAAAATGCAAAGAAAAACAAAAGCTTAATATAAATTTCAGATTTTCTGAAAATTTAAAAAAATAGAAGTTAAAAAAAAAGATTAAAAAATAAATAAATAATAAAAAATAAAATTAAAAAAATACAAAAAAAATGTAAAACAAAAAAATAATAAAATTAAATAAAAAAACTAAAATTAAAACAAAAAAAAATAAATTATAATTAAAAAAAAAAAAGAAATTAAAAAATGTTAATAAAATAAATAAATAATACTTTTAGTAAAAAACTAGAAATGAAAAAATACATATATATTAAAAAAAATTTAATTAATAAAAATAGAACTTAAAAAAAGTTTAATACTTTCAAAAAAAAAAAAATTAGTAATTTCCAAACTACCGCGCATACCAAAACGTTTTCAGTGAACCCATTTTTGCTGGCAGTTTATGGTATTTTTTTTAGCTAGTTATTGGTAAATCCGTTATTAAGAATTTATGCAAATTACCAAAATACTCAGCCAATTAGTATGCAATGCACAGCCAAACTTGTATGAGTATATAATATGCACATATGTATGTATGTGTATGCTTATTTTAAAAAATATTTATGCTAGCTGTAATCAAGTGCTGACAGTCGTACATGTCAATTATAAAAATATTAGCGAGTAAAGCCAAATGCCTTTTAAGCATTTAATTTGCCATGTTAACAGCTGAAATGTGAAAAAAAATCTTCAAACGTTTATATTTTGGTAACAACATAAAAGCCAGTAATCCTCACATTTTATGACAGCAATGACAGCCATGACATTTTGACACTATTTCACAGAGCAATAGCTGAAAATGTAGTGTGGATGAAAATATCAGAATAGCTAACTCTAATTCTGGCAAGTGTGAGAATAATTTAAATAAAATAAAAATCATTGCTTTTTAATTGTCAGTTGGTTTCTAGGAAAATAATACATTTAAACGCACATATAAATTTATATATGAGTGTATGTGTGTAATAATAGCGAAATATTACTTCCTACATAAAAGCTCAGGTAACTGGCATCGCAAGTTCAGTGAACGGGCCGAAAAAGCAGCAGAACTGACAATTGCCTATTGACAGCAAGCGCTTACGTAGGGCACACACGTTCAAGTACGCTCGTTACAGCAAGCAGTTAATACCGCATGAGCAGCCAACAAGCGCGTCTCATTCCAACGCTCTATTTTATGCTACTCTAGCTTGAGTATCGCAGCGACCAGTGGCTCAAGCTCGCTACTATGAGGCTACATACATACGTGTCTGAGAAGGAACTTGTTTTCGACTTCCTCGTGTTCACTGTCGTTTTTCAGCCAGCAGCCAGTAGTTTTTACCTACACACACAATTAGCAGTGTCTTTGTTTTGCAAGGCGTAGCCGTGTTCCGACAATAAAGCACAAACTCATGAATGACATACTGCAGATCTATGGCAGGCAAATGCTGCATTGCCTTTGAGTTATCCCTTGTGTGCCGCTCCTACCGTTACTCCTCAACGCAGCACTAGCTAATATTGTAGCTGCCGCTTTTATTGCAATTGTTCTTGCTCTTGTTCCTGCATTTCCTTGCCTTAGTCGTTGCTCATTCTGTGAAATACACACTTATGCTATGATAGCAACAGACGTCTTGCCCTTATGCGTCCATCATGGCTTTGATTGACAGCTAGACGCACAGACAGGCAGGCAATCATCACACAACATATTATCCTCACACATTTGTCCGCTGCACACAAGGCCAGTTAGACTTCCAGAAGGGCAACGAGTGTCTGCGTTTCTTTACAGTTAACAATTGCTTACTTTCTGGCTGGACACTCTCGTGATTTAAATGCGTTGCTACAGTTTCAATTTTTCGGCAAATTTGTAACTTTTATTTCGCCCTTTATTTGCACGACTCGATTATGTTTTGAGTTGCTTGAAAGACAGTAAATTTAGCATTGTTCGATTTGAAAAAGCGCAATCTTGCTACAACTTCTATTTCTAGCCTTTTGTGTTGCTTTTGCTGATTTTTTGCAAACATTTTATTTTTACTTTTTGTTCGTCATTGTGTGACGTTTCAAGTAGCGTTGCAAATTCGCAAGTGTGTCAGCTGCTTGATGCTGTCAAGCAAACGTCACATGTCATCGTATGTCGTCAGCGGTATACATGTTTAGCGAGCGAGTTGCATCAGGCGGTATTCGTACTCGCACTTCTTCACATGCTGTCAAACGTGTGGGGCATTGGTTGATGCTTCTAAACTCAAGCATGCAAATTATATGGCACTGAGTAACAAAAAATTATTAATATATTTAAGAGATCTTTGTTTTACCTTTTTGTATCGGTTTGGAAATTTCGTGGCGTACAAATATTAAGTAGTCGAAAAAGTCTTTTCGTATTTTGTCAATAGATGTCGTTGCAGTCGTATATCTCCAGTCACATCCATCCATCACCAATCACATTGTGCCATACCATAGTGTTCGAAAGGTGAGATTTTGTAGCACTGCCCTTGACAATAAACTCTGTCGAATTTCGTGAAAATATCTCGTCAAAGAAAAATGTTTTTCATACAAGACACATGCTTTCATTCGATCAGTTTGTATGACAGCTATATGAAATAGTGGTCTGATCACAACAATTTGTTCGAATATAGTAGCATTGCTTTAAACATTAATATATGACAAATTTTATGGAGATGTATTTTCAAATAATAAGCTTTCCATGTAAGAACTTGATTGGAGAAAAAATTATGTATAGCTAAATATCAATTCATTTTTATAAATTCTAATATATTTTTAGACACCAAAAAATCAGTATTTCATTGACATAAATAAAGGCGAAAATCTCACAAAACACTTTAAGCGAACTCTGTGCTGTCAAAGTTGTCAAAAACGTTCTTATAAGCATTTTACTTGTCAATGTCAAAGTTCTTTACTGCTTATTGTGGGCGGGCGCTAAGAAATTGATTATGTCGCGAGTGGCACATGCTTTTTATATAAACAAATAATATAAACTTATAAGCAAATCATTAAAATTTAAGCGTGCGCAGTTTGTCAAAAGCATCAGCGGCGTACGCAGGCGTAAAATAGCGGGTTTGCCCATAAAAGAGCAGCTTGTAAATCAGGTTGTGGCAATGGTGACGCATGCCCAAAGCCTAGTCAAATTGCCTGACATGCAAGTGTGCCTATAAACGGCGGGTGTTGCAAAGTATAGCCTTCGGCGCACCGATTTCGTGGAGTTGTCAATGTCAACACGAGCAGGCGATGCACAATATGGGTTTATTGACATGCAACAAATGCAATGGCGGTGTCACTTGGCAGCAGAAAAAGTCAACTTTTGTGTGTCTAAGCAATTGTGAAGCAATGAGTTTCGTCGATTTTACTTTTCATATTACTAAGTGTGTTGTATTGGTTAATTCTAATATTATATTGCAAATATTTGGTTTTAGTAAAGCTCTAATAATAAAAAAGCTCCAAAGTTCTGAAGCATCGAGTTTCGTGGATTTTTTCATTAACGAATTAAGTTCTTTTAGTTGATGTTTCTATTATATTGCAAGAATTTGATTTAAAAAAACTGTAATAATATAAAAGCTCCAAAAAGCTTTGCGAGGACGATTAGAAGCTTTAAAAAACCTACCTAATTTTTGATTTTAATAAATTTTTGAAAATCTTATTATTAATTTCAAATCTTACAATAACAGATGCGTCGACTCACTTTTCGCAATGAGCTCTGAATGTTGCATATCTTTTTGCGTACAAAAAGCTTTCAGTGCAAACAAGGCTTGGGCGGCAATCGGCGCACAAAAAAAAAGTTCACCACCAAAACAAATTAGCCAGCTCTCCCTGCATCAAATCGAGATAAAAACTGCTTTGAATAAAAGCAAAAATAAATAAACCGTGAATTTCAAGTTCCACACACACTTCAGGGTTAATAACGAGCGATCAATTTCATAAGCCCGCCACTTAAGAAAATATTAGAAATAACAGCAGCAGTCAAAAGAAGCAACAGCGGCAGGAAGCATTTCCAAAGTCTACAAGAAACGGTCCGTACTATTGTTATGTAAATTATTTAGGGGAGTGATATGTTTAAGCATGTAAAAAAGGCTTCCTCTTAAAATAACACAGGATGATCATAAGAAGCGCGCTTGGACAATAGCTGACCAGATGGAAGGGCAAATTTGTTGCTACATATGTATGCATGACTTTACAAATACATACATACATAAGTATGTATATAAGTATAAGTGTATTGTGGCAGTTAAGACTGCTCTTCATAAAGCCGTGATAATCGCTAGTGAGAGGGGGTTAATCTTGCAGGGCGCGCAAGGCGCTAGCAGACGAGTTTTTGGGTAACTGGATACCGACAGCTACACGTGAAAATTGCTGTATTATGAGTTGTTAAAATATCGTAAAAAAGAAAATCATAAAATATGCTTGTGATGCGAAATCTGTGCCTTGGCAATGACACAACAGCAACAAGAAAAGGTAATTTATGTAAGAACGCTACTCCAGAAACACACAGAAAACAGGAGGTGGTCAGTAGTAGATACCACAAGGCGTTGTTCGTGTAAACAAAGACAAGCGGCAAGGGGTGCAGGGGATTACAGTAAAAATTGAAAGTACAATTATCAGTTCATGATATATTTCGCAAGGTATGTGTGTGTGTACATGTGCAAAAGGCGGTTTGCAGGCAGAGCACTACGGGTCAACACAGTGATATGCTAAAATCCTCGTTTACCACAAATGTATGTATGCGTGTACGTTGATTTAATATTATATTGTCTTTCACTGCCTGGTTTGGCAGCCTTGAGATGCGCTTGTCGCGTAGGCTTGTGAATGTGTTGTTAATGTGTATTTGAAGAGCTCACTTGATTTCGATTTTTCTAGTACAACATTGGCGATCGCAGGCGCTTGCCGGCAACACGTTTAACCAGTTCACCAAATGGCTTGAAATTAAATGTAAATGAATGTTGAAAACAAACTATGTTTGTATTGGAATTCATACCTTGTTTGGGCGAGAAACTTTGTGAAATTTGCTTAAGCGCGGCAATAGTGTACCAGATTGTCATTCTAGTGAATGCAATTCATACACAAATGCTAATTTTAATTAATAACAAGAAAACACGTTAACTTCGGTTGCACCAAACTTGATTTTCAAGGGTCAATTTGTATGGCAGCTACATATATGCTATAGTGGTTCGATCTGGAGAATTTTTTCGGCGATTGTAACATTGCTTTAGGTAATAACGCATACCAAATTCCGTAGAGATATCTCGTCAAATAAGAAAGTTTTCCATGCAAGCATTAGATTTCGATCATACAATTTGTATGACAGCTATAATCTATAGTAGTTCGATCTGATCAGCTTGTTCGGAGATTAAAGCCTTGTATAGGAAAATAATCTACGCCAAATTTCGTGTAGATATCTTTTCAAATAAAGGAGTCTTCTATGCAAGCATTTGATTCCGATCATTCAGCTTGTATTGCAGCTATATGCTATAATCGTCCGATCTTAAAATTTATTTGGAAGTTTATACCTTTGCCTTGGATAATAAATCATGCCAAATTTAGTGAAGATATCTCGTCAAATAAAAAAGTTTTTCATACAAAGACTTAAGTTCGATCGATCTGTTTGTATGGTTTCTTAGTGGTCCGATATCGGCGGTTCAGAAAAATGAGCAGATTCTTAAGTAAAAAGTCATAGATAAAAAACTGACGGACCAGTTAGCGCATATGCAAATAAACCGACGGACATGAGCCAAATGGATTCAGGTCGTTATGCTGATCATTTACGAATATTTATTTTATAGCATCTTTGACGTTTCCTTCTGGGTGCTACACCCTTCGTGATTTCGAAGGTAAATTTTGAAGCTCCAAGCGTAAATTTCATTACTTTCCCTCACTAGTGATTTGCTTAGTATTTAATTATAGCCTTTATGAATCTATCTATCTGCTCAACGCAACAAATCGAAAGTCAAATAGCTAATTTAACAAATGTCATATTAGTGAGAGAATAGCGAAATTAGCTGAGCCTAGACAGCATATCAGATTCAACGAAGTCAAGTCATTGATTCACCTCGACTCACCAAATATATAACCGATTTAATATGTCATTCGTTTTTTAATCCTTTAAGTATGTAAATTTTTATTAATTGCACTTTCTATGCTCGATTTTTCTGTAAATAAGCGAGGGAAAAACAAGCAGACAGGATTAACTTTTGACAGAAGCGTCGTAAGCTACGCAAGCGCTGACAGATGACAAATGAAATGTCAAATCCAAGGTTATCATTAGCGCGCTGCAAACTTAAGCTACTTTCATGCATAATTACTTACTTAAGGAAAATGCAAGAAAACTCACTCAAGAAAATGTAGACTGGTTGGTGGCTTAAAAGGGGTCGCAATGTTTTTGCGCTTAAATGTCAAATTGACAGATGAGCACAACACATGTCAAATTGTAGGAAAACGGGCGCTCCAAAAGGGTGTATATACATACTAGCTGAAAGTATATTAATGATGCATATGCAAAACATAAAAGAAAATAAAAAAAACAGTGCACCTAGTGACAAACCCCGAAATGGACAGCGCTGACACGGCGTTCCGCCATGATTATGCAAACGAACATTGCGGTGAAATTTACATATGTAGCTGTATATTTACATATATCAAGGTAGTCTGCTTGTCTGCTAACTAGCTCAGAGTGAAAGGTGAAAAACACGCAAAAGAAAAGCAGCGACTGACAAGCTTGTTGTGGAATTTCTAATTAGAGAACAAAAGCATGAATTTGTGCGGTGCGCACTGCGAAAGAAAGTGAAAGAGTGTGCAGCTAAGGGTTACGTAAGGAGGTTACAAAATGTGGAAATAGAAAAGACGAAATAAAATCAAAAGAAAACCTCACAAAAGCGGAACGAGGAAGTATGCTTTCGAAATGCTCTATTTTCCATTTTACTTTTGTAAACAAAGCAAACCGGTTAAGTGTGTATGTTTTTCTAGGCCGGCCCAAGTGTGAATGGAAGGGTCAAGGATGCTAGAAATGTAAACAAAAGTCACTTGAATAAACAAATACAAAGGCTAAATTACGTACGCGCAGTAAACAAAATAGAAGCTAATTATATTGTCCAATATTTATTTAGACCTATGCGTAACGATATAAATATATATATAAATATTCATAGAGGACCACTTTCTCAAATTCCTTGATAATTCGTTATATGACCCCGAAAACCAGCTGTTAAATTATATAATGATAATAAACTATATCTTTGTGCTCCTCGACTGCAAACGCAAGTGATTTAAGAAGTAGGCATTAACTTTGATTGATTGGTTACTTACTGGTTGACAGCGATGACAGTTGGTGTGTGCTGGCATTTATTTATTTAAAAACGTGATTTTTGAGAGAGTCGGAAATACGAGTACGAGGTTTGTTGTTAAATAAAAATAAGTAAAACTTAGGTTACGGCGAAGCTACAATACCCTTCATAAATGTAAAAGATTTCATACAAGAATTTGATTTTAATCGGTCAGTTTGTATGACAGCTATATGGTATAGTCGTCCGATCTAAAATGTTTTTGCGCAGTTTATACTAATCTTATCAAATAAAAAAGTTTGAACAATTATAGCGCTACCTTATACAATAATATACGAAGAATTTCGTGAAGATATCTCGTCAACTAAAAAAGTTTCCATACAAAGACTTGAGTTCGATCGATCAGTTTGCATGACAGCTATATGCCATAATGCCCCGATATCGGCGGTTCTGTCAAATTAGCAGCTTCCTGGAGAGAAAAGGACGGGCGTAAAATTTCAAACCGATATCTCAAAATCTGAAGAACTAGTTCAGGCAAGACGGACGGACAGTCAGACGACTAAGTCTACTCAACTCATTATGCTGTCCCTTTTCAGGGTATAAAATATTTAAATGTCTGACAGTTTGAGACACAACAACAACACTAGGAGAAGTACGTAAGAAAGAACCGAATGACTAATAACAATTTTAGGCATATCATTTTCTGTTTGCTATTTATTACTAACATTCGCTAAGGCAATAAAATCGAGTTTTATGATGATTGAGCCGCAGGAGCAGTGTCAATTTTGCTACCGGAAAACTACCGGGAAAACATTTGCGGTATCACATATGCCAGCTGTCACTTCCACAACAGTTTTACTAGCAGAAAACAAGAAAAAAAAAACAAGTTGAGCATACAGAAGCTGAGACGATTGGGGATTTCTGCTTTGCAGGAGCATTTCTTCATACGTTTATCTCCTAACTAACCACATTGTGTTTGGCTGCAGAGCGTCATAAAATTTTTATGACCATGTCCACTTAATTTTTACGACAATTTGACCAAAAAATGTGCCGCACATAAGCGCACGTGCCAGTACTACATACCGATATGCGCTTGGGTTTATACAGGTAGAGTTCAGTGAACAAACCAGCGATAAGTTTGCACCTTTCCGTGGTTAGACATAACTTTTTATTGCTGGAGTTGTATGCTGACCGGCGCCTACAAAGTCATATAAAACAAAAGTGCGTTCTATTAGATATAATATCCCATATTATCATTATCATGCAGTTGCTGCGTAGCTACCACTTTGGACTATCTTACTTCCTGACATATTTAACTCAGTAAACATTATAACTTCCTATCAAAGTGCTGGACATTCTTCGGTTTGGTTAATACAATAATACTCTTCTTTGCCTCAGTCATATGTGGCACGTGGTGTGCTGTCACTCTCATATAACAGCTGATGGACTCATGTATTGTACATATGACCGCAGGTGTACTCCTGTCCTTAACAGCTAATGTTTTCCTTAATATTCTCCTCTTATTCGTGTTGGCTTGCTGCCTTTGCTTCATGTCGTTGAATTTTATTTTACGATTTTCTGTTGTTTTCTCTAGGTTTGCCGGTCAGGCCGGTCAGGGCTGACATTACACTTTTACGGTTATCTTCGCAATATTCATTTACGTTGCTGTATTTGGTCAAAAGTGACACTGGAGCCCATTTAATGCTTTTCCTACACTCGAAACGTGAAGTGATTTCTTTTAATGACTGCGAACTCGAAAGTATACCTGCTTTCATATGACCCCTTAAAATTTCTAGTCTTAGTATATGTATAAGGTTTTATATATCATATCATAATTATACTAATATTGAAATAAAATTTGAGTTTTCGTTATAAAATGGTTATATATTGGTTATTATATCTGACAACGATTTTAATTTTTTTTTGATCGTACGTTGTTTTGCATTTAAGGTGACGATATATAAAAAAACACAAATTTTTATATTACAATATGAAAATTAAAATTTCTAAACGCAATATCGAGCAGTTTTATTTTACGCATTTCCTTTAGATTGTGTAACCATAATTTCCGCTTCAGTTACTCAATTGTTCAGCTTAATTAAATAGCAATTATTTACGCTAACTATATCAGCACGCTTGAAAATTATTAGAAAAATAGTTGGACCCTTTATATTACATATGAATATAGTATTACATGACTGAGTAGGAACATGCTTTCAATCATATGTAGTAATTATACATACATACTTATTTAGAAGTGCGACTGCAAGCCCTGAACATTTGTTATTGGTTTTGCGTGTGGGTAATTATTTTTTATACACAATATTAGAAAAACATTAGAACATATGGCACAAGCGCTAGAGAGGTGCTTATGAAAGTAGTACAAAATATGTTTTATAAACGAGGAATAAAATATTACCAGGGATGCTTTTATGAGTGTAACATTTCGATCAATAAATAATAGTAAAAAATTAGAAAAATATTTAAAATATGGAAAAAATATATAAAAAATTAAAAAAATATTTAAAATATATTTTTTAAGTTTTTAACTTCTTTCTCAAGTACTAAAACTTCCATTGCCTACTCTTTTCCTACGCCCCTCTAACTGCATAATCCATAAGCGACACACATAGCAGAAATATTCTGTTAAATCTGTGTGGCAGCGTGCCAGTCAATACCTTCCTCTTCTCCAGGTAGTTTGACCGAGGTAAAAAAAAAGTCTAATAAGCGCCTTTTACGTTGGTTTTACCATTAGAATTGTATCTGGACAGCTAGCAGCGGCCAAATCGTGCGTTGGCGTAAAACCCAAACAACCAGTTGCAAGGAAGCACCTACAGGAAGAAATCGACTACCGAATGTAAGCAAAAACAAAGAGCGGCAAGGAGAATGCTTGCAGCTGTTGGCAAATGTGGATTAACTGCTTTTGTTTAGTCGTTTTTTTGCTGGAAAAATAATAATGAAATGACAAAGGGAATAGGCGTAAAAGAAATAATAACATCTACTCCTGAACTATATTGGATTTAAGGAGGACAACAAATAAGCGCGTTGCGTAAATAGGATTTGTGCATTAAGAAGGTAATATTTGGCAGGCCAGAGAGAAAATATTTAGAAAATTGCACAAAAGCCGAGAAGATGCGTAAATGGAAAGGAATTACATATACTAATAGAATATATTGTAGTAATGGCATAAACATTTCTAGGACAGTAAAGGTTGGAATGAAACTAATAAATGAAATATGCTATTCGAGCATACACAAAAATAACAAAAATAAAGGTGAAGGTGAATGTGGTCACTTTTTTAAATTCGTTTGGAAAATTGCCTAACTATTTTTTCCTATTTACTGCTGTTAATGACGCTGATGGCACTGCAATTATCTAATTTATCAAAGCATAATTGCTGGTTGGCTGATGATTAATTGATGGCTTCATTAGCGAATGGTTGTGGGAGGAGGAGGAAAACTAAAATGCAGGCTTTTTAATTCTAACATTTGCCGACTTTCAATTAATGAATAATTAAGTACTAATTAGATTTGGATATTAGTGGTGGAAAATGGTTTTAAGCTGGCATTCGTCTGTATAATAAGTTTTTGGAGAGAATTTTTTACATTACTGATCAAAGCCATACTAGAAATGGTATTTTCTTTTAAGGGCGCCATGCTATGTGATGGGCTCAAAAATCGCTTTTTTCATAAATTGCTTTCCTAAATGTCTGCAATAGGGTAGTAAAGCGATTTTTAACAATTCGAAGTAATTTTAAAGATACAGTAGTTAGAGGAAGGAGCCATTCGAAGCGCTGATTTGCATTCGTTGACCTTTAAACAAGTTTTCTCCTGATTTATTTGATAAAAATAGCAAAAAAAACCCAAAATTCGGATCTCTTTTTTTCAAATATCTATCAAAAGTCCATTTTTTGATGTATTCATGGGATAATAGTTCAATCCGTGCATTTAACCTTATAGTTAAAACGACGCTAATTTGCTTTTGCTTCAGATAAGCTAATCCGCCGGAATCGTGGAGGAAGTACGAGCACATTTTTTCGAGGCGAGGGTCTTCAGAACGCTGTAACTCATGTACATATATTTTTGGCTTAAACTAAGTTTTGGGAAAAAATTTTTTATATTACTGATCAAAAGCCATACTTCCTCTTAAGGCCATCAGCTGATGACATTGCCAAAAGGGCCAACTGTTAGGCGCATCGGGATGAAATGGGATGCCTTAAGAATATATAGGATTGCCAAGATGATTTTTACTCACACGGTCTCGAATGGACTGCAGGACGGTTCTTGGTCTACCAACAGCCGATGGGCATACGTTCTCTTCAGTATTATGTAGAGCTCGGCTTAGATATCTAGGAGCTTCGTAGTTCAAGAGACTATATGAAGTAAGAAAGTTAGATATCCAATCGCTCTTAAAAGTTCGCAAAAAGCGTTGTCGCACTGTAAGAGAGTACTTCGACTCATATTAAAATGCACGTCCATCTGGTATTACGAAGGAGCCAAAATAACCTAACCTATGCTTCCTTGGTCCATATTTGTGTACTGATATTTACAAATACTTTTTAAGGTTTAATGAACATCGGCTAAATTTTTAATTTAAAAAATAATATTATAATTTTTTGAATTCCAGAATTTCAAACACACAGAAATGGTGAAAAATGTCAAAATCACATGTGTTTTACAGTTAGCGAAAAAGTGAGGTAAAAAAGAAGATTAATTTCACAGTGCGTGTATTAATAGACTGTTAATGCAAAAACCTCAAGAGGGGAAATTATTGTTTTAGTTCTTTAACAAAAACAAAGATATTCAACAAGTCAACATACATTTACGGATCAAAGCAAAAAGAATGAACCAAATACAGAATATGTAACAGAAAATGGATTGAACTTTTTAAACTCGCATGTGGATTAATGAAGCAAAATAGTGTATATACGTATATGATTGTATGTTTGTATGTTCATGGGTGGCATGTTGTTGAGATAAACATTTAAGATGATTAAAGGGGACCTTCACATGTACAATTAGAGCAAACAGATGAATGGGCCCATGAATGAAAAGGCAGCAAAACCACGCCATGGCAAGTGCACCGATAATTAAACAGCTATCACACACTCAAAGGGGCCCAAAGTCATGAGTCAAAAGCAAAAAATTATATGTGTACTTCGAGGCACATGTGTTGGCCGCATGTGAATTGGGTGTTTTATGGGAATTATGGGGCGACTATGCGCCAACAACGACGCCGACGACTTATGGGAATGTGACAAATGAGGGATTTTAAAATGCATATGTGCGTATGTGTGTATTTGCAAGTGGCACGTACAAATGTGTAGACATAAATACATTTACACATAATAAAAATTGCTCAGAAGAATTGTATATAAATTAGAAGAAATGAGGTTAGTGGCACAAATGAATTAACGGCAGCAGACTGCATATTTCTTAAAAGGTGGCAACTTTTAGAAGGAGAAAAGCGAACATTATAAGTAATTAATATCAAGAAAATAATAAAAAATATTAATGAATTAAATGAAATTTTGAAAAGTATTTGATATAAACTTAAAAGTAGAAAGTTATGTTATATAAAAAAAGGATAAAAATAAAAAAGAACATCCCCCGTGCTTAGTTAATGAATAATAAAAAAATATATTTTCAAATAAGGGTTGCCAACGCAATGTTTTTTTATCAACAAGCAAGGGTACAACAAAAGTGCTTATAAAAATGCACTTGCTTCTACCTCCAGTCATTTATTAATTTGTTGCTTGTTAGCTAATGAGTTGTTGTTGTAATAAATTGATTTCCGATTGGCATGCAATTTATTGATTGCGTGAGTGTAAACAAAGCAATTGCTTTTTAATCGATATTTTGTCAGAGCTCATTGACTTTCAACGTAAATATTGCAACCCTCTGTAAACCAATTGCAACATTCCGGTCAGTGTACCCCGTAAGTAAAAAAGGCAACAGTAAAATATGCTTGCGGGCGGAAATTAGACAGTCCCTTATTGTTATTGTAATATTATTGATGTGGCTATACGTTCTTACGTTATTGTATTGGAAGAAAAAATTGGTACGTCTGATTTACGATGGAACTTCAAACCAACAACGACAAATATATTTATTGCAACGAACAATTTTTGTTCAAACATGACATACTTTTTAGTAAGGTGGTGGTTTGGGCAAGAGTACGAGGGTGTGTATGACCTTAATTGATTTTTTTAATAAATTAAAGTAGAGAGTGGAAATAATAAAATAAACCTATTATTTTATTTGACTGCAAATCGGCGAATGCTTAGTTCCCACATCAGGCAAAGAAGTTATAAAAACCATGCACAGCTATATGCTAAAGTGATCCGATCTGAACAATTTCTCTGTATATTGCACTATTGTTTCAAAAAACAATCCATGACAAATGTCATGACGATATCCTTCCAAATAAAAAACTTTTTCATGCAACGACTTCATTGTGATCGATAAGTTTGTATGAAGTCCATATATATGTAAAACTTCAGAGCGATATCTCAAAAACTGAGAGACTGCTTGGCATGTATACAGACGACAGACATACAGATCGTTACTTTGATCATTTATGGGTTAAGGGTTTCCGACTTTTCTTTGTGGGAAAACTTAATATACACTATTCAGACTAGTATAAATATGAGATATACGTATAAGTGATTTCTAGCAAAAGACAAAACATTCTTTGCCACCTCCTTATTTTCTGGAAAACTAAAATTACTGTGATTGCTTCGATAAAGCTCACATGAGAACACTTTCATTTCCTACACTATTAAAAATATCACACAACCCCTTAACAAAAAAAAAAAAAACAAACAAAATCTTCAAAAATACCTAATTTAAATAAGTTTAAGGCAAATCATAAAATAAATCAAATAAACTTCAAATATTGCTTATATTTACATAAACAAAACCATCCCGCCATTAACGACTTTGTCAGTGCTCTCGCCAATAAATACATTATCGCATCGCTAACCCATTAATTAAACCAAACAAAGCCGCACGAAGACACAAAACTAGGAAGGACAGAAAATGAGTTAAAATCACAGGCTTCATCGATGTCTTTTTCATTTAAATTATAAGCATACATAAATACAACACGGGGACACACAAGCTAGGAGCAGCGAATGAAGGCGCAATTTGCATAAATTTTATATAATTCACAAGGAAATGGGATAGCAGCGAAGGGTATGATGATCGAAAGATGCAAATACGAGAAATTAAATTAAAATAAAATGAAAACTGAAATAAGCAAGGAAAAGCGAAAAGCTGGCTCAGTTGTTGTTGATATATAAGTATATATGTATATATAGGTACATTTGTATAAAAAAAATTACAGACTATGTACACAACCCCCATAGGGAGTACGCTTCTCGGCAGATATATGCATTCAAGTTTATGAAACATACTTCTTAAAAAAGCAGAGCTGGCGACTATAACTGGGAAGACATTGATCTGACTACACGAAGACCGCATTACCTATGGCATTGGCAAGTCGAGTGAGAAGCCTTTCAGCAAACATCTACACACCCTTATTTGATCAAAGTGCAAAAGCAGTATATAGAAGTAGTTCTATGTGAGTATACATATTTATATATGTGTGTTGCAACCGCGCTATTGCAACACATACATTTTTGAAGGGTGGTTAATGCAACCGAATGATCTTTCAAATGAGAATTCTTATATTTGTTTGCACTTAAACATACACAAAGCACAAGAGGGTTGGCTTTTGATTTCGTTGCTTAAACTTATCTTTTGGAACAATCAAGGTAGCAGTCCAAAAAACATTCGTAAGAAACAGATTTTTTCAGTGTGTTTGCACAGCCTCATTGAAGAGTAGAAGGCCGGTAAAAAAGTCATATAATATTACATATGTATAACTATATACGTATTTAGTATTATTTATAAAAGAACATATGTATTTAGTATACTCAGGGGAGTATATAGTAAGGCTATGCATTTCAGATTAGAGACCGCAGCAGTCAGGCTGCTTTCCTTGTAGAAGCCACACCCTTTTGGAAACAGTTTCGTTGCACTCCTTGCATTCTGTGTAGTTCGAAGATCTTGCATTTCTTTCTTATTGGCTAATTTTCGTGACCGCCTCATGCACATTAATACTTACAGCAATCTTTCTATAGACACAAAGAAAGGGTTGTTGCCCATATATGATAGAAATGTTGACTGATACGACACATACCTGAAATAAATCGAAAGTTTTTAATAAATTATTGAATTTTTATGAAAAATAATTTAGGATTATCATATTTGTTTGTTTATAAAATTTGTTCACTTTAGCGAGCTTATTTTCTAGAAATATAGAACTATATATTGGGTAGTCGAAAAAGTCTTTTCGTATTTCTAATCCAACTTCAACTTATTTTTTATATTTATAATAAACTTTCCAACAATATATGGTATGACGCAATGTGATTGGTAGTACTGGAGATATACGACTGCAATGACATCTATTGACAAAATACGAAAAGAATTTTTTGATTACCCAATATAGCTACATTTGTAGTAAAACTATATTTATAGTAAGGGAGAAAAACACACTACCGCCTCATATAGTTCAAAAGAAAAAGATTTGCATAATTTGTATCAGAAAAGTGATTTATAATATTATTTGTGTAAAATCTTTCAAATTTAATTAAAAATACTTTCTTATAATTATTTCTATTGACGATATAGTCAACCCGCGCACATAAACTTCATGGAAGTCAGGAAAAATTAAACACACTTTCAATATGGTTGTGTAAGTGTGTGTCTATGTTTTTACACTTGTTAATGCTCTAGGCATATTTACTTAGTAAAAAAGCGATAAAAGCAGGTCTTTGTTTGTTATTTATTAACACACTTACACTTGCATATAAATAAATTAAACATAGTATGTCTGTGAGTAAAAAAAAAATAATTTGCGCAACACTGACTGAGTCGAAAAAAGTATTACAACAAATAAAACTAAAGTAAAGATATAAAAAAATATATATATAAAAGTAACTTATGTTGCATCGAAGCTACAATACCCTTCACAAATACAAATGTTTCCATACAAGAACTTGATTTTGAACCGTCCGTTTGTATGGTAGCTTTATGCTATAATGGTTCGATCTAAACAAACTGTTCACTGTTTGTAGCAATGCCTTGAAATATAACCCATGTAAAATTTGGTGAAGATATCTCATCAAATGAAAAAGTTTTCCATTTAAAAACTTGAGTTCAATCGTTCAGTTTGTATGGCAGCTACATATATGCTATAATATTCTAATATCGGCGATTCCAACAGATGAGCAACTCTTTGTAGAGAAAAGAACATATGCAAAATTTCGGTTCGATGTCTCAAAAACGTCTGAGCATTTACGTATAAGTTTAATAAGTTCTCCAACATTTGGTTCTGGCTGCTACGAACATCGTGACAACCTTAATATAACCTGTACAGGGTATAAAGATAATAAAAAATTACCTAAAGCAAAAACAAAAATAGTTATCTAAACCAAAATAAACACAGGTGATTGTGAAAACGGGCCAATATGACAGCTTATGCCAATTGATATGCTCGGCTACATATGTATGTACTTATCACTTATGCAGTCGAGTGCAATGTGTAGATTTTACAGTGCAACTAAATTGTTATAGAGCACTGAATCAAGTGTGACGCCGCTTATCAATAAAATTCCACAAAAAGAACGTGTAAATATTTTGTAAACAAAAAATACTTTTACAATGTACACGCAAATAAATACCTAAGCTTATAAATACCGGCACGTATACATAAACTTTTATGTACTTAGTCTTAAGCACTTATTGTAAACTTTTGCTTGACTCGTAGTTTTAGTTGTATATTATTTTATTTTTTATTTTATTTTTGTATTTTACAGAAAAAAATATGATGAGGTCAATTTGTTCTATAAAATCGCGTATGTGGGAAATATGCTATGGATCATTCTAAACAACTTTGCCTAAGAGATTGCAGTTCTTAAACCGGTTTCGAACCGGGGATTTTTAAGATGAAGTTTATCTCTTAGGGATATAAAAACTTCTTCTTGTTATAGTTGTTCGATCTTACCTATTTCGACCAACGATCCACAGTATATCAAAACGCATTTATGCATTAAGTTTCTTTCGGATATCTCAAAAGCTGATGAAGAATTTTTTATATTTCCTAAAGAATAAAATTCGCCTTAAATAAGACTGGCTTAAACCGATTTTAAACTCATATTCTCGCAGGCAAAATTCTTTAGAATGAAACGTACAATATTTCACATATACGAGATCTTTTCGTTCTTTTGGCTGCCTGTAAACTAACATACAATATTGGGTAGTCGAAAAAGTTTTTTCGTATTTCTAATCAATTTCAACTTATATTTTTACTGTATTTATAAATATAAAATATCATTCCTGCATTTAAAGTTAATGCACTGCATATTTTCGAAATTTCTTAAGAGTAATATATGTATGTTTTAAAGACCAAGAATATAATATGTCCTCATGGACAAAGCGTATAATTTTAGACTTGGCGAAGGTGCTTTCAGGTGCGCATTTCTAAGGCCATTCGCCGCTAGATGCGGAAGAATATTTGCAATTGATTACAAAAATAAACGAAATACGGAAAATGAATCAGCGGAAGTGCTCACACATCTGATGAGTAAATATGCACAGTACATACTACGAGTATAATTATTTATATTCATAAACAAACATACGTGGCAGCGAACTTAGTCGTCTCCTTGTCACGTCTGTGAGCTATGAGCAGCACGAGTGCATGAAAAGCTGGTGTGCGATGACCTTCACGCAGCTGCCGCCAGCCGCTGAAAGCGTTGAGATAAACAAGCGCTAGGAAGGGTTTGCCGTCACGGTTATTGGACTCAAAAAGACTTTTTCTCTTCCCACACACACACACACACACATCTAGTTTTGACAAGTTGACGTGCAAATTTGTTTGTTTGCGGTTTCTCTACCATGACATAAACATCTAATTCGAGTTGTTGTGCAGGGGTGTATGAAATTGGTGCGAAAAATGCAAATGACAACCTTGAACCTCAGCGGCAAGCACGCGGCATTTTCCCAAGCACGCAAGTGAAATATTTCAAACATTTTTGTGTATGAAAACAGCGAAGGAATGAAGGTAATTTTCTCATTTATTAGATAAAAATAAGTGGGCGGCCATTGTGTGGCGGGCGCGAGCCTGCATGTGTAAACAAAAACCGCAAACAAATAGTTTTCGTATGTGTTACTTTTGTTGAATGAATTTTTTTTTTTTTTTGTCAATAAAGCTTAGCATGTTTTCAGTTGTATGTGGTTGCTGCCCTAGCAGGTTGTTGCCCGTTCCGAACTCAATTTGTTGCTAGAAAATAGAACGCAAAAAGAAGCGCATTTCGCCTATTTCACCTAGTTCCTTATTTTTTTCCATATTTCCATTACTTTTTTTGTTCATTTTACCAGAAAAAGTCGCTTGCTGTCACTTTGCATTGACATTTTATTTTAGCACACCTCAACTACCAAATTTTAGCTCATTGTCATTCTGTCATTTCACCGCATTATATCTGTCAATTTTGATATTTCCGTGTAAGTGCTGCGAGTTCGTTGTACTGTTCATACTTTCAATGGGAAGTCTACATTAGCCTAATAGATATTCATTTCACTCTGAATTGCTGATATGGCCAAAACGAAAGATAGAATTGAAGCAGAGAATAAAATGGATAATTTGACAAATTCACTGGCGATTTAATTGTCATTTAAATTGAGTTCTGTCAAGGTGTAAGGGGAGTTTATATAATATTTTCCAAATGCTTCCATTAGCGCGCTGAGTGGGGCAAATCGTAGTTTTCCTCACTGTCTCTTCTTTTAAAGTGAATTAAAGTTCTTAGGCATTCAGAGAAGAGGCATTTGACCTATTCTGCTGTGACTGATGCTCATTAAGCGATAATTGAGTCGCTTGTAGTGCAATTAGATTACTAATTGTGCAAGAAGGTTTAGCCATTAATTATTTGATGCGCAGTAAATATGTAGAGCTAATTCTAAGCAGACTTTTGAATAGGATACATATGTATATTTCCTCATTTTGAAACTAATTTCGGGCAATATACCAAAATCCAAATAAGAAAGGTTAGTATATTTTCAATGCGATTGAAAAAAATGGAAAAATTTCGCAGAGTTCATTAGCCACTTAACCTCTAGGCAAAGTGAGAAGAATTCAATTTTATTATTTTTTACAATATTCATTTTCTTACAATTTTCACTTAATAAAAAATATTCGCGAAAAAAGTTAGTGCATACTATTCCTTATTTATTAACCTATCCCTCAGTTATATATACCAATGAAATACGGCATTAACTGGTAGACCTACATAAATAAGTATATATACCTATAAAAATACTTGCGTTCATAAATAAATATGTGACGTGGCAAAATGCCCAGTCAATCAAATATTGACGACGCAGTGCCGAGGTTTGGAAAGGTATACCTTGAACCTTATGTTATACACACAAACACAATATGTATTATACATATATATGTAAGTAAAATACAGTTGCACATACAAAAGCATTTAAGAAGTCACAGGCGCTGGTAGACTCTATTAATTTTGACATATTTATGAAGTGTGCAACAATAGTGACGTGCGATTTCCTTCACTCCACGCACCACACCCTACACAAGCGGCTGTTTTTCTTTTCATTTTCATTACTAGATGTGTAGGTATGCATGTATGTGTGAATGCCAGTGAAAGGAGCATTGGAATCAGAGTTTACTTTGCTGGTGTCTTTGACTGCTGCACCTTTCTTTAATGCTCGCTTTGACATCTATGGCACATAGAGGTTTGCATGTAAGTGTGTGTTTGTATGTGTGCACTTATTGTCATCTGAGATAATTTTCCCTCAATGTCAGCTGCGAAAATTGCAATGTTTTTGGTTTTGTTTTTTTTACTTTTAATTCGATGAAATTTTATGACATTTAAAATCTTATAGGTTTATGAAATATATATATACATACGAAAATATTTGTATGTTTTTTATTATTTTTAAATACATATATGTATGTATAGATGACACATATGTTTTGGAGGGTCGCAATTTCAAGAAAGTAAGTTGGTAAAAAAAAAGAAAGCATGGGATATGTGAATTGTATGCAATTTTTTTTATTTGACAAGCTGATTTTACGAAATTTGGTACAGTTTAATATCAAAAGAATTGCTACATTTTCTGCAGAAATTGTTCAGATCGAGTCACTATAGCAAATAGCTGTCATTAAAAACATACGGTTCAAAATCGAGCTCTTGTAGGAAAACTTTTTTAATTGACGAGATATCTTCATCAAATTTGGCATGGGATATTTTCCAAGGCAATGGTGTAATCTCAGCAGAAATTGTGCAGATCGGATCACTATAGCATATAACTGCCACACAAACTGACCGATCAAAATCAAGTGCTTGTATAGAATTTTTTTTTTGTGAAGCGTAAATAAATCACTAAACCAAAAAAAAAATCGAAAGCCTTGCCATACAACTAACGTCGGCGACCTTTCAATGCAAATTATAAATGTGGCGCACTTCCTGTACACGCTTACAAACGCTTTTTATATAATATAAGTATATCAAACTGCGCTGAGCTCTGAATTGAACGGCGATTTAGATAAGCATTTATTATTTCATTGCTCACACAACTGTGAACTTTAATTAAGGCCCTTTGCACAAAGGCGCATTTCCGTTATCACAATCAGCATGCGGCAACCTGCAACAGGCAACCAACAACAAAAAGCGCTATAACATTGTATGCAGAAACATACATACAGGTGTTAATTTACATAAACATAATAAACATATAGGCGAAATGCCTATGTTGCATGCAACAACAGCAGCAACATAACAAGAAAACATAAACAAAACGCGAAACAATATGTAATAAACGAAAAAAAAAATCACACAGGTGTCTCGCTTTTGGAGCTGCAACATGCTGCTGCAACAATGAACAGCAAAAGTGCAGACGAGAAAACAAAAAAAATAAGTAAAATAAAAAGTGAGCATAAATAAACATCAAGCATGGGTGGAAAAAAATCTGTCAACTGTAAAATGCAACAACAACGTATAACAATCATGAGTCGGTTTGGGCCGCTGCTGACCTTAGCGGTTGCCGCCTTTGCGCTTGGTCGGCACTGCTGGTTAATTCAGCTGCTGGATTGGTTAGTTGGCTGTTTTAGAGGCTGACAGCCCAACAATATTTTTTTATGTTTTCTTTGTTTTGTTTTGTCTGTTTTGGCCGTTTTTTGCTGTGATTATTTTTTTGACATTTGGATTTTTTGCCATTGTGATAAGTCATTGACTCTTCGAAGCACAAAGAGAGCCTTTTATTTTTAGGACAGTAAACGTACGTACGGAAAGTGTGCTTTTAAAGATGTCTGGATGTTTTTTGTTTTGTATTTCAAAATAACGTAACCGGACTTTTCATAAGTCTACAATCCAAGAAAACGTTATTAAAGAAACTACTCAAATTAGAACAAAATTTGAGTTTTGGTTATAAAATGGTTATATATTGGTTATTATACCTTTTTCTATTTTTTTTTTTTTGATGATACGTTGTTTTTAATATATTATACATAATTGGAAAATATTAAAAAAAAATAAATAATTTAAATTAATTAAATTTCAGTTTACAGCTTTATCAATACCAATTTATTTCCATATTCGCAATCAAAGCTAATAAATCGTACGCATTCGCGGCAAAGCGAAACACCAAAGCGAACAATCTAATGTAAAAGTGAAAAAAATTGAAATTTGCGCTAACTTGGCCACTGCCGGCAGCCGCATCTTCAATGTTCGCCAACTAAAGTGTAAGCGAAGCAAATAGCACCAGCTGTGCGCGCAGCTGTAAAGGTGAAATGTGCTGTTCCTGCCCGTTGCTACAAGTACCCAGGCACTTAAATATGCAAGCCCACACAGTACACATACAAACTGCCAGCGTTTGCAGATGCTTCTTGGCCACATTTCTTATGCAATCTTTGTTTTCGATCACTTCAGTTAGTTGCGCCTTTGGAGGCAGCCACTTTATCTTTCATTTGGCAGCCGGAAAATATACATACGGCGCACATTTCTAGCTGTTTGGCATTTGAATTAAATATTAACCATTTCCTGTAGGGAATTTGCTTCATTTTGCACTGTCAGCAACAGCCTCGAGTAGCAGGAAGCAGCGTTGCAATGCAGCAGTGGCGTGCCGAGGGAAATAGATATTGTAAAAGGCAAAATGCTGCACTGCAGTGACTAGAAATGCGGGTGCACGGGTTTGGTCGTAGGGCGTATCACTCAAGGAGTAGCAGAAATTTATTCTCTTTTACTTAAGTGGCTAGCTTCGTACCTGCCGCTATACTAACATACATTCAAGCACAGTATAAACCGGTATTGCCTTACGACCCCATCGCGCTCCTTCAAACAGTAGGAAAAGAAATGGCAACCTTTGATTTTCGATTAGAATTTAAGAGGTTGCGGTCTTTTTACATAAGCTGAAGGCAAAGCATACAAACTAACAATAAGAATATGCTTAATGCAAAACTGGCGCAAGCTCGTTGAAGCTCTTGAAGTACTGACTTGCCAAACAAAAAATGTGATGCATTCTTATTTCAATTATTCGAAAATAAATCGTAAAATATTGTATTTTCTTCATACAATGTCGATTGCAGTTTCTGGCTACTTGGCGCTTTCTTCCCGCTCTTATTATTCTTGCAACCGTTCTTGTGCAGCAGCAGCACTTTTGTCCGATAAATTACAAACAATAAAATTATGACGACCATTATTCTCCGGACCACTGAGTACACAATATCAAAGACGTATTTATTTTTGAAAATAGTGCAATGTATATACATATGTATGTATGTATGTGTGATACATATTTCATGCGTTAGCGAGTCATTGAAATGCGAAGGCGCACAAAGACTGAAAACCAAGGATTATTGTTGGTGGGCAGCCGCTGAAAAAGACCCAGCATATAATGTGGAAAGAATGGACTATGCAATAGGCTATTACTTTCTTATTTATGGGTGTACTACGAGGACGGGGCAATGTCACATAAACAACCAGCAGTCGGCGCATAGCGGTCAGCCGCCATGTGGCATGCTTCGCATTTACCTGTCTACAATTGCAGCATGAACATTGAGTTTTTGGCCACACAGCATTTGCAGCAATATTTTATCTTACTTATGTACATGTCTTATGGATAAGCATACATATGTATGTAGGAATAAAGGTGTTCACGCTTGATGCTTGAATTTACTGTAAGTGGCTTAGAAGATAATCGTTTCTGGCAAATGTGATTAATGCCTAAATATCATATTTTCCTTAATGAAATAGAACGATTAAAGCTTAGCGTTCGCTAATTAATGTTTCATTAGCTTACACGAGCGTGTTTCATGAGCTAAATGTTTTATAATATTTGTATTCTTAAAAAATGATTTATCGAACTTTGACTGCCGTTTGATTGGTTTATATGTATGTATATCAGTAGTAGTTCCCAATAAATAAAATAAAAATAAAAAAAAAATAAAAAGTTAATAAAGCACATATAAACACATACATACATAGTCATAAATGTAGCGCCAGAAGGGCAGCCCTCAGAGCTTACGCGTGTAAATCCACGCGCATGCGCAGTCATTGAACCATGCGCAAGCTCAGCGAAACTGCGCAGAATAATATAACTGCGTATTTACCAACCAACTTTGCTTGAAAAGGTAGCGAGCCGCTTAAAAACTGAAACTTCTAAAGCAATACTTGAGAAATGATTGTTGTATCAGCGGAACAATAAATTTTATAAGAGCTTTAGGCAGCGTTATGCCAATTTAAAGGCAGTAAGCTGAAATGAAGCTGGCTGTCAAATATCTACTATACATATGTATGTACATATGTATAAGCAAATGTAAATACATACATATGTATAGAAGACAGTAAACACATACATACGTATGTATGTATGTAAGTATATAGATAGAAGGTATTGAAGGATTGAAAAAAAATTTTTTACAATGTAAATGAAGTATAAAACTAGATAAAATGTTAACTTCGGCTGCTCGGAAACCATTATACTCTTCACAGGTGCCTTTCTTATAGCATAAAAAGGTAAAAAGAGATACATATTTATATTGATTTTGATCAGTCAATTTGTATGACAGCTAGATGCTATAGTGGTACGATCTATACTATTTATCCGGAGACTGTATCATTGCCCTAAGCAATAACACGTACCAAAGTTCGTATAGATATCTTATTAAATAAAAATCTTTTCCATATAAGCACTTAATACCGAACGTTCATTTTGTATGGGAACTATACGCTATAGTGATTCGATATCGGGGGTTTCGACAAATTTCGAGAAGAAAAAAAGACTAGTACCAAATTTTAGGCCGATATCTCAAAAACTAAATAACCAATAGGTTAAATTGACTCAGCTCCTCACGCTAATCACATCTTTATATATATATTTCTTGGCGTGTGTATGTCACAAAACTCCTCCTAAACGGTTGGACCGATTTTTATGAAATATTTTGTGTTGATGAATGTGTTGTCGAGAATGGTTTAGACTTACAATTTGGCCTACTGGAAAATTTTTTTAATATCAATTTTTTATTCGTAAGTAGTTGTTAAATTTGGAATGTTTTATATTGGATCCGGTAGACTGCGCTACCATCACTGTATCAAATATTTAATAATATTCTATTTTAATTTCAGTTTGTCCCGACAGTGGGTGCTGCGATCAAATGAAACAAAATATTTCGTAATTTTGTGTTATTAATGTGTCGTTTCAAGTCTTGTGCTAATTAACACATTAATTAAAAATTTAATTAGTGTTCGAAGAGTTTTGTAATACTTTTCGTTTCGTGGGCTTTAAAACAAAGCGAAAAGCTCAATAACCTCGTTCAGGGTATAAAAAATAAAGTGAATTACAGAAACTCAGACAGCTTAAATGATATATACATGACTTCCAAGCTCAGTGAGATATGATCAAACAATTGGAATAAAAAACCCGAGCAACGAATTACCATTGAATATAAAAATAAAGATATTCAATAAAGATTCGAAGTCGTACTTTCAACAAGCTGATAATTATGAAGAATTTAAGAGCTAATTTTTTGCTTAGACTACACACAGAAAAGCATAAAACTTGTGTAATTTTTATCAGATATTTTAAAATCGAGAAAGCTCAAGTGTTTTATAAAAAATAATTTGCTAAAAATATAAAACAAATAGTCAAAACAAAATTCCAAATATTTAAACAATTGCTGATAACCAAAACAAGCTAATATATAGAGACCAAAAACGTGCGTCTGCTGGCATTTGGTGAGAATACAATAAATAATGATATATGTACATACAAGACACGGGTGTTATATGTTATATGTACTTATGTATGTATGTATTATGGCATACATGCATACATACATTTATGAATACATACATAAAATTATACTACCGCTCAAAACAATTGCAAATGAGCTGGTTATTTATTATTATTTACAGCAATACAAAAGTTTTTGCCGAATTAAAATAATTTCAGAACTATTTCGACAAACCAATGAAGCGGGGGCAAGAACAAAGCGGGCATGGAAAGTGCAAAAATCACAACACAGACAATAACAATAATAACATCCGGCAAAACAAGCGCTCGTGTCGAGATAAGGCGAACAGTATAGACGGCCAAGCATACATATCTACATAGTACCAATCGGCACTACATAGTAAAGTATGCACTTAGGCACACACACACAAACAACTGTAGCAAGCACTGGCTAAAAATTTTTCCCATTTATTTAATTCATTGAATTAGTTTAGTTTGTAAACGAGCGTGCGAGTATGTGAACGAGTGATGTGCTAAATGGTCGTTTGAATTAATTAAATGTAGTCGGCGATGAAATTCCTCAGCGCTCGCTAACCTTTCCCAACTGAAAAATAGACATGCAACGCTGCTTTGATAGACAAAACAGCAGTCAAAGAAGAAGAAGACAATAAATAAACTAAACTAAAACTTCAAGAAAAAGCCTCAAACCCAATGGTATCGGCATCAATGTGAAGGTGCTGCACAGTGTTTGGCCATCAATGCTTAAATCTATCGTCTATCATCTATAACGCGAAGATTCAACAGATTTATACAATATTATGGACGAATGCTCGAAAGAATTCAAATGTGCTAGCGAGAAACATCTGAGTATGCTGACCAGCACGTAGGCCGTTGATGTGCTGTAATGTTTATAAAATTTAAATTAGTTCGTTTATCTAACATTGAACGAGGCCATCACCGCAGAAGTCAAAAGCGTTAAAACACAGCGTTAATCTCAGCACAACAAAGCATATCGATCTTGCGTAATCGAACGTGGTAATAGAATGCTGGTTGTAAAGATTTAGAAACTAGTTCCATAATAAATAAATACATAAATATAAACGTATGAGGCTAGAATGAATGCCGGCTTTGTATGCTATTAATCGTAGAAGGTATAAACAGGTAAAGAAGCTATGCACGTTAACTCAAAGTAATCTACAGACAGATCTAGGAAAGCATGTAACTTGTGGATTTATGTGCTGATGTTTCTCACAACATTTACGACACAAAATTTACGACCCAACCAACACTAGTCTAAACCTGCTCTAAACCTCCAAAATATGTTCTATTTTATTTTGTTTGGCAAGGTCGTTCCCAAATTGCTTTTTTTAACAAACTTACACCTCAACTTAACAGCTTACATATTTACGATGTCAAGCGCATATTTTAAGCTGGCCATTTCTGCTATTTTTTGTTTTAGCAAATTTTCCAAAACTTCCACTACTCACTACTAAGTGCTAACAGAAAATTTATGACCGATTTATATGCAAATGAGCGTGAAAAGTCACACTCTACACTTAGAACATTTATTCCAATACACAATCCTAAAAATACATACATACATACATATATGGACTAGATCTAACTGATAGACAATTTCTCACGTATAAACACAGTCATGTTCTTAGCGTTATTTTTGACTAAAGTTTGAAGTATTTTCTACTCACTTTCATGGTTCAATGTTTTTCAAACGTTTTGTCTTGAGAAATTGTTTCATCAGGTGTTCTTCTAAATATTTCAAACGCCGTTATATTTTCGCTTGATAAAAAATACTTGAAGCGCATTTGTAAGTCTAAGTTATTTCAATTTATTGTCTAATTTATCTTTTTCTCAATTTTGTCTTCAACAATTCTTAGCATTTTTTTAGTTCTTGTAGTGTTGCTATCGCACTTGTCGGGTTTAGTGACCCCTTCAGAGCAACATTCTCCTTTCACTAATTTATTCACTTTTCTAATGGTATCAAGAAGGCTATTTGTCTTTGTTGATATAGAAGGTAGTTTGAAAATGGTAAACTAACTGTTACAAACTCTTCAACCCGCGGATTCACACTCAACTGAATTGTTTGAGTAATTAGCTGCAGGACTATCTAAGAAACATCAACATATTTTAAACAAACACATATGTAAATTTTGCTCAAAATTGACCTTAGTTTAAGAAATATTTTAAAACTTTCTCACGTGTAATTTGTAGAGCTAAAGATACAAGATATATCATGATTTATTATTGATAGCTTAAGCCTTAGGAGGCAGTAACTGAAACTAACGTGGAACATTTTCTAAAATTAACTAACGCAAAATAAAAAGTTGGAGGTCATTTGCTAAGTCCAAGATGAGTAGTCATCGTTTAGGATGCTTACGCTTGACACGAATGCAAACTCTGCGGCCTCACTGTCGATACCTCCTCTAGTGTATCATACTATGGCGACCCCAGATACTTGAAGATGTAAAGAGATTAACGGAAATCAAAAGTTTTCAAAATGAATCACCGATTATTAAAGTACATTAAGTTCTCTAAATGTACACTTTTATATGTTTATTAAATAAAAACATCTTCTAAAATCAAATGGACGAAAAACACAATTTTTTCTGACTTGCTAGTCTTTAAGTATGGTCTAAATAGCTAAAAATGTCGTCCGTAATCCGCTCTCAACTCAGACTCTTGAAAATTCAATATTTACTAATAAACTTTTGACCATAACTCAGTGGCTTTAAGGTTTTAACACCTACTTGGCTATTAATAATGTTGCTAAAACCTGCCACAATCGACTAACTGACACAGCTGATTGTCATGCATACAAAATGTATGCTAGCCCTGAGTAAATATGTACATATCAGTGGCGCGTCTACGAGGGGGTCTTTGGGTGTCAAAATCTGCCGCAAAACCGGATAACGATAGTTCGGTAATAATAGTAAAAGAATGACCAAAAATTTATATCAGGGAATAAAGTGAAAAAGGAAAAGATGTTTTATTGACAATGTCCAACCAGTTAAAAGTGTTTCGGAATTGATTGCACGAAGTGCGCTGCTTCCACATTTAAACCTGTTTTTCAGTATAACCCCACAGAAAGAAATTCTGAAGCCGCTACTGATAGATATGTATGTATGTACATGAGATTGTGCGTGCTTTATTGCCGCTTGTAAGTGATGACGTCCCTGTCGCCGTTTGTGAAATGCGTGCCAAATATTGACTGACTTCTGCATGCAAAACACTTTTACGCCTTGTCAACATGCAAGACAACAACAACCTGTAAGCCATCAACCTAGTAAATACATGCCATAAAGCATACATACATATCTATTTACATATATGTATGTATATACACATTACATATGTATTTGCGTACTTACAGCAGGCAATCCGTCAGAAGTCCGTCAGCAGGCAGCGCTGCCAACGGTTACCGGTTGTTTATAGTGTTCATTATTTGTAAAAAAAAAAAAAATAAATTTATTTATGGTGAAATTTGCGTGACAGGATAAATTCAATGAAGCAACAACTGCAACTAACTTTTGCTATATAAAGTTTTTACTGCTCGCTACTTCAACTTATTCGCAAGTAACTCAATGCATTTAAAGGAATACAATTACAGCACAGCGGTTAGTATGTATGTAAGTACTTTCAAGTAGTAGCAATATAATAACTAAAGTTGCGGCTTGTTGGCATAGTAAAATATGTTTTGGTGTATGGGCACCCAGAGTGGGTTAAGCGCGACTCTACATGCTCGCGCATGCCAAATGAAAACTGCTCGGATTGCTGCCAAATTGCTGGAAGGTCGAAAGGCCAAGGATTTTCCAGTACAGTTATGTACATAAACTCAATATATCTGTATTAAAGTAAGTTTAAATAGTGTATAAAGTCGGTAGTAATAAAAGCTGGCGCTCAGCTGGCCTTGAGTGTAAACAAAGGGTGTGCCCTGTGCGCAGCAATGGGTGTGCTTTCGTTGACCTTGGCACAAACTGGCGCGGAGGCACACTACCTACAACTTTATATAACATTATTTTAATGAGAAATTCAAGTAACGAGTTGAAGTGGCGAAGTTATCAAATTACAACTGTAACTGCTGTGTCGGCGATAGAACTCCGAGCAGCAGCGACGCATTCAATTAAAATAATTATTTGCACTTCCTCATTTAGGCGTGCTTGCTGTTTTTGCTTTCTGCTCTTCATTTCGAGTTTTCGGTTGACTTTTGGCACTCCCCGAAACGAGTTTGCGCCTTAAAAGGCAAAATTTATACGCACATATGAGTTTTGGTTTATTTGTATGCCACCCATACTCGTATTGCTGCGCCTATTAATTAGCAATTAAGTGCGGCATCTTCGCTGCCAAATGTGCGCTGACTCACACGCGGTCTGGCGATGAGTTTGTGAACGCTGAATTCTGATACGCTTCTCTGTGCTTGGCTTACAAATTGACTGTATCAAAAACATCCTACGCCTTCCTCCGCGGTTATCTTAAAAAACGCCCACTTGTTTAACGCTGGTTATTCTCATACGCTCATACTCGCAGCTTTCGTTAGTTAGTTAAAGCTGTTGACAATGAGACAATTAATGAGTTGAACGGTTTGGCAATAATATTTCGTTTTCCCACATTTAAGCTAAAAACGAGTTTATATAGAGAGTGAGTTGATAAGCCATGAAAATTTGCGACCAAGCTAAAACTTGAAAACTTGGTTATTAAGCTCCCAAAGTAAAAGGTAAATTTAATTAATGATCTGTGTGAGCCTGTACTAAGGTTTCGGGCATTACGGTATTCGGGTATTAAGGTATTTGGTATTGTTACAGCATTGCCAAAATAAAACTTACACTCGTTCAGTAATTGTTCTATGAATTCTATGGATAAAGAGATATCGAACATACCTGAAAGAAAGAAGAAAAAATATGATTAGTTATATGTTGAAATGGTGATAAAATATGTATGAGTGAAATAGCAATTCTCAACCAGTTTAAAAAAATTTAAAAGTTTTCACTTGATAGATAAGATGTTGCTTTTTCTTAGCATAATTCAACAGTGCAAAATTGTAAATTATCGAAATATGAAAAAATCGATTGTTTTTAAATTTTATCGAAATATTAAAACAAATCGATTATCGATTCATAATTTTAATATGTTATTTTCAATAGTATTCGAATGGCATAAATTATCGAAATATGAATATTAGCGAAATCTAAAAAAATTGAGTGTTTTTAAATTGATAGAACATGAAAAAAATCGATAATCGATTTTAAATTTTATTATGTTACTTTAAATGGTATAAATTATCTAAAAATTAAAAATTCGATTATTTTTTGTTTTTATATGAGAAATAGTATGATGATACAAATATTTATTTCTTTTGCACCCAATAATGGCTCTCCAGGTGTTATTGTTCATACAGACTGTGCCCCTTAAGTTGGTCAGTATGAACATTAACACCTGGCAAACCTTTTTTGGGCGCCAAATTATACACAAATTTGTAATCATAATACTATTTCTCGGATAGGCATAATTGTTTGACCTCAAAACGTGCTAACAGTTCTAAAATTTCTTTGGAACGTAACAGTTAAATAACTTTGTGCGTAACAGTTAAATAACTCAAAACTAGTTTTAATAGATTTTTATGGTCCATATATAGCATAGTTTCCATTAAAGGCACTTTAAAAGTTTTAATGAAAATTTTATTATGAAAGAGTATACTTCTTTAATTGTCTAAGTATGAATTTTTAATAGTTGGAAGTTATGAAAAGTGCTGTGACTTCTTGGGCCTTAATGCGTAATTAATATGCAGAGCCTTAAGTCAACGTTGAAATTAATTATGACCATAAACATAATAAACAAAGAACCCACAAAGATGCGCTTTTAAAAATAAATTCATGCACTAGCATCAAAATTGCTTGGCACAAATAAATAATTGTTATCGAATATACATACATATGTGTAATTTATAATAATACATACACATAAGATTAAGCAGCGCACCGATAAGCGACTGTGACGCAAATTGGCAAGTTTTTGGAGTTGATATATTTTGGTGCTTCAACTTCAATTCCCCACCTGCAGTTATTGTATATGCCCACCTGTGTTGTGTAAATATAGTATATGCACGTTTCTAAGTTTGACAGTGCGTCTGAGTGGTAGCGGTTCCATGGAAATCAGTCGTTCATAGAATCTGCCTACTACCATCTGCACCTCATACAACTTGCCCACTTATTTCCTTTGTTCGGTTATGTGCGTTATTAGAATGACAATGCTTTGGGAGTTGCCCACCAGCAATAACAACAAAGTGATAACATAAACAAAAAACGAAAGGGACAATTGAAGTCAATATGGCTTACGATTAATAAATACGAACAAATGAGCACACAGAAAGGTGACTTTAAGCATGTGTGTGTATGTGTGTCACAGTGTAAAAAGTTATATAGTACAGTGAGCATGAATGAACGACTTCCGCTGCAGGGAAAAAATAAAACAAATAATTCCCTTCCTATTATTAGTACGAGCATGCATGTGTGGTAAGCTTTTTCATAAAGATCTAACTTAAAAAGTGTAAAAAAAGGGTTCGAATTTAAATTGATCACTATATGTACATATATGCACATAATATTATATTGTAGGTGAACTAAAACGTGATTTTATGTTGCCAACCCGAAATTCGGTAACATCAGTTACAATCCGCTTGCGCGTCAAATAAAATATTATATAATGAGTTTTAAAGAGCTGCATAAGCCTCCCTGAACTCTCACACAAACCAGTTGATTTCCCTAAAAGGCTTATACTCATCACGAGTTGTATGATTATACCGCGTATGTTGCCGCTATTGCTTCTATTTAACGCCCTTCGCCAAGCGCTTTTGTTTGCGGTCAATCGTTTGTATGGCTGACGGCGCAAATGTGGCATAAAAATTAAAATTTACGTAAATTGTGGCAAGTGTGTGTATGTATATGGGTGCTTTTTGTATATTTGTATCAGAGTGTATAGCAACGTTTCTATGTGTGTGTGGTGTGCTTACGATCAATGACCAAAGGTTTATGAAAGAGCGTACGTAATTCTCCATTGTTGCTCTTTCCAATGTCCCATTTGACAGCGGAAGCATTTATATGGCTGCGGGTGACCTTTTATGGAGAATACAAATGTATTCAGCGTTTACTTTTGACAAGAAAACAGGTGAAAAGGGTGTGCTAGAGGGAAAATCGATTTTTTCTAACTTTAACGTTAAGCGAATGCAATGGAGAAACTGAAATTCACAGTATTACTGACCTAGGCTGGGCTAGATACAGTATACATATCGTCACCTAAAATGCAAGATAACGTAACACCACTTTTCATAAGTTTACAGGCGAAAGAAAAACGTTAAAATACAAACCACTAATAATTAAAAAAAAATTAGTTTTGGTTATAAAATGGTTATATATTGGTTATCGTGCACACATATTGAAACAAAATTAGTTTTCGTTATAAAATGGTCATATTGAAAAAAAAATGTGGGCTATAAACTGGTTATATATTGGTTATTACTGACAGCGATTTTTGATTTTTTTATGATACGTTGTTTTGCATTTTAGGTGGCGATATGGATCTGAATATCTCTTTTTTGAACTTTTAGACCAAAATACGCAAATATTATATATTGCAAATGATTGTCGAAATCAAATTCGAATCGTTTGTAAAGCAATTTTTTCTGCACTTGTTGTTATATTCGAATATATATCGGTAAAATAACAACAAATTCAATATGTTTCTTTCAAGCAATTTAGTGTAAAATAAAGCAAATAAAAAATTAAGGAATTCTTAAAAAAATAAGAAATTAATGCAAAGCAATCTAAATATACCATCCAAGTCCACATATCAGCGCTTTGGTCCACCTGTTGGTGCACAAATCGAATTCTTTCGAAAATGCCTCAGCGCTTAGATTTCACAGGCAACCACACCTGTATGGGCAACATAATGTCTTGCCATCCCCACATCGATCACTTTCCACATGCCAAAAGAATCCGCATTCTTGTCTAAGAATAACTTTTTCTCTAGAAAAAAATACAAAACCAACAGCGGAGGAAAACAAACGCGCCACCAATAAGGCAAGCAAAAGAATGCTGCAGCACAAGTCAAACATATTGGCAATTTTCAATTTCTACAGCAATTGACTATTTTTAAATCGCCGCCAACAAAGCAGGCGCGAGACGTGCCAGCGCACAAGCCAAGATGTATAATGAGTGCACATTTGTCGCAGAAGAAAAGCGCTGCAATGCGACGTATTGTTAAGGGGTCCGAGCTAGACAGCTAACCTGCTTGTGTTGTGCACGTCCGACGCTCGGACGATTAGCGGTGATCGACGGTGATCTATACAGATCGCGACGCGCATCTTTCACTGTCGTCCATGGTTTGAGCGACGCGACGCGCGACGAACGCTGCTAAACCATTACCTGTCGCTGCCTTGAAGGCCGTTTCTATCAAGTCTGTTTGGTGCTCCTTGTAATTTGTACGCCTCTTTAGCTAATTGAACCGGCTGTGACGTGTGTGCAGACGGCGCACAATTTCCTTTAGTTTAGTGATCAGTTAATCGCTGTTTGCCGTGCGCCAGTCGCTGCTACTTGACTTGAAACGCGCAGACGGCGCGTAAAGAAATTAACTCTGTTGTGACTTTTCACAATGAACGCGCGCAACATTTGGGCAAGGCGTTGCGGCGCGCGAAATAAATCACCGGTCAGTGGCCGCATGACGCCGCGCGGCGGTCCGACAGCCTGTTAGATGTAGATCGTTGTAGATCGTTTAATCTACAACAGTCACATTCATGCTTTATGGCTGACAAACTGGCAGAGCTGGCTTTTCCAAAACGCAGACGCCGACGTAGCTTCCATGAATCTGCTGCACCACAGTTTTCAAGACACACATTCAGTTCTGGCTTGGCAATTGGCTTGCTGTACATGATCACCAGTGCGGCAGACACGCGGCTGGTGTTAACCTGTCGGACTTTTAGCGGCGCCAATCTGCTTCGCTACCGTTTAGTGGCGGTTCCTTATTGCTGGATACGCCACTCAAATGGCCTAGTGTAGGCCGCTGTGAGTTAGACTTGATAGAGTGGGCGTGGCGGTTTTAAATTACACTTTTTGCGCGTTCAGCGTCGCACGAGTTTACCGTAATTGTTGCATAAATGCCAGTTATTTTTAAGGGGAGCACGCAAAAGCTGAACAAAATGGGTTCAGTGGAAAAGAAATAAGAAAAAGGTTAAAGATGTCAAGAAAATATAAATATTGTGTCAAATATGCTAAACCGATAAATCTTCATCAATTGGCATGCGTATAGAAATAAGTTTTATGTAAAAATTTTAATTTTAAGTGTGAACGGGGCTTATGGTGATTTACTTACTGGTCTTACAATGTCCTAAAAAATCGGAAAAATCAAAACAATATTTTTTTATAATTCGTTGGTTTAGATATTCAAAAATATCTTCCAAACAGAATTTTTCAAAATTCACATTTTCTATCACTATTTTATTTTTTAGATGACCACAAGGGTGAAATCATGGTGATGCGGATATGATCTTTTTTCCCTCTACATCAAAGACGCATACCTCAAGAATTTTTTATTATTTTTTTTTGATAAATTTCGTATACTATTAAAATATAAATAAACAAATGATAAAAAAATGGGTTTTAAAATATCAATTGTCAAAAACTCTCGAAATTTTGGCCTCTAACCTAGAATACCTCGGTTATAACCGCGCCAGCGTTGTCTACGTCTATAAAGAAGAAGAAACTAGAATAACTTTAGTTATTATAAAATAAACTTATACTCAAATGAAGAACGCCCGCGTGATCGTTTCACGGTCACATTTTATGGATTTACATTTATTTGCTTACTTTTATGAGTTTAAGATAGACAAAACACATTAAGAAAATGTATTAACTCAAATTGATACACGATTTTCTGTCAATTATGTAAATGTTTTGGAGTCATGCCTTATAAAGCGCCAACAAATTGCTCGTAAATTCAAATCCAACCCAAATTGTCGGCAAAAGTTCGCCATATATGTAAGGTTGGCTCACAGTAATTTATTCGACTTTTCAACTTTTCAAACTTTTGTAGCTATATTTTTGAGTTTGAAAACAAAAGCTGCCTACGAAAGAGACTTCACAGAAATGTCTTAAGAAAATTCTCACATTATACTTTATTGGATTTCCACTTTATAAAAATTTATCATTGTATACCCGTAACACCTACAGTCGGATCTACAGCTATCGCTCAATAAAAGTACACAAGATATACCCTCCAATAAAAACAATTAATCACAGAAAAGTCAAGAAGGTTAAGATGTTACAACCATTATCTGTTTGTTTTGATCAACAGTGCACACACTTACAATACACGTAGTCACACTATGCGGCAATTTCACTCATAAGAAAGGGAAACTCGCGCTTTCATATTTGATGATCCTCGAAACTTGAGTGGCGATCAGGGTCAACATTTCAGTTATTATTGATATTACAGTGGATGACATGGCGATCTTTTTGTATATGCAACAAAGCAGAAAAATCAAATTGATGACAGTGTGAAAATTAAGTTGTTAAAAGTGTTGGAAAAGGCTACTAAAGAAATTATGAACGCTTGAAGAATGCATGTGTAAGAAAGTGATACTCAAAGAAGAAGAAGAAACAGCATGTCATGGTTCCCTGGTTTTTTGCACCTTTAGACAATATAATATAATATAACGGACGTTGCAGAAGAAATAAATAATATAAATAGAAAAAATGATGACTTGTCTTTTATAAAGAAAAAAAATTATGAACATCATTTTTGCAACTCGTTTTTGGATGAGTTCATTAATTTCATGTAGAATGACTGTCATTTTGATGAGTGTGGCGCAAGCTAATAATGAAGTGAGTGAAAAGTGAAAGAAAGTTTCAAATAAAGCAAGAATCCGGGAGGTAAGCAGTTGCTTACAAAATGATGGTGTAAATATGTATCCTCGAGTATGTCAACAGTGAGCGATGCGATCTCTACGTGCATATCAAAAACCACTAAATTGAAAAAATTTGAGTTTTGGGTATAAAATGGTTATATATTGGATATATGTTGGTTATATACTGGTTATGTCTGTCAGTGGAAGCCGAAAATTAATGCTACAAATATCTAATTTGATATAGGGAGTCGTAAGCAGTAATAAACTCAATTTTGATTTTTTTGATGATGCGTTGTTTCGCATTTTAGATGGCGATATGTATGTATAGTATATGTATATGTAATTAGAAGCGTGTCCAGCTGGAACCAGCGCTGTGCATTTTCACAAAATAGGTTAATATTTTTCGTATATTTAGCATTTTATACCAAAAATTAATAATCTTAACAAACCATAAAGCCTTATGACGCACACCCATTTATTCGTATATTATTTGTGGGTGTGTGTGGGCAAATATCTGATCATCGCTTGTATCTGCTTGTTGTTTCAGATGCACAAAATGCGCGTTTGCTGTTGGCATTCGACGCAGCTATTTTGCAAAAAGTTTTTATAAATCTTCCAAGTGTACAAAATGGAGTGATCTCATCATCTTTGATATTGCGCTGTGACTGTCCATTTGTTTTGTCTTTTTTTCTCAGACACATGGGTAGGAAATTGTAATTACTTTCGCACAAACAAAAGTGCAGATAAAAATTCAAAAATGACAAATTGCAACAACAAGCAGTGAGAACATCTGAAATAATCAACAAGTCTGTTGAAATTTGTGTAAAAACGTTTAAATTGATTTTGAACATTTGCTGGCAATTATTGCCGCAACGCAAATCGTGCTCATGTTATCTAACACGCTCGTGTGTGGCTACAAGTGTAAAGTAAACAGACATTCGAGTTTTCTGCTTCTAATGAGCAAAACATATTTTTGTATTTTTAAAAATTACACTTCTTAAAAGAAATAACTACATATTGGGCAGTCGAAAAAGTCTTTTCGTATTTCTAATCAAATTTTAACTTTTTTGTTTGTGATATTTTGTAAAATTTTCAAAGAAAAAAATTCAAAACTCGGGTTGTACCCACAAAACTATCACTGGGGTCAACTTGAGAATTAAAAATAATAATCTAGAAATCGAATTTTTGGAAACCGAGAAACCCAAGTACCCTCACTATAACAATATCAAAAGTAAGAAAATTACTCAGTGTAATAACTTATTCATATGACGTACTACAAAAACAATTCTAAAACGAAAGAAATTTATATTAATTTTTAATTATTCAGCATGTATTTTCATTTGCTACACTTGATTCGCAATTTGTCTCACTTGTGCCACTCAACGGTTGCTGCAAATTATCGAGGCACATTTTAGAAATGTATTCACCAAAAGCCTTTGCCTTTTTCTAAACTTGACACTCAATTCCGCTAATTGTTTTGGCATATAAATGCGGCAATGATGTCATTTGACGAATATTTTACATTTTTAAAAAGTATTTCAGCGACCGGTTGAAATTTAACTGAATTGTGCAAATTAGCAGCGAAACAGGTATTAATAAATAATTTCGCATTTTATGAATAAAGGCTTTGTGTACACAAATGCGCGAGTACATAAGCGGTGCTGAGACAACAATGAGTTATCTAAAGGCAATGAGACAAATGGAATGTGCAAACAATGAGTAAAAATATATGAGAAACGCAATAAAATTAATTAACAAATATTTCGCTATTGTGAATGGTTCGCAAAAGAGATCTTTCTAAAGCTTCACAAACTGAAACACTACTTTTAGAAACGAACTTTGTAAAATATGTATATATCGTCACCTAAAATGCATAACAACGTATCATCAAAAAAATCGAAATTGTGTTTTTACCGATTCACTACATCATATTTCATATATGTAGTATTAAATTTTTGGTTTCCGCTGTCAGATATAACCAATATATAACCAATACATAACCAATATATATCCAATATATAACCATTTTATAACCAAAACTCAAATTTTGTTTCAATGTCAGTGGTTTCCATATATCGTTTTTCCTTCGATATGCGATTTGGATATTTTGTATGTAACAAGCTTGATAAATCTCAAAACAAAATATTTCCCAAACAAAACTAAATAATTTGCTATTTTTATGGTTTTGCCAACGTTTGCTTATAGATTTTGATAAAGCGCTCGATAGATAGTGGTCGTTGCGAGTAATAAACAGTAAACAAACTAAAAGCCGCTATACCCTCCGCTTCCTGCACCACCTCACGTGTTGCCTTCTCTGCCGCTCAGCGAAACGGACGCGACAAAGAAAAGTCATTGGCGTAAAGAAATGTTATCTAAATACTAGTGCTCAGCGAAATGCCGTTAGATAAGCGTTGCGTTGATGTTGCAGATAAGAAAGCCGTGTTTTTGTTTTGCAAAATTACAGAAATAACAATAAATTATATGCGAAAAAATGCCGCTTTTGCGACTCGTTGATTGTGCAGATTATAGAGGCGGCTTATGGCCGTTGATTTATGAGCGGTTGAATGCCCGTCCGGCTGGTAGAAAAATCAAGGTGAGTGGACTTTTTTCTTAAACCAACAGTGAGGGCTTTAAGCAGTATTATGGAAGATGAAGCACATTTGATAGAAAAGGGCTAAATAAATATAGCTATAATACGGTTATAAAGGGTGATTTTTTAAGAGCTTGATAACTTTTAAAAAAAAAAAAACGCATAAAATTTGCAAAATCTCATCGGTTCTTTATTTGAAACGTTAGATTGGTTCATGACATTTACTTTTTGAAGATAATTTCATTTAAATGTTGACCGCGGCTGCGTCTTAGGTGGTCCATTCGGAAAGTCCAATTTTGGGCAACTTTTTCGAACATTTCGGCCGGAATAGCCCGAATTTCTTCGGAAATGTTGTCTTCCAAAGCTGGAATAGTTGCTGGCTTATTTCTGTAGACTTTAGACTTGACGTAGCCCCACAAAAAATAGTCTAAAGGCGTTAAATCGCATGATCTTGGTGGCCAACTTACGGGTCCATTTCTTGAGATGAATTGTTGTCCGAAGTTTTCCCTCAAAATGGCCATAGAATCGCGAGCTGTGTGGCATGTAGCGCCATCTTGTTGAAACCACATGTCAACCAAGTTCAGTTCTTCCATTTTTGGCAACAAAAAGTTTGTTAGCATCGAACGATAGCCATCGCCATTCACCGTAACGTTGCGTCCAACAGCATCTTTGAAAAAATACGGTCCAATGATTCCACCAGCGTACAAACCACACCAAACAGTGCATTTTTCGGGATGCATGGGCAGTTCTTGAACGGCTTCTGGTTGCTCTTCACCCCAAATGCGGCAATTTTGCTTATTTACGTAGCCATTCAACCAGAAATAAGCCTCATCGCTGAACAAAATTTGTCGATAAAAAAGCGGATTTTCGGATTTCGAACCGAACACTGATTTTGGTAATAAAATTCAATGATTTGCAAGCGTTGCTCGTTAGTAAGTCTATTCATGATGAAATGTCAAAGCATACTGAGCATCTTTCTCTTTGACACCATGTCTGAAATCCCACGTGATCTGTCAAATACTAATGCATGAAAATCCTAACCTCAAAAAAATCACCCGTTATATTAATGAAGAAAAAATATGTAAACATCACATGGTAAATTTTAAATGCAATCAGTCGAAATGAAGTATTTTGCTATATATGCATATTCTTTAATCTAGCAATTAGCATAATTAAGTCATTTGACAATTAAAATAATTAAAATTAATTAAAAATAATAATAAAACAATAAAAAACTATTATAGTTTGAGCCATTTTCTGTAAAAAGTGCACTCAGCGTTCTGTAAGTGACAAAGCCTATTAGTGTGCAATACTTAAATACATACATACGTACATATATAAAATGCAGATAAGGCATTTGGTGACTGCATTAACTCACTTTGCATTGAGAGGCAATGCTGCGAGTTCAAGCGGACAGTAAACTAACTCGAATGACAATTAAAAGTGCATTTTACTGTGACGTTAATGGCACAGCCAACGAGATAGGAAGAATAATAGAATAATTATATAAATAAATTTACTACCAACAATGTTAGAACTCGCAGCACACGCTAAATGCTCTATATGAAATATTTAAGATAAACTTCTTTTAAGTATCAAAATTGATTGAAAATAAAATAAAAATTAAATTCGGCTGCAACGAAGCTATAATACCCTTCACATTTGTATTTCTTATAGCATAAAAAAGTATAAAAACATCTTTATATTGTATCTGATCGATTAGTTTGTATGTCAGCTATTTTCTATAGGCAGAAAAACTTCGTCACCATTAGACACCATTTTTCGAAGCACCTCCAAGAGCTACCAGAGCAAAGTGAACCAAAATTTTTCAAACTGAAGCACCGATTACTAAAGTACATTAAATTAAGTAAATCCATATTATTTTTTAATTATTTATTATATAAACTGCTTCTTAAAAAATCTCAAGGAAAACTTTTATTCTTTAACTTGTAAGTATGTAGATATAACCACTTAACTATATTAATAAGAAAAAGTGTGGAGAAACTTAAGGCAATATTAAAAAGTACATATTCCTTAACTTAGTATTATTTAATTAATTTTTTTTTAAGATTAATTTTTTTTATAATGCCTCCAACCACCTTCGAAATATTCCGAAAAAACCTTGTTAACTAACAAACTCATAACAACAATAAAAAACACATAATAGTACGGACTTAAAAAGCATATTCGTGTGCACGAAAGTATTATCACATTTCAACGCAAACATGTAATTAAGTAATTATTATTATTCGCTACACAATTTCATAAATCACCACACATCTCTGTTTTCTCAGCTTAGCTAATCATTTATTTTTTTGCCTTTGTTTTTCTCATAATAATACCCGTTTGAGTCCGTGTTGCGCTCGCACTCAACATAAAAATTATTTTGTTGTTGTGTTGCCGTGTACTTTAATTGAAAAAAATTGGCGTCATTAATGTGTGAAAATGCAGTGCCCGTAATAACAGTAATTTTATTTGGCTATTTGGACAGTGGAAAAGTAAAAGTTCCGGCAACTTTCAAACTAGCAAACTAACTAAAACCAAAATTTTAACTAATACTCGAAAATATTAGCAATGCACTGTGGGCTGCAGTACTTTGTTGTTGCTTGGACTTTTTGTCAGTCAGTCGGTCCAGTCTAGCATATGACCATACAATGTAATCTGCTTGTAAAAATATAACGCGCTGTTATGGCATTATGCGTTTGGTCACTATTGTTTGGCTTCATAGCGACATAACTCAATAAGCCATTTTAGTTGCCACAAACTATTGTACTTATAACACATGCATAACTAGTGCATATATACATATATTATATATGTATAAAGTACATATAAGCAAGTGTATATATTATATGCATGTAAGAGCGCGTCGCCTTTTCGTCATCAAACGATTGTAGACAGCAACTGCATTGGCGCGTTTCCGCATTATTGATTTAGCGGGTCAGCCCCTCACAAACAAAGCTTCGTCTTTCATTTGCTGCTATCATCACACACACATATCGCAGTGCTCATATTCATAATAATGATTTTAATAATAGTGCGCGCTGTGTTGCCGCAACTTTTACCGAAAACCAAAGTGTTGAAATGTGCTATTATTGCAGTTCAACCTCTTTCCAGCTGCCTCCAAGTGCGCTGCCCGTCAAATGCTGCAAGTCTATTCATGAAATGGCCTTAAAGCCAACTCTGTTATGACATTTGAGTTTTGGCATCACTTTTTGCTTGGCAATGCCGAAAAATATTAATAATAAAAGACAACCACAATAGTTCGTTAAATGACGACAAATGACCGAAGCGTTGGAAGAAATAATTGCGAGTTGCCAACAAACTCTTTGGAGATGGCTCTTTTGTAAGTTTGACATACTAAACATATGTGTTTAAATGTTTCAATTTTGTGCTTCAATAAAAGTTTAATTTGCTAACAACACCAAATATTTTTTTCTAATGAAAAAAAAAATATTTTTTTTAGTAATAATTTTTTACATAATTTGGAGTTTTTTTGCTCATGTATTTGTATAGTATTTAAATAATTGCTAGTTTTTGCGAAAAAAATTGGCAATATTGCAACGTAAAGGCTTGGAGTTGCTATTCGAGTTATTTCACAGGGTCTCTTTAAGGTTTTCAATTACTGGAAGTACACTTGAGTAGTTTGTTGTATTTTTCAATATTGATTGATATTGTCTGTATATAGAATTTAATTGAGGTATGCACTGCGACCTTGGTTCTATTGTGCCCTCTTGTCTGTATATACGAGATCTATTCCTTCATTTCGAATTGAAATTCTGTACATGTCGTTTTCTCTCTAAGAAGCTTCTCATTTGTCGGATTCGCCTATAACGGACCACTTTAGCATATGACTACCATGCAAACTTAACTATCGGTATCAAGAGCTTGTATGGAGAGCTTGTTTATTTGACGAGATATCTTCAAGAAATTCGGCATGGGTTATTTTCTAAGAAAATGATGCAAACTCTAAAGAAATTGTTCAGATCGGACAACTGTAGCGTATAGCTGCCATATAAACATAACGATCGAAATCAAAAGCTTGTATCGAGAGCATATTTATTTGACGAGATATTTCCACGAAATTCAGCATAGATTACTGTCTAGGGCAATGGTGCAATCCCTGAAGAAATTGTTTAAATCGAGCGCTGTAGCATAAAGCTGCCATACAAACTTAACGATCAAAAGCCGTTTTGGATAAATTTTTCTCATTTCATAAGGAGATATAACCCATAAGTAAACCTTTTATTTTAGAAAAAGTTTTATTATTAGTTTAAATAAAGAAATGGAAATTTGAAGTTTGTACTTTATTTGATGTACTACATTATGTGGTTTTACTATACTTAGATAAACGTTTGAGAACAGTATTCGAATATCATTACTCACAAATCCACGAACTTTACGAACTTTTGAATATATCTTGATTTACATACATATATACATATGTACGCATTTCGCAAATTTGTATGCATTCAGGAAATAGGTTGCTTGCTTCCCATTTTGCATACTAAAATTAAGACCTATTCTTTCTCATCGCAGCCAAAGCCAATGGTTAACCAAATATGCGAAGCAACTCTGTATGCATGAGCAATGAAGAGCGTTTAGCATTAAATGCTGCAGAACGTGCGAGCAAATGGGTTGTGCTTACTAAAGCTTAGACAAATATTGTCAGTCAGTCTAGCGCATTTATTCGACCCATTTTCAAATACACGGAATACCCATCATAAATTCCAACACATTACAGTCACTAAATACATAAATTCCACGTCACTCGCGGGGCAGCAGCAGCAGCAACAACAACAACATACAATTTGTCACATGGCACATTTGCCAAATAGTTACAATTTATAATGTGTGAGTGTGTAAGCGGATGTATATGTGAGTGTGCTTGTGTATGTATTTATGTGTGTGACATGTGGGTTGAAGTGGCGTACGAAGGCGGAAGATGTGCGCGAATTCCCAACACTTAAACTGATTTTACTCTTTTTTTCTATGCACTCACACATGTACAATGACCACATGCACACACAGATATGGTATGTATATGTATATACAAACCAGTAAACAAGTGTGTGTTCTTTTTTATTAATTTAGCAAAAATGTTGCTGACAACTGTCACTGCTGCAGCCACTGACTGCCTGTCCGTCACTGCATGTATCGCTGTCAGAAACCATCGCTGACACTTTTGCACACACACACACATATATATATACACATGTTTTTACATTTTTAAAATTTATATATGCCAGTTGCTTGTACGACACTTTTCACTGCTGTCTACTCCTCGTTAGCTGCTCGCCGCTTGACATGATTTACCCAAAGTGTGATGTTTTTGTTGTTGTTATTGCAGCTGTTTATCGCAGTTTGGATTTCTTAATCGATGTCAATTGCAATTTTAGTGATGAGAAAAACTCTAATGGAATTAAAAAGGAAAGTGGCAATTAACGGTTTCACAAGCTAAGTGAATTAACTGTGAAGTGCGTTATGTAAGCACGATTAGTCAGGACGAGGCAACTAGCAACGAATAGCGTTCATAACTTAGGCATTTTTATTGCGCAATATTTCATAGATCATTGATAAGTGTAACTAGGGATAAAATTAACAAGGAAAAAGCTCGCGATATTTTTTATGCAATGAAAGAGAAAAATTGTGGCAAAAGCAGGTAAAATAATTTCCGCCTATTAAACTTCCGAACAAGCTTGAGTTTCAATAGCCTGGCAAACCTGAATTCAAAATGAGCATCGTAAAATCAAATAAGCAGCAAGCAAAATCTAAAAAAAAAACAACTAGCGTAACAGTAGCAACAAAGCAGTAAATGTGGCAATGAATAACTGCAAGAAAGACAACAGCGGCAACGCTTAGCAAACAGATACCACTACACAGCTTTAAACAGCATTTCCAATTGCAATAACAACAACAAGCACGACAGACATGTTTTCAATTGAATTACAAGTAAAATCGATGTTTGCCGCCAACCAACTCTTTCCCCACCAATACACCGCAGTGGCATGCTGAAACCACAGCGCAGCGGAAAATCGCTACTGAAATTTATTTCGGAGTCCATTACATTTCCGCAGCTTTTGCTGATGAAACCAACCCGCAGTCATTAAAACGAAATTTATACAAATAGCAAAAACAGCAATTAGACAGCCAATAGCAACAATTATATATGAAAGTATTAGGTTGCATGCCACCAATGAAATGAAAAACAGGTCAAGTGTTTCGTAATCGAAAAAGCGAAAACAAAAGTAAAGAAAAACCTCTTCACCTCTTAAAATTGAAATTGAACATAACCAATGTTGGTGGCTAATTAAACGAGTTAACAAGATCAAACTGCAAAAGAAATTATAAAACAAATCACTGTGCAGCCGAAGCCACTTAGCCGGTCAGCGCCGACACGCCGCCGTCCATTTTCATTCATTTCAAATCAAACCGGCAGCCGACGTCCGCCGTCAAGTGCTTAGCGCATGCGACTCTTTAATTGCTCGGCAGTTAACACCAAAGTGCTAAAAGTTGTGCATTGTCAACTAACAACTACCTTACTTTGAGTTTGTTGTTGTTGTTGATCTCTCAAGCGATTATTGTCTAAACAGTAGCGACGTGCTTGCGGCCTAAAACACTTGTTTGCTCGGTAATAACTGAGCAAAGACAGCATATGTGGCCAATTATGTCCAAAGTCGAAATGTTTATTTTGAAGGCCTAACTACTTGCAGCTTGTTTGGGAATTTATGACGGTGGTAAAAATATATTGAGTTTAAAATATTTAAGTATTCAAAGATTTTTATTTAACCAAAACCATAGTGAAAGCCTTATGCTTGAGTAAGACTTACGTGAGAGTTTTCATCTAGCATAACCTTGATTTTGAAAGCTTACGTAAGATGTTTAGTAGAGATAAGCTTTCGTGAGAGTTTTCATTTAAGGATATGCTTGCCTGAGAGCTTTTTAACTAGTGATATGCTTTCGTGAAAAGTCTTGATGTGCTTTCAAGAGACTTTTAATCTAATGATAAGCCTTCGTCGGACCTCTCAACTAGTAAAGAGCTTTCACCTAGTGATAAGTTTTCGTGAGAGCTTACACCATTTTCAGTTCAGTACATTAAGTGAAAGCTTTCATGAGAGCTTTAATTTAGTTTTAAGCTTTAAATTCAGTACGATTTCGCAGTTTTTATTTGATAGCTCATATATAGTAGAAATAGTATAATCTGCTAGTATTCCACGAAAAACCCCATCGTATTTATACCAAATTTTATTAATAAAAAAATGTATTTTTATTTAACGGTCTTTGTATTCAGCCCTTATTAAATCTTATTTATGTCTAACGATCTTTGTACTCAACCCCATATTATAAATAACTATTTATGTTAATTATTCTCCATCTCCGCGTAATTCTCACACTCCAAGACAACACGCTACCTCACCTGATTTCCGCTTCTCGCGATCGGGCACCACCAAGCTTTTGGCGCGCTTTACACGCAGTGAACGCCGTCGTATGGAACGTAGAAAAGCTTCAGGCATGCGTGAAAAACGCTGTGGCGTTTCGGGCGGCTTAGCTGCCGCCGTGCGTTCGGGTAAAAAGAAATTCTTCACGGCCAACATGTTGCACGAATTTGAAGAGAAGTAGTTAATTTGTTAGGGTGGTACACCAATTTAAACCAAGTGCTTTTAGAATCTCAAAATGATTTGAGTTTTTGCACACTTTTCACTATTTACTATTCACTAAACACTTATTTCACCACTTCAAAAATTGTGTCGTAATTTTTTTTGTCAAACTTTTTGCATTAAAATTTGTCAACACTTTTGGTCGGTGTTCCAACGTTTGTTGTTCGTTTGTGATTTCTTTGCTATTTCAAGTTTGGTAAGCATGTTGTTAAATTATGATTTTTATATTTTTTGTTTCGCATTCATTCAGTGTCGCAAAATGATTTGCATGTGTAAATATTCATTAAATTGTGACTAAGACGTCTTATTCTTCGTAACACTTTATTTTTTTTTTGCTTCGCGGTGGCCCTTGCTGCGCTTTAGTCACCTGCTAATTGTGATGAGTTGTATAATAAACATTTTTGCATAAATTTATTTTGTGGTTTTTTGCTTTTTTTGCGAATTTCGAATCCAATCTGCCGCTTTGTGTGATATAAGCAGCGCTGTGGTGATGAAATCCGTTGTAGGTTTATGCGGATTCGATTGGAAATAACTTCCGGTCCTTTCGTTGTTTTTGTGCTTGCTATAATTATTTTTAACAAATTAACTATTTTTTAGTTAAACAAAAACAAATATATTTTCACTGTTTCGCAATTGCAAATTTTTCACCCATTGGCGAAATATTTTCGCCGTCACACAAACACATAGCAAATTTTAATATTTTATTTTAACTGAAATTATTTTGCAAAAAAGTCCACACACATAATTTATTATTATTGTTTGTATACACCTTCCACTACGTGTTAAATGCGCGTGTATTTTCGTTCAGACGATTCATGAAACGCGCAACGAACGCACAACGAACCACTCAAATACGAAGTCAATCCAAAACTAAGGGATATTTCGCTTCAACAGCAGCGTTTAGCCGGCAAAAGCAATAGCATGTGAATAGGCAAGCACCCGACCGGTAATCGGCGAGCCACACATACAAACCAGTTTCCGTTGCAGCACAACCGACGACTGTTAATGCAGAGGTAAACAAAATGTTATAAACGCACAGTGTGCTGTTAGCATTCCATTAAACAAGGTGTTAAAGCAGCAACATTAACATTCGCTGCTAAATTTTTTACTGCGCTGTTAAAATGCTATTAGAGAAGCTGTTAATGCATTTACATTAACATTCGTTGGTAAATTTGTCAACATAGTCTGTTAATGCTGCTTACATAGCGCTGTTAAGCTATTTAAAGCGAATTTTAGCGCTGTTAGTCTACACTATATTAACAGCTTATGTTTATTAACGCTAACGTTATAAACTTAACATTTGGCAATTCGCTAGTTTTCATACAACCATTTTGCGCTCCCCTGCATAGATAACAAACACACAGCACTTGCTAAGTGACGGAGAAAAAATTCATAATAAATATTCAAACACGTAAAAGTATATTTTTAATGCCGCACGTCAGCGTTGATTACGCGAACAGTTGATTTGTTGTTGCTTATAAACGCAGGTAATTTGATACATTTGTTGTTGGCTAAGTTATGCATGAATAGAGGTTGGCAGTTTGTAAATTAGTTAGCTGTAAATTAGTATGCTTTTAATACGTATTCACGTACATTCGTCTGTATGTAACGGGTGATTTTTTTGAGGTTAGGATTTTCATGCATTAGTATTTGACAGATCACGTGGGATTTCAGACATGGTGTCAAAGAGAAAGATGCTCAGTATGCTTTGACATTTCATCATGAATAGACTTACTAACGAGCAACGCTTGCAAATCATTGAATTTTATTACCAAAATCAGTGTTCGGTTCGAAATGTGTTTATCGACAAATTTTGTTCAGCGATGAGGCTCATTTCTGGTTGAATGGCTACGTAAATAAGCAAAATTGCCGCATTTGGGGTGAAGAGCAACCAGAAGCCGTTCAAGAACTGCCCATGCATCCCGAAAAATGCACTGTTTGGTGTGGTTTGTACGCTGGTGGAATCATTGGACCGTATTTTTTCAAAGATGCTGTTGGACGCAACGTTACGGTGAATGGCGATCGCTATCGTTCGATGCTAACAAACTTTTTGTTGCCAAAAATGGAAGAACTGAACTTGGTTGACATGTGGTTTCAACAAGATGGCGCTACATGCCACACAGCTCGCGATTCTATGGCCATTTTGAGGGAAAACTTCGGACAACAATTCATCTCAAGAAATGGACCCGTAAGTTGGCCACCAAGATCATGCGATTTAACGCCTTTAGACTATTTTTTGTGGGGCTACGTCAAGTCTAAAGTCTACAGAAATAAGCCAGCAACTATTCCAGCTTTGGAAGACAACATTTCCGAAGAAATTCGGGCTATTCCGGCCGAAATGCTCGAAAAAGTTGCCCAAAATTGGACTTTCCGAATGGACCACCTAAGACGCAGCCGCGGTCAACATTTAAATGAAATTATCTTCAAAAAGTAAATGTCATGAACCAATCTAACGTTTCAAATAAAGAACCGATGAGATTTTGCAAATTTTATGCGTTTTTTTTTAAAAAAAAGTTATCAAGCTCTTAAAAAATCACCCTATATATATAGGCACTTTAATGTTTGTTGGAAAAATATATAAATATATACACATATTCACATATACATACATATATACTTCATACACATATGTTCCACGAGTCGCTTATATTTCGAACAGTCAGGTGCTTTACTTTTGCGTACTTGCCGTAAAGCCGCATGAAATGGCAGCTAGCTGCCAAAGACTTTGTGTTAGCCAATTCGTTAAAGAAAGCTATGCATGTACATATGTACATATGTATGTATATGAATGTATATTTATGAGTCAAACAGCGTCAATCAGCATGTGAAGCTAAGTGAAAGGGAGCTGAGGTCACGGTCGATGTGGATATAAATACATATGTACATATGTACGGTATGTATGGGCAGCCATGGATATATAAATAGCACAAATGAGAAACTAATATTACATCTAACTTATTTTTCTTGATATTTTGAAAAAGTGTAAGGGAAAATAGTAAAATAAAAACTAATTATTTTGATGATTTATGGACGAGAGTTGAGGAAGCGTGATATTCAATTTATAAAGAGCGATGTTCAAAACTGGTGAAAAGCATGCAACAAAGATATGTATAGTGGAAATAGTTCAAAATACTTATCTAGTGATTAATTTAACTTCATTTCTTAAACACTTTGAACACTAACTTCAAAAGCAGCAAAATTATTAAAATCTGACAGTCAAATCCCGGTCCATAATGTAGAATATATTCTTTAAGGAGCGTCTTACTCAAATATGATTGATTTTTTAGTTTAACAGAGAAAATAAGAGAAATTTTTGAGTTAAGGCATCGAATAACAGTGTGATAATCACAGTTATTTCAACAAAAGTAATACATTTCGAATAATATTGATAACTAAACTCACTTTTTTTTCAAACAAAGATTAAGTAAAGGTCTTTTATTTGAACACAATGTGTGCTATTTATGTGTCCGCGGCTGTATATACATATCTAATTAGTTCATGAATAAAAATATTGATATTATAACAAATTCACATCAAATAAATGTAAGAAAGTTAAAATCGTTATAGAAGCTGGCACAATCTGCGTTATGAAATTTGCATGGCTCATTAACTACGCGTTGACGTGGTTCCAGTTTTATATAAAATGACATGCAGGGAAACACGTGCGGTGTTCGATCACGACAGTAATAGCGAAATTACGCAAAAATTGAATAAATAAATATTTGTTATGAAAGCAACAACAGTATTTTTTAATATTGCCTCTATATGCCATTTAAACTAATGTCTCTGTTATTAGTTTAGCTGTTATTAGCTGTTACTTTACATTCTGTTATTATGTTATGTTGTACTTAACAGTTGCAACATGTTCGTTGTTCGGTGGGGTAGCAAATAATTTCCCTACGAAATTCCCACGTCAATTGGATTACATTACCTGTAAGGTATGTGATTGACAGAATTCTTGCTTGCAACATGAACATGCAGCAGAATAGTGTTGTTATTGTTTCTGCTGCATTACTAATATATGAGAGTATATGCAGATACTTATAAATATATGTATGTACATACCACGCGTTTGTGTATAAAGGTAATAAAAATTCTGCGAGAACAAGTTGAAAAGTTAAGGCAATAACTCTCACTATATGTACATACATCTGTGGGGCACACATATATACGCACATACACATAAGCATGCTTATTAACTTTTTTTTAAGCTCAACAAACTTCTCTCTAAGTAGGTAACATACACCGCCCGTGTGTGCGTGTGGTAGGTATGATTATTGAGTCAGATTATGTCATCGCAAAGCCAGCGCCAGCGTCAGCCAACGATGAACTGCAGTAATGGCTCCATTTAGATGCGCGAAAGGAAGGAAAATTGGCTGGCGCACTTGCACTGCTAAGCTTATGTAAGCACGGCATATAAAATTGCATGTGTGTGTGTGTGTTTGTAGGAAAAGTGTGTCAGGCTGCTGGTTGGCAAGGATTGTGGGAGCTAACCTAACAACTGGATTGATTAGCTGATTGACGTGACTGAGTGAGTGGTTTGGGAAAGGGATTTCGTGGGAAGCCGTGCTGATCAAATTCAAATAAATGCTATTAAATCGGCTTGCGATTGCATTATAGGATTATATTAGTTGATTAATATGCAATAAGTGAAAGATACTCAGAGTTAATATAAGTTTTGTTGGAAAGTAAATGAGGGAATAAAGCTGTAAGAACGTTAGTTGCAGGGAAAGCATTGGACAAAATGGTGGCTTTCTTTAGACTATTCGAGACAGGATTTCCAAGATTTTTGTTAAAGAACTGGAATTCGCTCAACATTTTATTTGTCCCTTGACTGAAGGCTATTAATAACAGTCTATGAAAGGGATCAGCTGCCTAAACTAACATAAATACAGGTTATAAATATAAAAATGGCTGGTCGAAAAAGTCTTTTCGTATTAATTGGATGTCGTTGCAGTCGTATATCTCCAGTGCTGTCAATCAAATTGTGTCATAATATATAGAATTGGAAAGGTGAGATTTTAAGCTTCATTGAAATTTGATTAGAAATACGAAAAGACTTTTTCGACTACCCAATATATAGCTATGATTGTTAATAAAGTAGCCAAGTCAGATCGCCGTGACGTTAGACTTCATGTTCACTTCATGTATAAGTTAATAGAAGAATAGAAGCTTTAGCTTCATTAGAAGGGTTGACGAAGCGCGTCCTGCTCTTATAGGGACTTTCACAACTCGATGCGTTAACTTTCAATTTTATCGCATTAAATAAGTTAAAGTAAGTTAAAGTAATATAACACTCCACTATAACCACATAGAAAGAAAATCTCAAATAAAATCTTTTTTAATTTTTGTCACTTGCCCCAACACAGTGTGCACTGATTCATACATAATATGCAACAACTGACGCTTCCGCTCCATCACGCAAGCATTTGCTGTAAGGACAATCCAAAATTTATTTAAATATTTGCTACGTAACTAGGAAAACATAAGTAACTCTCAGTCCGGCTTTCACCCCTAACGCTGTGGGCACTTTATCTGTCACTTTTGACACTTTAGACGCCATTGGCGCTGTAATTAAAGCGAAAGCTGCCTGTGAATGACTAAAATATTCGGTTTTTTTAGTGACAGTGTATGTATGTATGTGTGGTGATAACACCCTCGCGCGAATAAAGTCCAGTGGGTGTGGCTAAGTGTTTAAATGCAACTGCGAAAAGCAATTCCACTAAAAAAAAAAACATTTTTAAAATAATTAAATGTAGCATATTCCAAAAATATGAAATTTCCATATCACCAACTTAACGCTATCAAGATATTTCGGTACAACATTAATACTGCTTTACGCTCTCCTTCAACCTGTAATAACCGGAAAATTTTAAAACCTTTAATAGTAAATTTTATAAATCTACTTACATAATTACAAAGACTTAATAAATGAACTTATAATGCCATATAAAGCTTTAGGGTGCAATAGGTCCTTAAACATATATACATAGATGCATATGATGGATGCTCATTTGAATTTCTTTCTGGCGAATTCGGATGCTGTGAGTGGCGAATAAGATGACTGTTTCCATCAGGGCATTCCCTTAAGTGGTTACATACAGTTAGAATTTTCAAAATATTGATTTTTTTTTATTTTAAGCATTTAAGACAATATTCTAGAAGTGTTATTGAATTAAATAATACAATAAAAAGATTTTTTTTCTTGAAACTGTGAAACCCATGTAACCCCTTAATGGAGGACTATTATGAGAAGTGGAGTGCAGGAATGTTAGCCGATTATTGTTGAAGACTTAAAAAAGACCTTCAACAAGCCAAATATTATTGATTAGATTATTACATGAGGATTGCACCGCGACCTTGGGTCTACTGTGCCCTCTCCTAAATCACAAAGACTCATATAGACCCAGCATATTGATAAAGTCCAATATTCTGCTGGGTGTTAGCGAAGCGATGTGATCCCTATTTGGAATCATGGATCTAAGGACATACATACATGAAAATCATAAGTATTTTTTCTATATTAAGCAATAATTTCTCTAAATGTAACTGATGAGTGTACTCTTTGAGAATATATATATATCACATTTATTCTTAGTGGCTCTAGTGTATTCAAAATTCGATATGACGTTTCATATTACTAAAAAGATACATTTTTGTAAACTAATTTTAATTTATATAGAAATTACTTAATTTATTTAAATGCAATCATTCAAATTTTATTTTAATTCAGATTCATTTATTAAATTTACGTTGGAATTCACGTTTCGTCCGATTAAAAGCTGCAAACTATGACTGTAGTATATGAATGCAGTAGAAAATAAAATATGTTTCGTACCGGACACTAGGAAAAAAATCAGGAATTCCATATGTAGATCTAGCCAGCTCCAAGAATTCAATTTTTATGGCGAAACATATTTTTTGCATGCAACATGTGCAACATCTGCGCCCTTAGCGTACGAAAATAACACGAAATGTACGCTCGTTTGAAAGGAAGTGAATTTTGTTAAAGCAATGGTTTGCTTAACCAACACATATGCATTTATGTTGGCGAAGAACTATTGAAAAATACTAAAAAAATCATAAATAGTATTTTTTTGCTCAAACGAGATACACTCGAAGCAGCAAATTTCGCCTCTTTTCAGCTGCAATTTCGGCCGTTTTCATTTTAATATTTTCAGTTGGCTTTTAGTGGCTAGAAACACCGGCATGTGACAAAACGTCATCAATCTTCCGAACTCAACCTAGATGTGGCAGACAAGGTGCAGACATGTGGCATGCGGCATAAGCCACGCACTTGATGCATTTCAACGTAATATTTATAAGCGCAAATAGCTCCACAGAATTCGTTTAGACTGCCACTGAACGACGTGCTGGTCCACCACTTGTGCAAACCCGGAAAAATAAATTTTCGCTAACCATTAAAAATTATGCAATATACTTTGTTGAACATAATGTTGCATGTATAGACAACAACAACACTTGGCTGCTGACAGCAAACGTGCGGCCGCCAACACCAACGCCGCACGCAGCCAACAACGCTGGTGCTAATGAGGCGCTGCTGCCGAGCGAAATGCGAAATTAACCAAATCGTGCGAAAATGGCCGAACTGCGCGAGCCTGCGATTTTTATGTGTGGCGTCCGCTGAAAACTGCGAAGTGCCGAAAGCGCCTAAAATTAGAACGCAAGTCAATGGGAAATTTCAAGTGAAGCAAAAATCTAGAAAATAATAATGTAAAACATGCGGCCCCCTCGTTCATGTTAGCTCACACGTGACTCCGCCATAATCATCGATGACCGTCTACACGCCCAGCGCGCACAGCGGTCGCGTTGATGCGCTGTCAATGCATGTAAATCCCTGCAAATAAATTGCAACTGTTAATGATGACCACGCGTGCCGCGCAGATAAAAACAACAACTATTTCGTTGGCACTTTACATCGGCACATCCAATTTCGATCCGACGCAAAATTTGCAGTAGCACTTTGGGGCCTCAACACAGCAGATATTTTATTGCTCATCGCCGGGCATTTTGCAATAGTGCAAAGCCAAAGCTTGCCATGCAAAGTGGGTGCGCAATAAAATGTGTTTTAATGTGCAAAAATTAATTTCAGCCACTGCACAGTGGCTTGGGTATAATTTGATTTTTGATTTGCTTTTGTCGTCGCGCCACTGAATGGCAATCCAAAATTTATTACTTTTTCAGTTTGTGGCTGAGGTATTTATTAATGAAATTTTAATTACGTACATGGTCCATAAATTTAGATATTTATTTAACAGGTGGAGTTATAAATTAAAGCTATTTACTACTTAAAACCCATCCTGATACGGATTAAAAAGTTGTCCATTCGAAGCCATATCTAAATTTGATATTCCTATGAAACTCATATTAAATGACCTTGGGCATAGCCATCACCTCTGTCTAAATCGGAATGGACCTTTCCGAGGCCTTCGATTACAGACGGCGTTTTTGACAGGTTCATTTCTTCTGGTGAGTACTATTCATTATAATGCTGGAAAAAGTCATATATACGTACCGTTAAGCTGAACCGCAGTGCCAGTATGTACTCTAAAAGTACAAAGCTACTGAGCCATCAGCGCTGCTTTTACCAGTCTAGAAAAAGAAGCGAAAGCGAAAGAGCGATCGGTGAACAGGGGTAACAAAAGGTACCTGTGACTACGAAAAAAGATTCCTCTCTTCTTGGGAACGATGTCACTGTCTTTGTCTATATCTATAAGTATCTCATTATTCCCCTTCTGTTATACGGCGCATTAACATGGATGATGACGAACCGAGATGAGTAAGTAAGCAGTCGAGAGAACTATTCTTTGCAAGATCTTTATAGCTGTCCGTCTGAGCCTTGGATATCGAAGAAGTTGGAACCACGAAGTGTATAAGCTCCACGGTGACATGGATATAGTTGAGCGCAAAAATCCAACAAACGCGCTTGTTACGCCTAGTCGTTCGCATGGAAGACGATACTTCATCGAAAAGCTCTTTCGATTCGAGAGCCATGGATGGACATCGGAAGCAAGGGCGCCTAAGCATCGCAGGGGAAGGACCCAGTGCATAGCGGTCTGTCTACACTTGGATATATGTATGTACAAATTGTGTGACTTCGCAAAAGATAGAGGAAACAGGTGAAGTTTTGTGTTTTAGGCCTAGACCCATCTACAGTTGTTGTGCCAAACAATGAGAAGAAGTGATAGGGATTTCAATTGTTTTCCATTATATTCGTACTGTATGATCTTTCCAATACGATGCAATATGATAATCTAAAATTCAAAAAATCATATGTGAAACCTGAACAGCCGAATCGACGGTAAAGCCAATTATTCAACACTCCAATGTAATGCTTTGTATTTAGTGGAATCAGAAGTGCGTGATATATATTCTGTGCTTCTAAAACCGGTTAAAACAATTAATGGAGAACGCTACCAGCAACAACTTATCAAAGCGAACGATTGTCAAAAATCGACCGGAATTTGCGAGTAAGCACGAGGCTAAATGTCTTCATCATGACAACGTTCGGCCTTATTTTTCAAGATCGGTTAAAAATAGAGAAGATTTGCTTCACCCGCCTTATAGCCCAGACAAGGCCACTTCTGATTATCATTCTTTAGAAATTCTGTACTCAATCAACTTTTAGGACTTTGTGCTTAATTAGTTTTAAATCCAACCACTTTGAGTATAATGAACCCTCATAAAATTTGTAGTAACCCTAAACCCTGCTAATATAAAATGCTGCCAAATGCGCCACTTTGCTTAACCGGACCACTTTTATTTGTGTTCATTGATTTACAAATTAGAAATTATTGCAACGCTAACGGAAACTGAGGCGTGCAAAAAGTGAAAACAAAATGTAGCAACAAATTGTGGCAAATAGCGGTTGACCAACGGAAACGGTGTCGTATTACCGTAAATGAAGCAAGTGCTGTGGTTGTTGGTGGTCAAGCGACCCTCACTAAATGCCTCTGTTGTAATTGTAGCTCGTGTCCGGCATTCGGTGACCAAATTAATTGCACTCCATGCAACAAATTACGATTATTGCCTCGGAAGAGCAGAATGACTGATGGTAGTGGGTGTGTGCATGAGGGGCGTACAATTGCGCGGCCGAAGCCTTGGCAATCGCGGGTGATTATTGACTTTTTGTGCGGAATGCTTAACCTTTTTTGGCTGCGAAACAAATGAACTCCGGCAGCGCCAGTGACGTGACGTGGCGATTAAAATCTTATCGCGGCTGCTAAAGTCAACATAGTGCAGCAAGGCTGGGCTGAGCAGTGCAGGGTGTGTGTGGGCGGGCGGCTAAACAGTAAACAACCCCTTTTGGGCTAAAAAAAAGTGCTGGTGCTGTGCTTTGTAGCACTTTGCACCACCTTCCTTCGTGCTGCGAAGGGTAATTGGGTCGCATTTTTCGGTCGTCTCAAATTGCAATGCAATGAAATAATGTTGGTGTTGCTTTTGTTGCGCTTAAAGTTGCAATTCATTTATTACAACAGCGGAAAACGGCGGCAACATTCATCAAACTTAGCTTAGGGTGCATAGCTAATGGAGCTTTCTCGAACCACCCCGGGGTTGAAGCACATGAGATTCCATAGTACGTGGAACAACGGCATGTTGCTATGACGTTTTATTTTCGTTGCTATTAGGTAATGATTGCTTAGGCGAAGGTGTGTCGGCGGAGTGCAATGGCACGCAAAGTCGGCCAAATCGCTGCGATAAGCCAAAGAAGTGAAAGTTCAGGTATACATATATACAAACACATATATATAATAGTATATGCGCATGTTGATTTACACTTTAGTTATTACAAGTGCAAACCTGAGGGTGGCAAGCAAACACCCGCAGCTCAGCACAGCTCAATTTGACCAAACCTTTTTCTGCGTCTCGCATTTCATTTGTAAAATTGCATTTTTATGTCTAATCGTACTAATATGAGTTTACCGATTCCTTCATACATCATTTCTGAGCCGCGTGTGGTTTATGAGCGTAATCTTTTATTTCACATTTACTCTTAAAATCGCTTATTGTGTTGCTAATGACAGCTCTCACATGTGTGTTCTCCACTTTCAAAATACCTTCACCTTAAATATGAAATATTATATATATACTTAAATATGTACATATGTGCATATATGGATGAATTGTTTGTAGTGTGGCCCTTTCTTCAATTTTCTAACAATGCGGTTAATCCGCAGCGTTTTGACTGATGGAAGGCGAGTTTTAAAGCGATTTTTTGTTTTGAGATATGGCCATCGAGCATTTTCTGCGGTTTTGCCTTGACTTTGTAGCTTTGATGGTCCATCATGTTTATGTATCTTTGTACTACATATACGAGTATGAGGTGTTTTTTACGGAAAATTAAATATCACTTATTTCTTTCTATGTGTCTTGTCTTTACTATATGTTTGAATATATCAGCTCACAAGCGAATTCAGTATTAGACCCTTTTTTATGGAATGTCGGGTATGATGGGCTGCTAAGAATTCCACAACCAAAAAACCTTAAGCTAATCGCATACGCGGACGATCTTGAGGAGGTAGCTGGAGCTAAAGAACTTGATGACCTCCAAAATAAATGTGATGAATGCACAAATGGTCTGCGCCAATGGTTTTCTACCATGAGTTTGGAACTGGCTCAACAGAAAACAAAAGTATTGCTCATAAGCACCAGGAAAATTGAGAAAAATATAACTCTCACTATAGGAGAGTGTGCAATTACTTCATAGCCACAATTGAAGCATTTAGGGGCAATATTAGACTCCAAACTGAAATTCCAAGAGCACTTGCTCAAGGCAAATAAGATTTACCATGCCTTATTAAGAATGATGTCATACAAATTACCCGATAGAGATCTCTTTATATCCTTCGCTACTTTTTGTTGGTCTTAAGTTCTCAAATGTTCATTTTTTAAACGTCATGGCAACTCTAATAATCTGTGTCAACTATGGACAGCATCAGCAATAAGGGAAAATGTAAACTATGTCCCAACAGATGTGCTACAAAAAGGAGAACTGAAATAAAATAAGTTTGCAAAACTTCAGAACTAGGCCAACGTGCAACAAAATGTAACCAGGTACACCAATACATACATAGGTATGTTAGATACAAGTTAGATTTCTGTTATGTAAGTGAAGTGAAATGCAGTCAGATGGGCATTGTTTGCTAGGATTACAGAAAAGTTGGACAAACTATATACATACATTCGTATGTTTGTATATTAATAATGAATATGAGTATAATGATGACATTGAAGAAAATTGTTTCACTGGAGCGAAATCAAAAGAGCTTGCAAGTAATATCGTCTGATCAAATTTGGCCCGGACTGGAAAAAACTACATTTTCACATACTTATTTAAACACAAATATGTATTATAGCCTTCAAAATAAGTTTCTGAGTTAATGCAAAGGTGGCAACACTTAATCCAATTTTCCATATTCTTATTATTTGTAATACTCGGCTGAATTTTAGTTTTATCGGTTTTGACTCACTTGTGGAGAGACATTTGCGAGATTAATGGACAGTTTCGACATCTTATTAATAAACTCTGATTTATAACCAAAACATTAACCAAACTTTTAAGCAAAACTTTAACCAAAAAAAAAACATTAACCAAAATGTGTTGAGGTGATCCAAAAGAGATGTTGAGATCCTCTGCTATCCCTTTAGTACCAACGCGATGACTTTCAAGCACTGACTCTTTAACTTTTGCGATGAACGACTTGCGTGAGGCAAGTTTTCGATGACTCCACGACCTTCACTGATTGCATTGTGTCATAAATACATAAAGAAATAGTCCGGTTTATATTTGATCAGAAGGTATTTCGAATTTTGAACTTCACTCAATCGTACTGAACATTTCTGGTTTAGAAACATACCGCTTATTAATTCTTTATCCATAATCAGATGAATCAGAAACAGCATGAATCAGGTCCAACTTAAAGATACCTGAGAATGATGCAAGCACCGCACTAACAAAATTATTCGCAAATCAATAAGTAATTATAGCGTGCAAAACACAAATTGCACTAGCGGTCACACAATTTAGTCAAAATGTGACTAAAAAATCTATTGCAAAGCCGCTTCAAGGAGAATCGTGAATAAATTTGCAATTGTCTGCGCATTAGAGACACAGTAATTGACAATTTGCGACAACGCTATAAATAATAATAACAAATAATTAAAACAAATAAGCTAAAAAATAATCAAATTCAACCGCACAATAGCCAAAGACGCTTTCTACATTACGCTGAGTACCGTAATGAGTACGCGCTGAATTATGACTAACAGCGAGAATAAAATATTGTTGAAAAACGAAAATAAAAAACAATTTGTATTTAACCCATTTTTAGTTTGAACAATCCGCCGTTACACCCGCTGATGTCATGTGCTCATGGAGCCGTGATGTCTCTGCAGTCACAGCGTACCGCTGCAGACTCATAAGTGATGTCAGTCCAACATGAAGCACGAACGCGCCGGTAATGACTAAAGGTATAGAGGTGAAAAAGTACGTAAGTAATTAAATTATGCAAATTTTCTAAAACAGTCAGGTGCGCAATAAAAATATAATGCATGTTTTTAGACGTGATGACATATCGCAGGCGGACGACGGAGAAATACAAACATATGGCGGTACAGAGTATTGTAAAGCGTTGCTGGCGAAATTAGAAAGTGGGACAAGAGTTAAATTGAAAAATTTCTTAGATATGACAGTAGCGCAGTTTGGTACTAATGCGGAGAACATAAATCTATAAAACAAATCTAAAAAATAAATTATGCAAAATTTATTGCGCAACCTAAATCCCACAACTGCCTCAGCCAGCAATTACTTAAACTAAATAATTTGCACTTTAACTCGCGCATTTAAGCGCTAAGTGTTGTTGTTTTTAGCGGGACCGATAACCTTTTGCAACGATTTTCAATTTAATTTACATTTTTATTGAATCAATGAAGAATTGCAGAAAAATGGCGCAGCCCGGAGAACACTGATCTGTCAACAACACATTGCTTATGTATACATGTGTGTGTGAGTGCGAGCAAAGGAGTTAATGAACACGTAAATGCGAAACGCAACGAATAACAATGCAGATATGCAGAGCAAAAAAAGAGCGCATGAAATGAAGAGTCCATCAAATTTATGCAATATTTATTGCAGAGCAATATAATGTGGCAGACGGTGCGCAGGAGAGATTGTGGCAGTAGCGCCACGACAAGTGTGGAGCAATAACAGTAAACAGTAAAAATTAACAAGTTTATAAATAAATGCATTTGACCTTTGACTCACGTTTTAAATATAAATAAGTGATAATTCCACATGGTGGGACTACAAAGCGAATAACCATGCAAAGCAAGGATTGAATGTGTCTTTTGCGGAGCACGAGATCTTTACGAATATAGTATAGACGCGAAAATTAAATACTATGTACTAGTGGCAAATGATTTACCTAACAGAAGCACATTAAGTCTAGTGGTATCTTCAGGACCTTCCTTTTTCCTCCAAAGAACTAACCGTGGATTATATAGAGAACATTTCTTACCCACGGAGGTTTTGGAGGTTAAAATATACCATATATGTATAAGTACATATGTCCGTAAATATACCTGCAAATTTTAATGAGAAGGCTATTTAAGGGTTTGTTTCCACTTGCAAGTCAGAAAACACGAGCATTTTGTGATTCTGTTAATAAATAAATAAAAATAATATAAATTTACAGAATTTAAAGTACTTTAATAACCGGTGATTAGTTTTGAATTCACTTGATCTCGTTGCCGTGATTATCTAAAATTCAAAAGCCAAAAAATATACTCGTAGATCATGATCGAAGAACTTGATAAAATTTTGATTTATGATAAGATAGTGGCGATTTGGCAACTCTAGCGTTGCAATCAGGCAACTCACATCTTTATCGTAAAGTTTAACATTTTTAATGTCATTAATACTCAGAACGTTTTGACATACGAGTGCTATTTGTGCTGTTTACAGTGACATAAAATATTCATCTTGTCCGAAAAATGCAATTAAATTGCGAACATTTTCGCATGATTATATAACTTTCGATGTGGTTAACTCCGCAACATTGCATCGATGAACTTAATACAATTCTTGGCGATGCAGCTCCATCAAGGACCAGTGTATTTCGTTTTTAAGGTGAATCGAATCGAGATTGTAGATCTCACCAAGATGTATTTCGCGAAGGTGGTCCAAAATCAGTTGTTGTTCCGGAAACTATTGATGCTGTGCAAAGATAGATATTACAAAATCCTCATGCGACCTTTCGTGAGATCACGATAACTATAAGTATAAGTGGGACCAGCATACACTAAGTATTGCATGAACATTTGACTGCAAAATGGTTCACTCTGGATATCGGAGACTGAGAGCGATTGAAAGCTCCTAAAAAAGCTTCTGTTGATTGGTCTAGGTAAATGTTAAAAAATTAAAATGGCAGTGCTTCGAAACGCGACTAGGACATATTTAAAGATAATGAATCGTCGAATTATTTCTTTTATTTCCATACCTAAGATGTCAACGTTTCTTGACACCTGAAGAGGCAGCGTTTAAAAGGCATGTTTTGGTGATACCTCAATCTGAGTGCAAAAGAGTTTCGAAAATTGGTTCCAACGCATACAAAAGTGTATAGATGGACAAAATTAAAAAAAATAAAAATAAAGCAACTTATAACAATAATATTTTTTTATGTTTTTTTAATACCGAAATATAAGAGGCAACAACCTTAAGCCACTAAACTTTGCACATGTGCATAAATATGAGTTTTTCATTCTCTCTGGCTAATATCGTGCAAAGCAAGTACAAATTTCTCTAATGGAGAAGTAATTGAAAGTTATATAATTTGCACCTGTGCATGCATATTATATATACATAGATATGTATGTATGTTAAATCTGGTGTAAGCAATTATTGTCGGAGCTACAAAGCTGCCGAATATACTACACTAGTTTGTTTATCAGCTCTCAGCATCTCGACCAGTTTCTGTTTCTTTTTACGATTTTCTTGAACTTCAACATAAATTCAAGCTCCACAACTTCCACACACTTTTCTTCCGCTCGTTGCTACAGATTAAGCGGTGCAAAGTCAATAAACTTGAATAATTTTCAACAAGTTCAAACAAAAACACTAAAATTAAACCAAAAAGTTAGGTACAACAACAAAAACTCGGAACAGCATTGCTTTTGAAGTGTGCGAATATTAGAATTCAAATAAAAAATTCACGTGTGTTTGTTGTTGTAGCTTTGTTTAGTATCTCATGCACTCGAGTAGTTGTCGGCTTAACTACAAACAATTACAACTCGTTTGTTGTTGCAGATATTTGGTTTGTGAGCGGATACGTATGTATGTATGTATTTAAATATACGTGGAAGCTGAAAAGAAATTTTGCCTAGCGCCAAACAAAAAGAAAAGCTATAAAAAGAAGATGAAGTACATATTAAAAGCTCTTGAACTAGCCACGAGTAGCATAGGTATTAGTTGATTAGTGCGCACATTCAGTGACTAATAATTACAGGGAAGCTGAGGGCATTAATACACGTTTCTAGATATTGATTTTGACTCTCTATGTTTCTTTGCTTTTACTTATTTTGTTAGTTCTAGAGCTTTCTAAGAACATTTTGGCTTATTTGTTTTTTTTTTTTTAGTTTGTGTTGGAAAATCGATTCACTTTCTATTTGGTTTCCGCCAAACAGCTTCTGTTGCCTAGTTTTCTTATAAAAATTAATTTTATTTGAAAATTTCTTTAATATACTCTCTTTTCAAGATCACTAGTACCGACCGAGTGTATGTATACATGATACATACATTACCTGAACTAAACTTATAACTAAGATCGAACTGCCATGAAAGTCTTCTTATTTGCAGAGATATTTTCGAAAGTTGTTGTTTAAAAAGAGCATGATCCCATCTGAGAGTATGTATTTTTTCAATAAAAAACATGGGAAACTTATAGAAAATACAGGGTAGGCCATTTAAAGTTGACCCATCTGGCAACGTTGTAACTTTTAACAGCGCTGACAAATCGGCTAATGTCATACCGCGTTAGAAGCGTCATTCGAAGACAATTTATACCATGGAACAGTACACTCCAAAAGAACGCGCTGAAATTGTTCAGCTTTATATTCAAAATAACTTTTCAATTGTGTTAACTCAACGTGCGTTTCGCAAAAAAAATAAAGTGAAAAGTGCTCCAGTTAAGAACACAATTAAGTCTTTATACGCAAAATTTGTGAACACCGGTAATCTCAGTAATGCCAGTCATGCATCCAGACAACGCACAAGACGTTCTGATGAAAATATCGAAGCTGTACGAGCCAGTATTGAGGAGACTCCATCGACATCGAGTTATCGCCGCTCTCAGGAATTAGACATCTCTCGCACCACTCTCCGACGCATAATTCATAAAGATTTGAAGATGTTTCCATATAAAATTCAAATGGCACAAAAACTAAACCCAGCTTATTATCCGCGACGCCTTAATTTTGGCAAATGGGCCATCGAAATGGCTGAAAACGAACTTGACTTTTGGCGAAAACTCATCATGTCAGACGAGGCACATTTCTCGTTGAATGGAGGCGTAAACAAGCAAAATTGCCGATTTTATGCCACCGAAAATCCTCAATTAATTGAAGAACAGCCTCTTTACGACCAAAAAGTAACAGTTTGGTGCGGTGTTTGCGCGAATATGATCATCGGACCGTATTTTTTCGAAGACGATGATGGAGCCACGACAACAGTCAATGGTGAGCGTTATCGAGCCATGATAACGGATTTTGTGATACCCATTATTCGCGAAAATGACATGGATAACTTCTGGTTTCAACAGGACGGGGCTACATGCCATACAGCTCGACCAACAATCAATTTATTGCGACCATTTTTCCCCGGGCGATTGATATCGAAAAATGGTGATGTTGACTGGCCACCGAGATCACCAGATTTGACGCCACCAGACTTTTATTTGTGGGGTTATTTGAAATCCAAGGTATACGCTAATAAGCCAAAGACCTTAGCTCAACTGAAAGCCAACATTCGACGTGAAACAGCCGCCATATCATCCGAAACATTGGCCAAAGTCATGGAAAATGTCGAAAAAAGAGTGCATTTAGCTGTCAAAGCTAAAGGTGCCCATTTACGCGATCTAATTTTTAAATATTAGCTGAAACAAATCCCCTTGGACCAAAATAAATTATTTTTGAAATGAACAAAAAACATTGTTTTCTTTTGTTCTTTTTTTTTAGAAACAAATGGGTCAACTTTAAATGGCCTACCCTGGAGGTTCTGAGAATATAAATTGAGCTGCAGGATCATTTACATATATTATGAACTACATAAGACTAGTATATTACCGATCGAAATCTGAAAATTTGAATTTGAAAACTCATTTTACACTTGCAATGCTTATTTTATAGTATAAAAAACGTGAAATTTCCACAATTTCTTAACAGGTGAATTGAAAAGTTTCCAGATTGACAGATAAATGGTACTAGAATAAAATCTATATGAATTTAGTTAGCCCTAACCTTCAAAAGGCATATGTATAAATTTGACGGTTGTTGGATCTTTAGTTTGAGAATTATATCATTTTGAATGAAGCAGCTTTTATTATTGTGAGAAAAGGGATAAAAAGAAATTTCGCCTGTTATTAAAATATTGATTCTAAAGGGGGAAAAATACAGTTGAAGCATAAACTTGACTTGATCACGAGTTTCCGAACACCACCCCAGGAAAATCTACCAACAAAGATTAGTAAGATAGGTTTGGACGTGGTGAAATAATCACTGAAGACAGTGAACGCACTGGACGCCTAAAAGAGGTTGTAACCAACGAAAACATCAAAAAAGTCCAAAAGAATTTTTGAATGAAATGTGAAGTTGGCCGGTATAGCGGGCACTCTAAAGATAAGTATCAACTGGACGTGTACATCATATCATTTACGAATATTTGGGTATGAGAAAGCTCTGTGAAATGTGGGTGCTTCGCGCATAGAATATTTTCTGTTACCATTTTGAAAAAGTAAGGACAATCAATAGCGACTATTTCATAGCGTTATTGGACCGTTTGGAGGACGAAATCGCCAAAAACGGCCGCTTTTAAAGAAAAAGAATGTGCTATTTCACTAAGACAATGCACCGTGGACATAAACAGTGAAAACGATGGAAAAAATTAATCGATTGAGCTTCAAATTGTTTCCGCAACCACCATAATCCTGTCCTTGGATTTTAAAATAAAGATCGCTGGAATTATTTTTTTTAATATGAAATTAATTTTACCTACTGCATGGTAAAACAAAAACGCTTATTTAAAGTCAAAATAATTAAATAAATGAATAAACATCATCAATTGCACAGATCGTGATGTTAATCAAAACATTATTCATTAATACTATATTATACATAGGCGCCGTTCGGACATATGAAGGTAGCAAAGAAAGCCCAAATATAAATATAAATAGCGCCATAAAATGTGTTTCCAAATATTTCTCGTATTTCATAAACAAATTTTGTTCCGTATTTATTTGCGCCAAAAAATTTGCTTTTCAAGGATGCACTTTACTAAAATTATAAATTTGTTTACAAGAAAAGCACGCATCTGCCCGCCAAATCCTCCTCACCTCGTTACAAAATGAATATGTAAATCAATGCGAATTGTATCAATCGCGTGTTTCTTTGACGGAGCGACTGCACTTCAACGTTTCACTTGATTTGTAAACAATTGCTAATCCTTGTTGATAATCTGTGAAATCGCACAGCCAGTTGACGTCTAGTTGTTGCTTATTTTAGCGATGACAGGGATTATGAAGTCAAGACCACACGACCTTTGTGTACATTAGTCATAATTGGCGTCACTTTCACGTTGAGACGTTGCCCAGCAGCTAGAGGTCTTTTCAATACATTATGTAAATATTAAGATTACTTAGTCATTTTATGAATTTTTTTTATTTTCGAAAGTGCTGAAAAAATTTTGAGTATGACTATGCAATGACTAACTGATTGTTTAGTATATTAGCAATATTTTCGCTTGAATTTTAGTATTAAGTAATTAATATTTCAAATAAAGAAAGAAAAGCATGAATATTCTGCCCTGGGGGGCTCCATAGCTTTCTGTGTTTACTTATGGAACTAATTTTGAAATGCACGATTTTGGAGAAACTCATATTATATTATATTTTTTATTTGAATACGTGTGTCAGACTCTATTAATATTTATTATATAGGGTGTTTAATTTCGAGGTTCCTTACATTTTCAAAGAAGAAAACACAGAAACTTCAAATTTAATGGTGATTGTTTTTTTTTTTATCATTCGAAAGAACATTCTTTTTCATTTATTTTTTGAAGATTATCTCTTTCAAATGTTGGCCGCGGCTATGTCTCAGATGGTTCAACCGTTAAGTCCAATTTTCGATGACTTGTTTGAGCATTTCATTTCCTCCGAGCCCTTAATCGAAGAGGGGTTGACCGCATTGTTTCAGACTTTACTAAACAGTGTGATATTACATGATCTTAGTGGCCAAAACGTGAAATTATCTGCTCACCGAAGCGCTCTTTTAATAAGTCCATTGATTGATGTGATGTGTAGGAAGTGGCGACATCTTATTGAAACCAAATGACGCCGAGATCACGAGCTTCAATTTCAGGCATCAAATAGTCGGCTATCATGGAACGGTAATGGTCGCCATTGACGGTTACGTGTTCACAAACATAATTTTTGAAGAAATATGAAGTTATGACTCCACCGGCCCACAAACCACACCAAACCGTTTTATGAAACGGCAGCTCTTGAATCTCTTCAGGTTGCTCTTCGTTCCAAATGCGGCAATTTTGCTTGTTTACATACCCATTGAGCCAAAAATTTGGCTAAAGTGACTGCTGAAATAATTTTCAACTCCCACAAGTGAAATTTTAGACCTCGACTCTTAATAGACAGCTGAAAACCACAATTTCGCTGACTACTGCAATTTTTGCACCAAATCTACGTCCATACTTGTTTAGGTAAACTGCAAACTTTCGCTGCTGCAATTTTAAATCAATAAAGTCAATTTGAGCTGTGGCCCGCGGGCAGGGATTCAGCAGACGTGAAGTAAATTGATTACTTTTTCCTGCGGATATCTCATACGATTTGCAAGAAATGGCAATTTGGCAATTTGCCTGATTGCCGAATTGCTGCGCGGTTGCAAGTTTCGCTGTTGCATAGGCAGTTAACTTGGCTTACCAAATCGCGCCGAATTGATTCGACTCATCAGCGCGCGCTCCGCAATTCACACATGCGGCATGCCGCAGGACATATGACAAATTGTACAGACACAAGGAAAGCGACTGACTGCCCCTTTTTGGTTTCCTCCATTGGCGTGATGGCGAAATTCGTGTGAATATATAAGTAAATATGTATGAATAATGTGGTGGAAAGGCAAAAAAAAAGTGCTGGATTATATAAGCATATATCGTTTGATATCGTTGCTTATTATCTTATTTATTATGGGTACGTTTAGCTGTCATCCTCAAGAGGATTAGGATATATCCGAAATTTAGTCCAACAGTTACTTTTTTTTTATATGTATAAATAAATATCTGAGTGTTCTAAATTAGTTCCTATGTTAAGTCATGTTCGGCTAAAGCATATACTCTTGCATAGCTAATGCAATTCGGAAAGCAGCAGCAAAATTTTTACAAAAAACCGATTTTGGGCATCGATTATGGTTTTTTTTTTCATATTTTGTTGTTTAACTGATAAATTTTGCTGGCAACATCTTTTTTGTTATTTTATTTATGTTATTGATACTTTTGATCATATTTCCTTACATTTGCTCGACAAAAATTAAAACATGACCGCATAAATTTCGTCGCAAATTGCCAAGTATTGACAAGCATTGCAAATCCAACACATTTTCATTTGCAGGACTCATGTGCTAGGTAGCCAGGCGCATGTGTTTATTATAGCCTTAGAGAATTTGCAATTATTTTTGCTCTTTTGTTGTAAGACAAATAAAGTTGCCAAAATTACATATGTCAAAGTGTCACAATCAATTCTGAAGGTACAGTAGGAGAAATGGCGTGCAGGCTGAGCAAAAAAAGGTGACTTGGAAAAGAAACGGTGAGTTGGAAGTGTGAAAATGTAGGGTAGTTTTTGCTTGAATACTTGTTATACTGTCTTGAAAGCATATTGTTATTTCTTGTATTTTTATAGAATTTTGTTACATTTTTAAATATTTTTTTTTATAAATTTTATATTTGGGAAAAAATTAATTTGGATTAATTTAGTATTATAAAATTCTATTTAAAATGCATTTTTCTATTGTTGCATTTATTTTAATCCAAAATGATTAAGGTTTATGTTGAACATTTGAACTTTTTTTCACTTTTTATCAATTTTCTCTTCATTAATTTTACTATTTATTTAATTTTTTTATTATACTTACTTTTTTATAATTTTCTTTTCTTTTTTGATTCTTTTCAATTCAAAACCACAAAATAAATATAATCAATAGATTCACAGAGGGGTATCTGTTCTAACAGCAACTTTCCTTTTTCTACATCTTTTGTGCGAAATTTCAATAAAAATTCGCTTAACCACAAATAAATATGGGGAATAATATATGTACATACATATGTATTTGCCTTGTGGTATCTTAGGTAAGACATATGCAAATATCAAAAATTGCCTTTAGCAATCAAGGAGTAGGGGTTGCGCACGATGTAAAAAATCTTTTCATACAAAAATCCTTAAGGCTAAGACAAATAAACCAAAATTGAAATTATTACATTTGAATGCAATATTTGCAGCAATAATGCTGGCCTACAATCTACAACACAAATCATGTTTAATAAACAATTATGGATAAACTCATTCAGGTAAGCAGCAACAAATTGACACACATACATACAAGTTTGTATGTATATGTATATAAACAAATCCTTAAGAAAATACCAGCCTTAAAAGTAGTCCGCAAGCACAGCTGCCATACAATTCGCATTTAATTGAAATTATTTTCCTCAAAGCCACACCATTTTCTCAGCAGCATGAATCTCCGAAATTCTCGCTCGCCGAAGATTGCATTATATTTAATTACACGCAAATCGGCGCACAAAGCCCTCCATTTGCACGCAGCTCGTGAATGCATAATTCATATTTACTAACAAAAGCCGAGCGCCGAATTTATATTCATTTCGCAGATCGAAACCGAAAGGTTGAGAAATTTTGTGCGAAAATTTGCTGCGAAATTTCAAATTCCGTGCAATTTGCGCCAATCAAGCGTGAAAGGATTATGAGTGTGGCGCGAAATTGCCGAACATGCCCGAGGTTGGTGTTGCGTCTTGAAATGCATTTCTTGCTGCATGACATAATTATTAGTGGCGCTGTGAGCATAAACAAAAGGCAGTTAAACCCTTTCACGCTCTCGAAATTATGCGACACATATTTTCTCATTCTTCAAGTTGGGTGAAAGTACAGCAGAAGCGCTTAGGGGCAGGGGCTTGCTGCTCGGCAATATTCGCTAAATTGTCTTGTCATACACAAATAAATTGCTGCCATAATTTCTGTGCGAATTCGATGCGCTTTTTCATAGAAACCCCTTTTTAAAGTGTTGTTGTAATAGAAAATGAAAATTAAGAAAATGTAAGAAAGGATAATTGGAGTTTACTTTCACTCTGGGCGTGCATCTAGAGTGATGCGAGTCTCTCTTTGAAATAACCAAATGGCGTTTTGTTACTTTTTGCTTTAAAATCTTAAAATATATCATATTTTATTTCGCGAAAAGGCTCGGAACATCTGTTGTTATGTAACATATTCACTTCATTCATTGTAAGTTAATTTTTAGCTTTGAAAAGCATGAAATTGTGCAGAAATAGAAAAAATATTACAAACTATTCTTTTATATCCCGAACAGAGTTTAAATATTAAGTTTGCCAGGATATTTGTAGCACCTGAAGGAAACATTGGAAACCGTATAAGTTATACACTTGTATGTATTTGTTTCTCCTGGACAAAGCGTCAACGCCAAGTTTTTCGTGGAAGTCCTCAAGAGCCTCAAACGAAGGGTCAATCGACCTTGGTTGATCGGACTTTTTTTTGTTTCCTTGCCTGAAAAGATAGATGAAAGGCAAGCATTTTGACCCGACAGAGGGGATCCAAACAGCATGCACCTCGGCTCTCAAGGCTATTCCAGAGAATGCTTTCCGTGACGTCTTCAATGCTTGGCAATCACGCTAGCAGCGCTGCATCGACGTAGAAGGAGCGAAGGATTAGCAGCGTGATCAGCTGGGTCGATTTAGCCATGTCCTTCTGAACTGTTGTATATAGGCGAACTAGTCCCTAACTTTTCGAGATTTTGTTCGGAAATTGTGCACACGTCTTTTCCTTCACAAAAAGCTGCTCATTTGTCGGAATGGCCGAGATCGGACCACTATAGCATATAGCTGACATACAAACTGAACAATCGGAATCAAGTTCTGGTATGAAATTTTTTAAACTTATTTAAAAGCCTTCGGTATAACCGAAGTTAACGTTTTTGGGGTGTGTTAACCAGGGGTTTTGGGACAGTACCCAAACCAACAGTGCACCAAGTTCAAATAGCGCATAAAAAATTGTTACACTTTTATAATTCCACACACACGTATACACACGGTTATGTACATACCACATACGTCATTAACACATTTGACAACTATTAATCAATGCGAAATGCCAAGCGCTCCGGGAACTTACCTGAAAGAAAAAAGACAGAAATGTAATTAATAAAGTGTAAGGATCTTACTTGTTAGCTTCTTAAAGAAAAGTCTTTCGTCCTACAAATTGAAGATTAATTTGCTACAAATACGCGTTGTAGCCTAAGGAGGGAGGAAATCGTTTAGTTCGACATAAATGAATAATTGCGCTCATTTATCAATTAAAACTACCGCAAATACACAAAAAATATCAAATTTCCACTCGCACTATTGCCTTTCAAACAGTTTGGTGGTCGCTTTAAATATCCTAAAAAATATAAGACAGCCTCGGCAATAAGGACATGTTGAATTCGGCAATTGTCCTGCATTCGAAGGCTGACCAAAGCGATTTTTCCAACAGACTGAGCTGCAATACACAATTAAACTGTAAAAAGCGAGGCAGCAACACGGCAGCGCTGGGAAGCGAAGTCATTAGCGACGAAAAAATAGCCGAAAAGGTACAAAAATATATTTGTACATTCTATACGTATACTAATGCCACATATAATTCTACAAGTATGCATGCTTGAAAGTTTTCTACTTTCAAAACGCCAACTCAGTTGAAATTATTTCATTAACTTTAATGTGGCACGGCAACAAGCCGCCACAATTACCACTGAGTTGTCCACACGCACGCACGCATACACTTACATACATGATCGTCTTCCTTTCATTTGTGTTAATTTAAGTTAATTTTTACCATTTTATGGTGCTGGCACAGTGCTGGCCAAAAGTATGTGCCACAAGTGCTACTGTGCAGCAGCAGCGACGCGCGGTGGAGAGTGGTCACGTTGGTAGCACGTGTGGAACAAAGCGTGTAATGGCAGCAACGTCGCATTAACTGCATTCACTTGCCGCGTCTGGTGGCATGTGGCATCGTCGGCTGTCTTGCAAGTAGCTGTGGCGGTTTGTTTGCCTGTCAATCCCTGGGCTAAGTATATAATTATCCTGCCAACTAAGCGATTTGTTTGTTGCCAGGCCAGGCGAGTTGCTTTGCGGGTCTGCCACACACCTTTTCTTTACGTTTTAGCTGCCGAAGTGCACCTGAACGGTAGGAGAAATGAGCACATCACACGCTATCTGAGAAAATATTATTGGTTCTATGCTCAATTTTATAAAGATTTTAAGTAGCTTTATAGCTTGGCTTCTGTACCGTAATAATTTCGTGTAGTCCCGTTATGAATATATTGGGTAGTCGGAAAAGTCTTTTCGTATTTTGTCAATAGATGTCGTTGCGGTGGACCAAAATGGTACATATTTGTTTATTTATTTACTAGTATAAATATAAAAAAAATAATAATTTGAAGTTTAATTAGTAATACGAAAAGACTTTTTCGACGAAACAATATGTTTTTGATATTTGTTCAGCTATCCATTTCTCGATTTCAACTAAGTGTTCGAGTGTAATTTTTATTTTACATTATACTCTTATTTTTTAGATAATCTAAACCATAAATGATATCAAATCTAAGGGTACAATAAAGCATGCGAAATCATCATTATAATATCGATAATGTGATAAGATAGGCTATAAAAAATAATCGTTTTATCAAGCATAGATAATAACAGTAAACTTATGTCAAAAAAAAAGAAAATGTAAGGAAAACTTTTCAAAATCTAAATTCGTATCAAAAATTATTTAATTTAATAAATCATTCATAAACTATGTAATAGACATCGAATAAACGTTTTTCAGTTTTTTTTCAGTTTGCGCCTTTTTTCGTAAACCATAAATAAAGTCACCGATGTCGTAAAAATCTTGTACAGATTTAGCTTACATTAATATAAATTAACACCAAATTATCAATTCAATGTCAATGACATTTGAAGGTCTAGTGGCCTTCGTTGTTTTCACCTCTTATTTTTGAAGAGTGAATTTCAATCGGTTCTATGGTGTAATGGTTAGCACTCTGGACTTTGAATCCAGCGATCCGAGTTCAAATCTCGGTAGAACCTTAAATTCAATTTTTTTGTTGCTCATTTATTTTTTTGTATTCAATAGTTGTGTGTTGATTTTAAAATTTTATTTACTTTGCTATGTTGGATAATATACTCGTATATAGTATATAAGTTCGTTGGTTATTCTAAAAGTGTGTTGATTACCTGCTAGTGCTAGAAAATTTCTGTAGAATTTTTAAAAAATAATTAACGCATGTACTTTCGTGGTCATATCAGGTTCTAAAGTACAAAATATTATCTCATTCGATCTTGAGTGAATTTAGCGATGCCGTCCGCGTTTGTGAATATTTGCGTATTAGCATTTGTGCATAAGTGCGTCCAGTTCCTTTCTGGTAACTTATTTCAATAATGAGACAACAGAGCAGTTGAGCATATGTACTATTCCATATTCATCATTAAGAATGATAGCATATCTCCTTGTTTCACTCCAGACTTAATTCTGCAGGATGCAGACTTACTGTCTTGTATACGTTTTGTGTAAAGGCATCATTACACCTCTAATAAGTTTTTCTAATATTTTTCATTTCCGAAATGTTGTGGGAATAGTAATCCTAATAAATTTAACGAATGCTTGCTTAAAACCAATAAATATCATATATAAATCCATACCAAATTCATAAAATTTTTCCGTAGATTTTTTGACCGCAAACATTTAGTTTATTGTTGAGCTTCCGGGTCCAAATTGATATTCAGGGAGGATTTTCTCTGGGAACGACAAGGACTGTTTCTAATTATGTAAACATTAGAAATTTGAAAGAAAAATTTGTTTTCAAACCGCGAGCAAAAATGAGCGACTAGCTAAGCGAGCGAAATTTTAGAATACGATCCATTTTCCAAAACCAGTCAAATTAGAATTTGCCTTTGAACAGCTGTACTTAAATATTATTCCGCAATCCCCTATCTGTGCAACGGCAAACGAAATATTGCACTTTTGACCGTTGCAACACTTAAAAGCGCAACCACTTAAGCGGAGTGACCAGCACTTTTAAGCCGCTCGGCGCAGCAAAGCTGTCCCACTTAAGGGGTTCTATAAAACCGACCCTTCCAGCGCACGAACATGCATACAAACGCTTGACAGATATAAAAATCATTACATCGGTTTTTGCATGCCACTACTCTTTGCGGCTTGCTGGCCGAGTAGTGGACTTGGTGGTGGTGGTGGTGGCGATGGTGGGTTGCTACTTGTCTTACTTGCATGCGACGCAAGGCGTGTTAATAAAGCGTTAAGTGGCTGCGCATGCGCCGCACTGACCAGTTCGTCAACCGAGCGACAAACATATTATACATATGTACGTAAATGATGGTTGGTGGCCGGCTGACGCGTGCATTCGTTTAAAATGCGAAATTCGTTATGAGAGCAATGAATAAAAAGCGGAGACGAAGTGAAAAATGACGTGGAAATTGGACAGTTGTGGAAATTGCACGCGACTGGCAACATTTCAATTATGCAGGACATGCAAAGCAATTATCCTGCACCAGTTGTATGCAACGCCGCGTTCAGCTTGTAGTTACGAGACTATTTGTTTGGCGTGTGCTGCTGAACCACGTGCAGGACTCGCGGCTGCAGCGCGATTTGCACCTTGACTTTTTGTGCGCGTTGCAGCTAAATTTATGCGCGAAACTATTAAAATGATAAATCGACAGCGCGAGTTGAAAAAAGCATGTGGCGGACAGGTTTTGTAACAAAGCGGAACGTTTTGAATTGTTGGAACATGCACTGAACAAAGCTCAGAAACCGAATTTTTTGTTATTATTAATAAGTAAAATTAAAAATATGATTTTTTTCGAAAATTTTTATCTGTATGTATGGGTATCGAATGGCATGAAAGGGTTTACATATAACCTTTCGGATTACAAGCGCGCAATTATGAAATATTTCGAGCACAAAAAATACAGAACGTGCTTTCACCATGCCCAACAAGGATAACACGCTTCGCACACTCGTACAAACACATACACACAGAGGCTTACATAGTTACCTTTTCAAGCATAATGCACGCTTGAGCGAATCTCATTAAAGCTGAAAGTCATAACACCGCCAAACAACTTTCATCCCCCCCACACACACAAAGCGCTGAGCGCGCGCGCATATTGAAATGTCCAGTCAGAGAACGACCGTTGAAAACGCGCTTACAAAATCCTTTCTAATTTATATTTGAATGCAAAAGTGCAGCAAAAAAAAGCGGATGAAAGCAGATTAGATGCGCTACCTTGAGCATGAGTATTATGAAAGGAACAGTGGTTCTAGGCAACAGTTGCAGGGGCTTGCGCCCAACTCCCCTTCGCGTTTCCGCCGTTTATGCCTTCATCCAACGTTTATGGTGCTCTGTTTAATGCGCGCATGAAAACTACGTACCATAAATGTCAAATAAAAAAGTGATGTTTATGAGGCTGTTTGAGGTTAGAGTGAAAGTGCGCACATTGTTTGTAGTATAATAGAAACCAGATCGAATTTTGGATTGAATAGCATATTTTGCTGTGATTTTGTATGCAAACGAGTGCTTCTTAGACACTATAATTATATTTCGTATTTATTTAAAAACTATTTGCATTGAAAATAATTATTGATGGTAAATAAATAGTATTTGTAATGAACTATAATATTTTAGTTAATTATTATTAAATTAAATATTTTTTTATTAATTTTTTTATGGCTAAATTTTTATTTTCAATCAATTAGTGGCTTTGTATACATTTTAAGTGATCATTAATTTAAATTTTTTTAATTAATTATTATTAAATAAATTATTTTTAATTTAGTTTTTGGTGATAAAATATTATTTTCAATGAATTATTAGTTTTCTATACATTTTAAGCGATAAAAAGCTTATTATTAGATTGAGTTTTATCAACTCATAGCACAAGCTTTCAATAGCCGTGATCGTCTAGTGGTTAGGACCCTACGTTGTGGCCGTAGTAACCCAGGTTCGAATCCTGGTCACGGCAATGTTTCACTCAAACATTGTCACGGAAGAAAGCATTCACTTTTTAATAACCAAAAAAATCAAATATTGAAATTTTTAAAAAAGTAAACTACATTAGAAAAACATTTTCGAAAAAAAAATATTGGAACAACTATGCTTGTATGATCTTATGTATATCCACTGTAGTGCATACTCTTACCCATTTTGTTTTTTTTTTTCAAGCGGATTTATGCTATGCACACACTCATTTGAATGCTGTTAGTACATATCGTCATCTAAACTACAAAATAACGTAAAATCACTTTTCATAAGTTTACAAGCGAAGGAAAAACGATATACAGAAACCACTGATATTGAAACAAAATTTAAGTTTAGGCTATAAAATGGTTATATTACGGTTATATATCGGTTATATCTGAACGCGGAATCTAAAAATGTTATGCTACATATGAATATGTAATATGATATAGTGAATCACAAGCAATAAGAACTCAATTTCGATATTTTTGATGATATGATGTTTTGTATTTTAGGTGACGATATAAATTCATGTGCGGTCGAAATCGGACTACAATCATTGCGCGGTTGAGCACTAGTTTCAAATTATTTCAGTACACGGTCTATGAATCCAATTTTTCTTTAGCTTACACAACAAAACCCGTTGACAGTGCATACATAACTCTTTGTTAATTATTTCATTTGTTTGATATTTCATTTTTTATCTCGCTCTTTGTTACATTTTATTATTATTGCTCACACTGATATCTTATGCTCTACACATCGCCTTATTCGCTTTGAATTTATGATCGTTTGTTATTGTTAATACGCTTTTATTTTTCTGTAACTAATTCGGAGTGAAAGTCATTTTTCGGGGTTTATTGTTACTATATGAGTATATAGTACAAAACAGTTCAGTACTTGTATGTTGCTGTCTACGAAAATGGCACGCTTTCAGTAGCCGTGATCGTCTAGTGGTTAGGACCCTACGTTGTGGCCGTAGTAACCCAGGTTCGAATCCTGGTCACGGCAATGTTTCCCTACAAACATTGTCACGGTGAAAGCTTTGTTTTTTGGAAGACTATTTTTTACACTCATGTTGTAAAAAATTCCAGTAAGAGTCTCTTGAAAAATATTTATAAATCAGTGACAGATTACGTTGATATTTTATATATACGTATATTAGATTTCCTTTCTAAAAACATGCCTATTTTGAATAAATTAAACGGGTCTACAGTAGTTTTGTTACCTTAGATATATGTAAGATCGATTTTGGATATATTTGTGCTCACAATTTATGACACCATCAATGATTTTGTAAAATTTGCTTTATTTTATTTTTAAATCCATATTTTCATTTTACATTAAAAAAAAGATCGGAAAATATGACACAAAATAACAGATATATTTATAATGTCGGTTTTGTTTAAAAAAAAGGATATACCGAAGTAAACAGAGTAAAGAACGTTAAAAACTTATTTATAACTCAATAGAACCCCTTTTATGAGCTGCCTCTTTTTAAGGACCAGCAATAACCTGCCACCATATGCCAATCTCAACCATCTCGATAACTTTTTTACCATCACTTTTAGATCCTAGTGTAACTGCTCTCTCTAGTTGCTTCTCATTATAAATATCCAAATTATCCGAAAGTTTGTTGTTTGCGGATATAGTCTAACTTGAAGTTGGTCAGCATATTTTGGACAATTTCTTCACACTTTTGTGCGTAAAGGCTACATAAGAAGATTTCGACTATGAAGGCTTGAAGTTGATATAACCGCTTAATACAGCTAACTGTGAGTTAGTTACCAAATAAATTAACTTAACCAAAAAACAAAAAAAAAAAAAAACAAAATTGAAAATAAAAAAAAACTTTGCAAAATTGTTTTCTTTCATCAAAATGCCTAAATAAAGAAATAATTCGAATCAAATGCGCCCAAAACAGGCTTTTGTACGCCCGACACCTAAAAACACAACAACTAGATTAAGTGAGGTTTAAACAAAAGAAAAAAAAAGAATTTTGAGTCTGTTGACACTAAATGCATGAATAAGAGAGCCCTTTAAGCGCAAACAATGTTTAAAATAATAAACAAGTAAATAAGTAAAACAAATTAGCATCAAATCACAACCCTTTTCACATTTTAAAATCCTTGCTAAACACATGTGTTTTCGCTTCAATTATTTAATTTCCTGTTTAATTGATTTTTTGTTTTAATTTTTTCATTTCAATTGAGACAAAGGACCGCATTCAACGCGCAACCTTCATCACCGCCAACAACAACCAGTTTGGTAATTAATGAGCGCAAATGTGCAGCGATGCAGCGAATATCCAGTCATCCCATTTAGCGCACATGTCCTGTCTGTCAACTGGCTCGCGGACCACTTTAGATGTCCCGCGCGCAGCAACCCCCAAAACGTGGTGTCAAAGGTCGGCGTTGCGAAAGCAAACGACCACTGACAGTCAGTCATTCAGCGCACTCAGTCAACTAGTCGTCAACGCCAAAATTCAACATCAACCATACCACCACCACTTCCACCAACAACTGCAGCCAAGCTTCAGCAGCAAAGCAAAATAAAGGCCGCTTTGTTGACTTTACTTTTATTGCAGTTTGCTGCGTTATTTATTTGAGGTTTTTTATGCGTCAGTATAATTTTTTGAATTCTTCAGTTGGACAGCAGGATGCAGCGTTTGGCACATGTTTGGGTAGCGAACGCAGCCTCATTAGCGGAACGGAAGCTCTTTACCGCCCAGCCGTGTTAAACCCCGATTTTTTGCTTGCCACGATTGCGCTGCAGCAGTGGTCCGTCGACAGCTTGTTTACTTTACATTCGGTCCGGTGCTTGGACGCTGTGCTGTCAACTCACTATCAACCACGCATCGCCGCTACCCTCTTGAAAGTGCTGACAGATTCGGCATTTCGGCAGTTGGAAAATTACCGATGCTCGACACGTTCCAAATTAACGAAGCCGCAACGCGTCCAAAGCTCTCACTTTGTTCGAAAGCAGCTTCTGCTGGTTTGTTTTCCATTTGCTCTCGTGTTTGTTTAGTTTTCAGTTTTGATGTTTTCATTAAAGTGGACGGTCATCTTGAGTTCCACCCCATTTTCCAAAGTGGATTAGGGCAAGTGGGTAAAGCAAATAACGCAAACCAATATTTATTCATAATAGAAAATATGCAAAGTTATTGCAGCAGTAAACCCAATTTTCGGTGAAAATAAAGAAAACATAAAATAAAGGAACATCTGCTGAATGTAAATATATTTGCGGTTGATTATGTACATTTTTCAGAATCATGAACAGGACTAATACATTATTCGCTAAATAATCGATATTTTAACTCGAATCGAGACAACTAACAAATCTGGTTCTGGTTGTTCCGAAAAAATGAAGAAGCAGCTGTATATCTTGAACTGTTTTTTCCAGAGAAGGGACAGAAATTTTAAGAAAAGTTATATAAAATGTTTGCTGTACTTTGGTAAAATAGTCGCGGGAAATAGGCGGGGATGGAAATCGCCAGACTGACGTCGTATTCGTGGCTACGGAATAGGTGGACATACTTACATGATACTTATACCGTTTTCCATTAACTTCGATGTTTTATTCGATTTATTTGGCATTTTTAATAGTATATAGGAATAAAAAAACTGAATCAGTCGATTTTTACAAGCTTCTTTGGAGGCGAATTTTACTCCAGCAAATTCATTCAAGGAACATGAGGTATGCACTTGTTTCCACCTCTGATTATAAGGTGGATGTATAAAAACCACTAACCAAACTCCCGGAGATCTGGCGAGTCACTACCGATGTGTGGGGCCTGGGGTCGTACTGATAGAACAAAGGTCTTCTCCTATTGGCCAAAGCTGGTCCTTTTCGGGCGACTGCTTACTTCAGACGGAATCGCAAAATTTGTTTCGACAGTCTACTTCATTACGAACAGAAGTAACGGGTGATTTTTTTGAGGTTAGGATTTTCATGCATTAGTATTTGACAGATCACGTGGGATTTCAGACATGGTGTCAAAGAGAAAGATGCTCAGTATGCTTTGACATTTCATCATGAATAGACTTACTAACGAGCAACGCTTGCAAATCATTGAATTTTATTACCAAAATCAGTGTTCGGTTCGAAATGTGTTTCGCGCTTTAATTTTGTTCAGCGATGAGGCTCATTTCTGGTTGAATGGCTACGTAAATAAGCAAAATTGCCGCATTTTGGGTGAAGAGCAACCAGAAGCCGTTCAAGAACTGCCCATGCATCCCGAAAAATGCACTGTTTGGTGTGGTTTGTACGCTGGTGGAATCATTGGACCGTATTTTTTCAAAGATGCTGTTGGACGCAACGTTACGGTGAATGGCGATCGCTATCGTTCGATGCTAACAAACTTTTTGTTGCCAAAAATGGAAGAACTGAACTTGGTTGACATGTGGTTTCAACAAGATGGCGCTACATGCCACACAGCTCGCGATTCTATGGCCATTTTGAGGGAAAACTTCGGACAACAATTCATCTCAAGAAATGGACCCGTAAGTTGGCCACCAAGATCATGCGATTTAACGCCTTTAGACTATTTTTTGTGGGGCTACGTCAAGTCTAAAGTCTACAGAAATAAGCCAGCAACTATTCCAGCTTTGGAAGACAACATTTCCGAAGAAATTCGGGCTATTCCGGCCGAAATGCTCGAAAAAGTTGCCCAAAATTGGACTTTCCGAATGGACCACCTAAAACGCAGCCGCGGTCAACATTTAAATGAAATTATCTTCAAAAAGTAAATGTCATGAACCAATCTAACGTTTCAAATAAAGAACCGATGAGATTTTGCAAATTTTATGCGTTTTTTTTTTTTTAAAAAGTTATCAAGCTCTTAAAAAATCACCCTATATTTGGGTGGCACAAATCGTTAAGTGAAAGTCGAGTAGTAATCGAAATTTTGTCTCATGATAGTGCCTCTACCTCTCTTAATGACGAAATATTGAAAATGTTAAAAAAAAGACTTAAAAATGTTCTTTTTGGCATCATCTACAGGTAGATAGCAGAGGATCTCGACTCAACACATTTTGGTTAATGTTTCAGCTATAAAGTGAAAGGCACGTAATTGAAATTTTACTAAAATACTTTTGAGCAAAACTTTGATAATTTACTTACGTCATCCTTTGAACAACAAATTTTGATATTTCCACATGCATATGCAATGTCATTTAAAACACAACTGCCGAAAATTAGCTGCACTTAGTTTTAATGGCTTTGAACACTTCGCACCAAGGAGCAGAGCAATTCAGCTAATGTCGGCCATAATAAATGCAAACTACACTCACTTAATTTAGAAATTACGTAAAATTGCCAAAAAGACCAGCACTTGCGTGCTGCATATCACACATGCATATCGTGCTGGTTGCAACATAGCGCACGCGGAGTGGTAGTGCACCGTTGCCAGCGGCAGCCAGTGTTTTCGTGCGCAGGACACGCATCGTTTTTCAATTATGACAGCCGGCACGCTCGTTGGCTCGCTGACTGTCCACCGGCTGCATATAATATGAGAGTAGTTATGGTCATTTCGTTGGTTGCTGACTGTTGCGCCATTACGAGTGAAGTGTCAACTTTTTGCGGTGGCTGTACTGTTGCTGCTGGCGGCGTGGCACATGTCACTGAAAATTGACTGCATTCGCACGTTTGACTTCTGTGCACATGCTGCGCGCTAACCCTTTCCTCGCATGCGCCTTTCCGCCAACTTTCCTCATTCGGCTGCAGTCCAGTGTCGGTATTCTGCATTTGTGCATCATGCCGCGCGGCTGCAACGGCAGTCGCTGCTTGTGTAACTTGTCATGTTGTTCGCCTCGGAAATTTGCGTGTCATTGTTCGGTGTCGTATGCTTGTTTGTGTGCTTATGAGTTTGGCATTGCCCTCGTGTTTGTCCAGTTGTCCGAGTTGGTCGCTCCTGTGGCGCATTGTTGTACGCATTATGCTCGCTGCAGGATATCGTTCCCATTGTCGCCGTTGACACATGTTATTGCAGTTGCAATTTACTTAATACAATACAAAGTGTTTCAAAAAATAACGAAGCAACTCTGTGCTCAATAATAGTTATGGTATAGAAATTGTATTGGTTCATCTGCTGAGCTGCTAATGAAGTCATGAAGTCTGTAGTCGGTAAAGAGAAGATTAGCAACACGTGCGACAGCTGGCAATTGATGATTTGAGAAAGCAGAATAAGTCCACAAGAATGCGTAGATTATGGTGTTTCTTTTTTCCTTATTGTGTCTTAAAACAAACTTCATTTGATTTCTCAATTAAGCTACCTCGTCACTATCATCTTTCCCATTAAACACAATATTAGGTCTACTAAAAAGCAATCCATGATTTTTCCAATAGATGGTGTCAGTAATCTACTTGTATGTCTCGAGTTCTATAAGTGGCTGAAGGTCAGGTTGACGTTAGATAGATAAAATAGGAATAAGGCAATATTGTGTTGTGAGTGCTTTCTCCAGACTGGATAAAGAAGCACAGCAAATAGGTCTGGCAAAGAACGAGGGCAAGACGAAATAGCTCCTGTCAACCAACAAACAGTTGCCATACTCGCGACTAGGCTACCACGTAACTGTTGACAGTCATAACTTCGTAGATAATTTCATCTATCTTGGAACATTAACAGCAACAACAATGTGAGCCAAATCCAACGCAGAATAACTCTTGCCAACAGCTGCTACTTTGGACTGAGTAGGCAATTGAAAAGTAAAGTCCTCTCTCGACGAACAAGAACCAAACTCTATAAGTCACTTATTATTCCCGTCCTGCTATATGGTTCAGAGGCATGGACGATGACAACATCTGATGAGTCGACGTTACGAGTTTCGAGAGAAAGGTTCTGCGAAAGATTTATGGTCCTTTGCGTGTTGACCGCGGGGAATATCGCATTCGATAGAACGATGAGCTGTATCAGATATAGACGACGTTGACATAGTTCAGCGAATGAAAAGCCAGCGGCTACGGTGGCTAAATCATGTTGTTCGAATGGACGAAAACACTCCAGCTTCGAAAGTATTCGACGCAGTCCCCGACGGGTGAAGCAGAGGAAGAAGAAGACCTCCACTCCGTTCGACAATAATTTCCGAAAAACAGTTTGTTGTTTCTCAAGCTTGTCACATTGGATTAAACAAAACACGTAGCCCAAATATTAACACAAAAGAAATTGCATACAAAATCAGAGGATAGGAAAAAAACATGATCAAGGAGACCCATACAATATAGCTTTTTAAAAATATAGAAAGTCGGACAAACACATATGGGCAAATCCTGCGTTACGCACGCCACATTCGTACGCGTTTTCGGATTGAAATATAACAATTTTTTGGTCTTTCAAAAGACATACCTTCAAGTTATACACAGTGTTTAGTGGGATTTGAGTGTACTTTCGAATGTCATCAAAATATTTTTTGTAACAGGTTTAAGCTGCGAAAAATTTGATCTCAAAGTATTGTTACGCACGCTACAAAAAATGGAAGTAGCTTTGAAGGTTGAGGTATGTTTTCGTAATTTTTAGCAAATTTTGTATAATAAAGCACACCAAATGAAATACCTTAAAGAAAGATGAAAATAAGAGAATGCTAAAATAACTTACATGCAGCCAAAAAATTTTGTAGTTTTTTATCAGTGGCCGTGAACCCAACGTTACGCACGCTACCTTACGCACGCTACATTTTTTCCAGTAGTATATAAATAAAAACAATTGTATTTATTTTAACAAAACAATTTATACTCTTTTTTTAATAAGATTATTTAATTCATATTTTATGTTTATAAATTTATTTATTAATATATATATGTTTATAAATAAATTTTATGTTTTGCTGAATCTGCCGTTAGTGCTATTTCGAGCTCATTTTCATTAAGAAATGAAAAATAATGGTTGCTTTTTATTCCGGGAATGCTCTTAACGTTAGCCCATCTCTCCGAAAGAAATGCAGTTGTATTTTTTATATATGTACTGCTTACATATAAAATAGAAATACCATTTATATTAATTTTTGCCAATTTAAAAAAATCATGGGCGTTATTAAGAACAATATTCTGAGCTTTCACCATTTGCCAAATTTTTCTCTTTATGACAGCTCCAATTCCGTCTACTGCACCCTTTCCGTGAGCAGTTGCAAAAAAATTCCACTCAAAGTTGGTCAAATCTAATTTTTCTTTAAAAAACGGTATAATACTCAAAATGAACTTGTTTTTAAATTGACTTGCACAACCATCAGAAAATAAAAATAACTTCGAAATAGCGTTTTGTTCTTTAAGTTTCTTTACAATTAACTGGAGAAAGCAATAAACATCATATTTATTGTGTGACAGCTGATCGCTCGTAATAGCAAATGATCTTGTGCAATTGTGCAACCAGGCAACACAAGTAAAAATGGTAACTTGGGAGTAACTAAAATGTGCAGACTGAATTTCATTTTGATTGAGGAGCCTATAGTTTTCCGCAAAATCGACTTGCAGAACAGCTTCATCTTGTTTAATAGATATTTTTCGGTCTTGAAAGTATTTTTGTTGAGTCCTTTTAACGTAAGTATGCAGTTTAAAGGAAGGTAACTGAGAATCCAATTCATTAATCAAATCAGTTATTGGTCCTTTCGTATAACTAATGATGATGCGTTTATCAACGATTCTCCAATGCTTCCATTCAGTAAGCTTTTCGAGTTGATTAATGTAAATCAAAGGGACGAAAGCGTCTGTAATGTCTTTAATGCACTTGTTGCATTCATTCCTCATACAAACTTCATTGGTTTCGTCACAACACACTTTTCTTAAAAAATTGCCGAAGTTAGATGGGAACATACGAAAAATGCCAAACATAGCTTCCAATAAAATTGAAAAATTGGCGTGAATCTGGCAAACACACATGTTATGTGGAAGCTTACTAGACAATTCCACGTGTTTTGGTCGGTTGTTATGAAATTTAGTACGTGAAATATTTGTTCCAGGAAACATTGTTTTAAACAATTCATATGCTTCTCTAATTGTCGTAACCATGAATCTTTTAGATATTGGAAGGTTATTTGATTTTGATAAAAGTGTGGACTTTCTTCCGGCAGTTTCCGTAGAGATGTCATCATTAGTGTAAAACTCATAAATCATTTTAACATTTTCGTCAACCGTATTTTTTGTTTGAGCTTCTTCTTCCTCTTTCAAGTATTTTTCTGTAAGCATTCTAATAATTTCCTTTTTTTTGTTAATGTCTTTTGGTAACGCTAATTCCACTTTTTTTAAGGCCTTGTAAAGGGTATTTTTGCACTTATATGCACCATCCAACGATATTATTGGTTGCTCTTGTCGTTTTTGTTCCTTTATTTTCTTTCTATAAATTTGCATACGGTTTCGGTGGTCAGCCTTTACTTTTTTTGATAATGAATCATCATTTTTAAGTTTTTCTTTAAGATTTTTTCTATAAATTTTCATTCTTTTCACATTTTTTAAACGTTCCATTTGTGTTAAGTTTTCACTGGATTGTATTTTTTTGCGATATTTTCGAATACGCTCTGCACCCGTTTTCATTTTTTCAACTGTTATTATTAAATATTATACTGTAAACAAACAATTTTCTGTGGTACGAATATGCCGATAATCTAAAGTGACACTGAAAGATAATTGCAAATGATTCAAACGAAACCAAAGGCGAGACAACGTGAAATTTACCGTTTAAAAAAAACGCTAATCGGTACGATTGTAGTAGGCTAAGAATAGTAGGCGAAGAATAGATTTAAGAAGCAAAGTGATAAGAAAACACAGTAAAAATTGCAAAGGTTTCTATTGTAATTTTTGTGAGAACTCAAATCGTTACGCACGCTACAGAAATGAATATGCTGTAATTTTTTGGTTTTTAATTGTAGAATGAAAACATTTTTTTTTCTTAAAAGCAGGATATTTATTCAAATTAAAATTATAGATGATTTGTAAAAAAAAAAATTTTCTACTCACAATATAAAAAAAACCTAATTTTCCGTTACGCACGCTACATCGAATTTACCTGGCATTTCATACCAAGTTTTAATGTTTCCAGAAAAGTAAACGAAATTTTTTTTTACAAATTTTAAGGAGAATTGAGTGAATAACAATATGGCTTTCGATTGGACCATCTATGTTAATACTAAAGCAATGATGAACACGTAAAAATTTTCACTTTTTTGTATAACACCTGAAAAGACCTGAGGTAGGGTAGGATTTGGTAATAATTTTTGTGTTAATCATCATCGAAATAATTTTTTTTTTATAAATTTATAAAATTGGATATCTATTCTAATGCTCCATTAAAAAAAAATAAGGTTGGATTAAGTTCAAATATTTTTGGTTGGTAGACAGTTTCTGGGATATGCCCATATGCAAAATCAGCTACTGGTGAGGCCAGGTAATGCAAGCATATGCGAACACTTTATGCAGATGCCAAGCGAGAATCAACAGGAAGCAGCCTGCGAGCAAATTTGTAATATGCAAACGGATAGAAAAGAAACAAAAAATTCGCACAAGACTGCAAGTAAACGGAGAGGACATTTAATCTTTTCACTTTGGTAAAAAAATCGACCGCCAACTGTGCAGCAAATGACGATTAGCACTTAAGAGCCTCTGACACTGTCGCTGCCGGTGTCGAAGCTGTTACGCTATTGACACTTGGACACAAATACAGGCATGCAACACACACAAGTACACACTACCACAGCTGGATGCACGAATGTGGATCGGTACACAAGTGTTGATGGCATTTGGTACCGCAAAAACCGGAAGGATATCGGCACAATGCGGTCGAAGGGTTGAATTACCAATGCATGCCCGCATGTCTTGCAAGCGCTGAGCAGGGGCGTAGATATGCTGAGGTACGATGCGGTGCGCCTCCAGTCAGATTGCTCCATATTTGCGGCCTGCGGCGTTCGTATATCCTTGCAGCGGCACTTAAGGAAGTTAAATACATTAAGTGCGTTTTCTCTTCGTTTTGTAATTGCGCCCATTTAAGTTTTGTGTACGTTTTTTACCGTTTGCTGTTATTGTTTCGCCTTAGCGCTGCCTTCTTGCTGCGCAGTGCCCAAATCCTTTTAAGCGCTGGCAAGAAAAGTAAATAAAATATTTTTAGGGTATGTCACTGTTGGCAAAAGCCGATGCGCAGACGCATTTTACGTGTTTTTTAATTCGCTTAAATTGTCACAAAGAAAATCTCTAGCACGCAGCGCATATTGGTTACTTTACTGCATGCCTGCCTACAACAGCGGGATATCCTTTTTATCTCACAGCCAAGACGCTGCAATCTCTACTAGGCTCAAAAAGTGTTTCTTATTTGATTTTTGATTGTGTGTGTGTTTATTAAACTGTTGTCAAATGCGTTGCGAATTTGTTTTGATTGCATGAGATTTACCTACGGCTGCAATCCTTTTGCGAAAGGACATTTTATCTAATTCACAAAAATGCTAGACAGTTGTTGCTGTTATTTTGCTACAAAATCCTTTACGGCTTTTTTAATTTCGCAAGCAAGTAAAGGATTAGTCTGATTTTCAATTTGCGACATTTTACAAATTGGAAAACATTTATTTACTTGCATTCTATGGAGCCAATCAAGGATTCAACTAATCCTGCTTAGACAATTGTGTGCAAGGAAGCGGATGTTTACAATTTTTCTTCAATATTTCCCTCTGAATTCGAAAAGATTGCGCTTAGCGATAAGAACTACTGAAAGCAAAACTAATTCTCTACACTTTTTGTGGTCTAGAAAATTAAATGGGATTTACTTATTTGTAGAATTTGTCGTTGTGTTCCTGTTGTTTTCCTAGAGAAATTGCTTTCGGTTTAGTTCATTAAAGACAAAATACAATTTTTTAGAGCAAAGATAGGTCGACTGTAGCAAATAGGGTTGATCTAACAACAACATTCAGTTTCCGGTGAGATTCAGATCCGTCGCGACTATTCAGAAAACTGACGCCTAGTTGGCCAATGAATTGTTCAGCTTTGATTTCAGATTTTTATACATTATAAGCGATTGGTCGAGATTTCAGTAGAGATAAGGACTCTGTTTTAGGATTTTGAGGAACATATACAAATCCTATTTTCTCTATCAATAATAACAGTTTCTATATCTATAGTTTTGTTCAACTAACGGCTAAAACACCCGAACTAGGTCCTTCCCTACTAGTTATTAAATATTTTTCTATTTTGTCCGGTCTTTCATCTCCTGCATCGCCTAGAGCTGCGACAGTTAGTCTTTATGCTGGTTCTACTATTCTAAAGACATTTCAATTTCGTTCACATCATTTTGCTTTGGTTTACGTTCAATGTCCTTGTTAGCGTCCTTCGGCACTTTATCTCAACTCTGTCATGAAAATCACTTTACCTTAGTTGACCCACATTTCTGTGAAATACATAAGTACAGCGTGAACACACACAATCAAATGACTTCAATTGGCTAGTTAGACTTCGTGTTGCTTTTATGTACTTTCAGTATAATACACACACGCACACACATGTGGATTACATTTTAAATTAGAATCTCTCAGCAGTGTTTGTTTTTCATCTCTTCATTTCATCAATGCGCTTTATTTCAAAGAAAGTACCACATGCGAATGTGTGTGTGTGTGAGTTTCGCAAAATCAACACACACCTCTTCGTATGGGAAGGGAAATTCCTTGCTTTCAATAAATTGCAATTTATATGCTGCATGCCCTAAGAAAGTGAAATTTATGTTTTCAACTAAAATGGGGGCATATTTTGTACTTCGATGTTGTTGTTGTTTTCTTTGAAAAGAAAAGTGTCATTAATTTGCCTGCCATCCTACCATTTATGGTCGGTGCATGGTTGTGTCCTTTCGTTTGAGGGGAGAATGCTTAAGGTAAGCAGACCGCTTCATTTCGTTCCAAAGAAATCGAAAGTTAGCATCAGCTCGCAAAGTAGGTCTTCCAAGTCTTAAATGCATATGTATCAAAATCTAAATTCCCATACACTAACAAGTATATGTGAATAGAACAGTACAATGAGAGACAATGGCTTGCTAAATAGCGCTGTCCGAATTAAAAATAGCATAACGAATGGAATTGGTCGGTTTATCGAGAGTAAAGTGGCAGCTTCTTATGGATGCAAATTTATTTATAATGAGCAGTTGAAATACTTGTTAAAAGAGTATTTTATTTCGGTATATAAATGGAGGATGGAGTCATGTGTAGAAGATCACGCAAATGAGAAAAGTTCTCTGCATTCCATTCACTTGGAAGTGGCCAGAAACGATTCTTTTACATATGACTAAAGCAGTTCACGAGTTTTTGTCCTAGACCAAGTATCCTCTGGCTAAAGAACATCCGTTTGAAGGCAACCCTCTACAGGGCGCTGGCAACCCTCTTGTGCGCTGGGTTTGAGACCCGCCACGTAAAAAACACTACCAATGAAAAAGCACAAAAAGGCTCGGATGAGAGATCTTCCTTTTGATGACGGCCATGGCAAACGCACTTAAGGTTATTAAGGATGTCAAAATCGTGCTTAGCGACTTTAACGTCAGGGTCCACGAGGAAACAGCCGAACGATTTACTACTCGACTTGCACTCTTGCCCTTTTAAAACTTCGTGTTACTTCAACTGATCTCCAAGAAAAGTTCCTCTAAGAACCCAACTTTTACTCTTTCAGCGCTTAAAAATTTAAAACTTTGCCTTCACTTTAAACAAAAGCTTGCTTTAAGTATGGAATATATTTAACGGTAATAATATATAAAAACAAATATTAAGAGTAAAAAATAAAGCAAAATGTGTCTCGCCAAACAATTTATGAAAATTACGATCATTAATAATAGAAACTGTAAGCGAAATCACCGTGTCATGAAGGGGCCCACTGCATTACTTGTAGTTGCTGATCTTGCATGTGATCATGCAACTGGAAAAACAGGACCTTGCGGTTTTTCGGTTTTGTGCCTTTAATTTCGTCGATCCTAATGGCCGTATTTAGAAATGAATGCAAAAACGAAGCAATAAAAAAAGTTGGCAGAGAATACAAACCACGGTGACATAATTATAACAGATCGAGCGAGGCTGGTATGATTAATGATCGCAGATGACAGTGCAAAGAACAATTACGAACGCAAAACACTTCAAGCGAGAGTAATGGGTGGGGAGAAGTTAAAGCGATATGAATTATTGTGGTAAATACTGCGCTTCTACGGTTGGCAAGATAGCGTGCGACAAACGATTTTGAGGCACTTTATGAAACTAAAGAAAATCATTGAATCGTTTTTGATTGATCGCTATTTGATAACAGTTTCATTCATAACTCTAAGTTAGCTAACTGCCGCTCAAAAAGGTGCGGATGATATGATCTATGATATTTCTTAAAGTGGTGGAAGCTGGACAAAGATTAGGAAGTCGTGGTATTTTGTAAATGGTGACAACAAAGAAGTAATACAATGTAGCAAAGCGGTGATATACAATACTTTTTCTATGTGGTATAAAAATATCAATTACCTGCAGCAATTTGAAGTGCACTCGGGTACTGACAATGGAATGTTCAATTTGATGAAGACTTAAAAGAATTTTGAAAACTCAAAAGAAAAAATTTAATTTTTAAACGTCATAAAGCAACAATTAGTGAACGAACACCGTGGAATGTTGCAATATAAAAAACGCAACTGTATTTTAGTAGAAGATCATTTTTACAAACACATTCCGGCAGCGTGTGATATCCCAAGCCAGAAACATGGTACTTTTCGACTCAAAAGTTGTAATTATTGAGCAAAGTTATTCGAGCATAACCGAAGCTGATTGGACGAGACAGCAGATGAGTCAAAGGAAAGAGCAGATCATTGCCGCCAAGCCAAGCAGATTTCAGGATTAGACCCATTTGTGTACTAAATTTTGTGCATAAAAAAATGCCGAGCATGTAATTGTAGAAAAAATGGAGAAAATGTTGGAAAAACCGCAAACCCAAAGGTAGCACACACTACGTATGAAGCATAATGGAATAAAGAGAAAAAAATTAAAACGGAATGTGTCGAAGACAAACAGGCTGTCAGTCAGACAGCGGCACAGCATCCTTATGAGATTAAGAATGCAAATCAGTGTTTCCAAGCAGGCTAATTCTCTTTTGTGTGCTGCGTATGCACCCAGCGCACACACACACATACGACATCCAAATAGAGGCATGAATACAATGTATTTCTTGGCGATTGTTTGCTCAAACATGACAGCTACATGTCACAGACTAACGTATTTTCCTGCGGCACGTTGCCTTCGCTGCTCGTCCTTCCTTTTATGGCAAGAAATGGGGCAGCTGCAGTGAGTTCTCTCAGCTATGCATAAATATTCATGTGGTTGTTGTGGGTTACGAGCATGTGAGAAGCAAAATTACGCGCGCATTATGACGTTGAACGGGATTTGACTTTCTTCTAAAACATTTCGATTGAATCCAAGTTTGTTTTGTCGATTTCATTAACTGGAGTAAAAGATGATTTGCCGCTATTTTATACAGAAACAAACGATGATGACTTTGTGTGTTGTTTTTGTAGTGTATATACAACAGAAAATTATCCTCAAATTAAAAATATTTGAAACAGAGAAATTACAGACCACGTTAAGAGTAAAAGTTGAGATTACAACTAATCAAATGTGGATACTTTCAGCTAGGATGACCTTCGTTTGGATGTAAAGTTGCTAAACGAACGCTGTTCAGTAATTGCAAGGGCGGCTCAAGAAATAGTTTTTGTAGGCCAAATTTTGAATATCTTTCGATAACTTTTTCTGCAGTGACTTCAAAGTCATGATGCGTATGAAGCAACGCCAAGTCGATCAATTTATCTTCAAGCTTGTTCGTCCTCAGCCACGTTTTCTTGCGACGAAAAGTCGGAAAAGAGCGTTCAGAGCTCGCATTCAGAATATGCGAATGAATTATAGGGTATAGGTCTACATCGCAGTTCTTCAACGTTTCCAATGCAGTAGTCATTAACTTGTTGTCTTTTGACTTTTGCTTCTGCTCCCAATGGCACTGTCAGTGATCAGGTTCACCCTTGAGTTTCAAACGTCGCACGAATTTGTCATTATCAAAAAGACCTTTGAACCCATCCATTTTTCAGTTCCTAATTTTCCCATGTTGGAAGAATTGGAGGATAAGCCGCGGAGAATGTGAAGAATCGAACGAATCACAGCTGGAGCTGAATGCAGCATCTATTTCCACTATATCCCCCTTTGAATTCGCCACGGCTCAAAGCGTTTTGTCGATATATATGGATTTTTCATTCATGGTAAATCACGTTCTCCTCACTCATATTTAGGTGCTTTTCCGGTATCACAAAGCTTTGTTGTTTCAACTATTCATCTCCGCGACAGAAATGCTGAGAATCAGCATCGAAATCCAACAAATTTATATAGACACTTGAAAAGAAAACTTGTCTACAATGAAGTATATATTCTTATCGCAGTTACCACTCTATTTCCTTTGTCATACAAATCCATGGCATGTTGTCTTCCTTAGATCAAGCACTCCTGACAGGTAAAACCAAAGTGTGATAAACGGAAACCAATTGTAATGATATTAAGCCTCAACAGAGATCGTGTAACTTCAGTTGCCATATTTACATAGCTATAACCACAGGAAAACGAAGCTCGTATGAACAGTGATAAAATCTATAACACTAGAGCTCAGAGAGCAAAGGTTACACAGTAACGATTAAAGGATAATTGAATTTGAGTAGGTAGCATTAGCATACACATTACTTCGATATTACAAAGGATAAGCGACATACACGCTTTGCTCGAAATACATACATACACGCATTTGTAAAATGTAACCCTTTAGCATAAATTTGTAATCCAAAAAAATATACATACAATATCTCAGCGAAGAATCTAGTCACCTTAGAAAATCTCGAAATCACAATAAATATTGTCAATGACAAAGCACAAGTAGATAAATAGAGCAAAATAAACAAACACAGCTAATTAAACAGCGAAATAAACACAGAAACCGGTTAAGCAATTAATGATACAAATGATTTGGACCTTAAGAGTAACGAAGGAGACAAGGCCAATAGACAACGAAGATACAAAAGTAATTGAAAGCGCGTCTTTACAATTTGGGCGAACAATACAGCAGAAATGAAAAGACGAAAGAGGTTTCTTCGTTAAAATTAAAAGAAACGTAAATGCCATTGCATAACAACAACAACGGCGACAAAGGTGAAAACATTTGACAAAAATGTCAAAGGATAACGGCGAGACAGCGGTTGATAGATAGCTTACACAAGGGTTACACCTCGGAAGATTGGAGGTAGAAAATATTGCAAGGCGATAGAAAAATATGTAGCTAGTAAATATTTATAATTTTTTAAGTCTTTATTATTATAGGGATCAGATGCACGGGCAGCTGGCTAATATGACGTGATTGAGAAAAACATATCAAATATATTTTTGACGAATTAATGCGAATAGTAACTGGTGAATTTGCATTTAACTGAAGTTTTTATTTATTATCGTTAGAAAGATCCGATTTAGGTGAAGTATGCACCAGACAATAACAGCAAAACATATCCCTTGGTGCCAAGATGCCTGATGGAAAACAATTCTTGTTCTATTGATCAAGTGGGCAACTGCTGGGCTATTGGCAGTTCGACCATGACCGTTTTCTCTCGACGTCAGAGTAAGTGACCCACTTTTCATCACCATTATCCATACGAAGGTGGTATTTTGTACAATAGGTCCGTCTCCACTGTTGAGTTTTTTCACGCTTTGGAGCAGGTTTATCGTGTGAACTTCATTCGGCTGACTTTCGATTGAACTCCGGTGTGAAATGATGTAGCCATGTTTCATCCTTTGTCTCATATATTAGCGCAAAGAATTGGTTTTATTACGATTAAAGAGCTTCAAAAACTCCTTAGAATGATGAGCTCATCCATTTTTTTGTTGTATTGTGAGCTTGCGCGACAGCCACTTCGCATAGAGCTTTCACATACCTAAATATTTATTGACAATATATTCAAGGTAGATATACAGTCTTAGATCTATCGAACAACTTCACTTTACGGGCATCTGGTATTATATTGCGGACTTGTTTGATGTTTTCGTCGCTAATAGCCTCTATACGGCGTCCATTGTTTTCATCGTCCTCGGTGCTCATTTCGCCTCGTTCAAACGTAGCAAATCACTTTTCAACAGTTAATTTCCTTGGATCAGAGTTCAAATAATGTTGATCAATCCTAACCTTGGCTTCAAAGGCATTTTTTCCACAACAAAGTAATGTTTTATTAACACACGTAGTTCCTTTTGATCCACTTTTTCTAAACTAACACAAGTTGTTTCAACCAAAATGCTGAATCTCATAAACTAATAGCTCGACAGCTGTTAAATTTGTACACATATCTTTAGGGGCTGACCAAATATCAGTTGGTTTTAATAAAAGATGAACACATAGTACCATCTATGTATAAGCCCACTAATTCTTCAATCTGTTATGATACCTAAAATGAGTAGTCAGTAGCCAAGAAGAAGTCAAGAGTGTCAAAGCTTATAGATGGTAAATATTGGGGCCATACGAACTGAGAAAAAGAAGAACATATAAAAAAAACCAAAGAAGAAGCACATAATTTGGTTTTTGTATCAACTTTATATGCAGATCATAAATTTAGCATAATGTTGTCAATATTCATGTGAAAACCGATAGCACCAATTGGTATTACATTCATACATATGTATATGCAAAGTCATGTTTCAAAACTTAATTTCAAATAACTCATTCATATGGCTATGCAGTCTCCGCTCTCAATATAAAAAGTATCAAATTCAAGCATGGAATATAATTATCTTTCACGCATATGCCTATTTATGCAAATATCACAGAATATATGCAAATATCCTTAATTAAATGTAGCATTTTAGTGATCTAGCACATTTTCCACTCCACCGAGGCGTTACGAATACCTGATTCGTACTAATCAATCACAATTGTTTTGACTGCTTTTATTTATAAAGAGCGATTCGCTATGCTTACCTTCGTTTTCTCATTGGAGAAAAATGTCGCTGTCATAATTCAAACATGTTTAGGCGTAAAACCGATATGCAAAATCGAAACGTTTGAGCGCATCAAATCAAAATCAATAATTTATTTTATCACATTTTAACGAACCTACGATATGCGCACATACGAGGCGATTGTAACGGGTGATTTTTTTGAGGTTAGGATTTTCATGCATTAGTATTTGACAGATCACGTGGGATTTCAGACATGGTGTCAAAGAGAAAGATGCTCAGTATGCTTTGACATTTCATCATGAATAGACTTACTAACGAGCAACGCTTGCAAATCATTGAATTTTATTACCAAAATCAGTGTTCGGTTCGAAATGTGTTTCGCGCGCGTGTTTTGTTCAGCGATGAGGCTCATTTCTGGTTGAATGGCTACGTAAATAAGCAAAATTGCCGCATTTGGGGTGAAGAGTAACCAGAAGCCGTTCAAGAACTGCCCATGCATCCCGAAAAATGCACTGTTTGGTGTGGTTTGTACGCTGGTGGAATCATTGGACCGTATTTTTTCAAAGATGCTGTTGGACGCAACGTTACGGTGAATGGCAATCGCTATCGTTCGATGCTAACAAACTTTTTGTTGCCAAAAATGGAAGAACTGAACTTGGTTGACATGTGGTTTCAACAAGATGGCGCTACATGCCACACAGCTCGCGATTCTATGGCCATTTTTGAGGGAATTTCCGAAGAAATTCGGGCTATTCCGGCCGAAATGCTCGAAAAAGTTGCCCAAAATTGGACTTTCCGAATGGACCACCTAAGACGCAGCCGCGGTCAACATTTAAATGAAATTATCTTCAAAAAGTAAATGTCATGAACCAATCTAACGTTTCAAATAAAGAACCGATGAGATTTTGCAAATTTTATGCGTTTTTTTTTTTTTAAAGTTATCAAGCTCTTAAAAAATCACCCTTTATGAGAACTTTTATTCTAAGTGATTGACAGCTGTCAAACAAGTAATCAGTCAATATTGAAAATGGACGCATGCAAATTTAAACCCTTTTCCCACAAACGAGGGAGCATAGAATAATAAATTTAGGAATACTTTGCTCCATTTGCAAATGGAAAAATATAACTAAGAATATTTGAGTAGCGGGACGGAAAAATTTTCAAAGTAAAAGTTGGAAATGCATTTTTAGTTATTTTTTTTTTTTTTAACTGTAAGTCGCTAAAGTGCTAACTTATAGGAATATTTAAGGGTTAGGGACTCAAGTCTAAAATTATTACTATTTTTGCCTTTGAAAATCGTAAGGTCAACATTTCTCTCGTCACGTTTTTAATAGCATCCATTATCTTTAACCCTTACCATGTAGAAGTGCTTTTCGAAAAAAATTTATAATTATTTTGCGTTTGACCCTTTAATGATTTCAAATTAAAATTTAATCTGCGCAAAATTGACGCTGATTAATGAATCTGATGCTTCTGATAAGGGAACACAATTCACAGAAGAAATTAAAATTAAATGGAGAACGTTTGCAGCTACTCGGACTGCGGTTTCAAAAAATAATGTCGCAGAAATCTATCGCTTGACACAAATCGTCAATCGTAAAAATAACAATAACAAAAGCAACGTTTCACGAAAACAAGAAAAGTCATTAGCAACCGATACAACGATATCATACATACAAACATACATATGCATACATATGTGTGTATGCGGTATTTACAAGCAAGTGACACTCGTAGCACTATTTAGCACGTTTGTTTGCCATTTGTTGAACAGCGGTTTCAATCGTTAATGAGCACGCGACAAACACATATGCA